>NC_079191.1:168238076-168570573 GCF_029499605.1 Hyla sarda
CATAGTGCTCACCAGGATATTCATAATAGATGTTGCATATTTTGTCTATAATTAATATTAACATCATGGCAATCCTTTGTAGTGCATCTGTATTGGTGTTTGCAAGGTTTGTCACGGGTTTCATAATTAGATGTTTTTCTGTATGGTATAAAGGGTTTATCAGCGCATAATTCCTATTGGTAGGCTCTAACATGTGAATAAGAGCGGTACTTAGCGCCCACTTATGCTTCTGTACCTGTATGCTATATAGGTTTAATGAAGGGCTAACAAAGTCAAGTGCTTTGTGTACTTCTCTTTTTTCAAATCCCATATACACATTTAAAAGACATACTGCAGTTAGAAAATAGCTTATCCTAACCTGCGCATGCACAATATCTCCGGCAAGATGCCAGAAAGTCAGATTGTGATAGAAGTGACTGGAATGTTAAAATTCTGCTGTAAACCCCTAATAATTCACAGACATCATGGACAATTATGAACCTAGCGCTACTAGCAACTCCGTACAATAAGTGCCTTACTATGTCGCTAACCGTAATCCTGTTGGTTAAAATACTTTCAATAATGGCTTGATAAAAACCTTTCAGCATTGTAACGCTAAAACCTCATCTCTTAAATAGACACGCCGCTGATCCTTTCTTGCTAAATCATACATTGTGGTAAACTTTGAAATCCTGAGGAAAAGCTTACATTTCTTCATTTTTTGACCATATTCCCTCCTATACAGATCCTAGAATTCCCCTGTACCTGCTTCGTGAAGTCGATGATCGGCTCCCTGGTCTTATGTACATTTAAAACTAATTTTTTTATTCCCTGAACCAATTCTTCATCCATTCAGGTTATATGATAAGTTTATTTCAATAAGTATCCTCACTACAGTTTCCACATCTGAGGTATAAAGGGATAATTAAGCAGGACAAAAATAGTACCCCCTGAGGAACCCCTCACTCAGTCTACCTTGTCTCACTACCTGGTTCCTGTTATTCAAAAAATCAGTAAACAATTACATAATTGAAGATAGCCCTAGATTTCCCACCAGCCATGTTGGTACCACCACACTAAAAGATTAAAGGGGTACTCCAGTGGGGAAAAAAAATTCAAATCAACTGTTACCAGAAAGTTAAACAGATATGTAAATTACTTCTAATAAAAAAATCTTAATCCTTCCAGTACTTATTAGCAGCTGTATGCTCCACAGGAAGTTATTTTCTTTTGAAATTTCCTTTCTGTCTGACCACAGTGCTCTCTGCTGACACCTCTGTCAATGTCAGGAACTGTCCGGAGCAGGAGAGGTTTGCTATGGGGATTTGCTTCTACTCTGGACAGTTCCTGATACAGACTGAGGTGTCAGCAGAGAGCACTGTGGTCAGACAGAAAATAACAACTCAACTTCCTTTAGAGCATAAAGCAGCTGATGAGTACTGGAAGAATTTTAACAGTTTACAAATCGGTTTAACTTTCTGGAACCAGTTGATTTAAAAAAAAATTAAATAAATAAATAAATAAATAGATTTCCAACAAAGTACCCTTTTAAATTCCCAAATTGAACCCACATATAGTTAAAAGCATTTTTGGCATCACATTAATGTGTGGTGACACCATTTTTTCTCTGTACAGTACTTAGGCCCTGTCAGGTTGAGTTCCTCATTGTCCTAGGGGCTCTCCTGCAGCGTCTCCCCCATAGTAGTAAGTCTAATGTTATGTATAGTGTTGTAAATATAGTGCATAATGTTATGTATAGGTATATAAAGTATAAAGGACCTTTAACCCCTACAGGACCCATGTCGTAACGTTACGTCCCGACACCCTGGGTCTTAAGGACCCAGGACGTACAGTTACGTCATGGGCAGTTCCGGTTCCCGTCGTGCGCCGGGCGGGGATCGGACCGGGATGCCTGCTGAAATCATTCAGCAGGCATCCCGTGCAAATGCCCAGGGGGGTCATTAGAACCCCCCCCCCCCCCCCCATGAATTCACACATGCGATTTGCGGCTATTCCGGCGATGTGACCCGCTGACCCGGAGATACAAGGTGATCAGGGGTGTATGATACACCCCCTATCACACACTGTATCCATGGGGAGGTGGCGATTTCGTCACCTCCCCCAGGATCGCTGCTATTGGCTGGACGTCCAGCCAATAGCAGCCGGCAGGGGAGGGGTTAACAGCATCCTCCTGCAGCTCCCTCCGCTGGCTGGGTTCAGTCAGCGGTCAGAGCTGCTGGAGGAAGCCAGGGACCCCCCCTCTGCCGAGATCGGAACCCCCACAAAGAAAAGAAGCCCCCCATAGATCAGGTAAAGCATACAGCCCAGGGAAAGGTAGGGTAAAAAGTAAAAAATTCCCCCCCCTGACCCCTGACCCCCTAATAGATCCCCAAGGGTCTGCTGCAGTTTTTCAGTGTGACCCGGGCCCTATTAGGGGTTCAGGGCGCTGCATTAGCCCCCCCCCCCCATTTTTTTTTGGGCTGCAGCATTTTTTTCCACCCATACAACGGTTTGTGATTTCTAATCACACACCGTTATACATAGTTACACCAAGCACACACACAGTACATACCCCCCCCCCCACACACACACGCAACCCCTCCCCCCCATAGACCCCCAGAGGGTTATCAGCCACGGATTGTGGAGTTTGTTGGCGACTCCGGAATCCGGATTGACAATTCTGGATTCACTGAAATGGACTATTTCAGTAATTTTTTCAGTGACAGTTTTGTCAATCTGATGGTGGAGCAGATGAATCTGTACGCCCAGCAGTTCATCGCCCACCACCCTGATTCTTTTTTGGCCAGGTCCAATGAATGGTGCACCATTGATGCAGCAGAAATGAGGACATTTTGGGGCCTCTTGCTGCATATGGGCCTGGTCAAAAAGCCAAGTGTCAGACAGTACTGGAGCGGGGACATCCTATACCAGACCCCGCTTTACAGTATGGTCATGACACGGAGGCGGTTCGAGGCCATTTGGAAATGCCTGCATTATGCAGATAATGCGGCATGTCCACCCCATGTGATCCCACCTATGACCGGCTTTACAAAGTGAGGCCGGTCATCGATCACTTTGGGGCCAAATTTTTGGAGGCCTACGTACCGCTCAGGGAGCTCTCGGTTGATGAGTCTCTTATCAGTTTTAAGGGGAGACACATCTTACGCCAGTATATTCCCTCGAATCGGGCGCGGTATGGCGTGAAGCTCTATAAACTCTGCTTGTGGGACCGTGCGGAAAAACCAGAGAGGCCTCCCTCTAAATTTGATCCAGTCACCTATTCCCAAGGGTGAGTCCCGTGCCCTTACCTATGAAAACCTGTTGCTGGTCAGGTATAAGGATAAGAGGGATGTCCTTATGCTGACCACTATTCATGGTAACGGCAGCTCACCTGTCCCTGTGTGAGGTACCACAACAACGGTCCTCAAGCCCGATTGTATTCTGGACTACAATCGGTATATGGGGAGAGTTGATCTTTCTGATCAAGTCCACAAGCCATATAACGCCATGCGGAAATCCCGGGTATGGTACAAGAAAGTTGCGGTCTACATGGTACAGGTTACCATGTACAACTCTTTTGTACTGTCCCAGTACGCTGGCAACACAGGGACATACCCCCAGTTCCAAGAAGAAGTTCTAAAGGTCCTGATCTTTGCTGACCGGGAAAGAGCAGGCCGGAATTCCGAAGGAACTGAAGTTATAGGTGCCAGGATCGTCAAAGGCCAACACTTTCCAGGTGAGGTCCCCTACACAGGAAAGAAGGGACGAGCCCAGAAAAGATGCAGAGTGTGTTACAGGAGGGGGATTCGGAAGGATACCATCACTCAATGTGACACTTGCCCCGATCATCCGGGCCTCTGCAATAAGGATTGCTTCAGGGAGTATCACACTTCCATGGAGTACTAAATTTTCCATCTTCATTTTAATTTTCCACAATTTGACCCCAATGTACCAAGTCCAGAGTACATTCCAAGTTTTAACCCCATAAAACCACTTAATTGCCCAAAAAAATGTTTAATCAAAAAAAAAAAAAAAAAAAACAACTGATAAGACCTTGTCCGGCCCAAGGCCTGATTATGGAAACATACATGTGTTTTATAATTGTATTTGTGTATAAACTGAGACCTGGGGGTGAGGGTCATTCAGACTGTGTGTTTGTGTATTGCATTTTATTGGGTCTGGCTGTTTGGTATCTCCTTTGAAGTCGTGCACCCTGGTCCCATCATATAATAAAACAGATAAGGGGTCAGGAAGAGAGATGCCCCACCTGGTTGGATCAGAGGGGAGGGGGGGAATGGAGTTTCCCTCCAAAGAAGCAGAGATAAGATTTAAAATGCTGGACTCAACTGTTGTTCAAGGCTGTGCCCAAGGCTGACAAGAGCTGGACTCTCACCCACAAAGGACGGCTATACCATCATGCTGTAAGAACTTCATTTTTGTTGTCTGAACTTGTCTTGCAAAACTCTTTTATATATTTTTATACCTGTATGTCATTTGTTTCTGTATTTTTATATAGTCAGCACTGTGATACCTTTTATCAGATTAAATGTTTAATTAATCAGCTCTGGTCTTTGATCTCTAAATATATGAGCTCACCTTTCTGAAGGCAGCTCTGGTGGAAACATGTTTATCTAAGGGTTAATTTGGTGACTTGCTGGGACTAGTAGTGGATACCCAGAGGTCTGGCGGCTTTAACCCTTGCACCATCACACTCTCTCTAGCGTCTTGGCTGGACTGATAGGTTGTGATCGTGACAGACCTCTGGGGGGTATTTTTTTTAATAAAAAATGGGTCACTGAGTCACTATCATCGGGGACTTTTTATGTTGCCTCAAATGCGCAGCGCTCTCTCCACCTGAGCGGGGTGCGCATTTGAGACAACAGGTTAGGGACGGCCACACACATCACATCCCAGATTGATGATTCAGAGCATAGGGTTTGGGGTGGGCATATTTTTTAATTTTGGCTATGCTCTGAGTCATCATTCTGGGAACATAACCTTTTTTATAATGTTATGTCCCACTGTACCCCATTTTAGTTATTTAGTGTACCCCAGTTATTTACCCCATGTAATGCCCCTTTTGGGGGGGGGGGGGGTTCCACTGTTCTTGCTCCATAGGAGAAAGCCAAAGCTCAAGGCCACACACATCACATCCCAGAATGATGATCCAGAGCATAGGGTTTGGGGTGGGCATATTTTTTTTAGTTTTGGCTATCCTCTGAGTCATCATTCTGGGAACATAACCTTTTTTTTAAATAATTTTATGTCCCACTGTACCCCCATTTTAGTTATTTAGTGTACCCCAGTTATTTACCCCATGTAATGCCCCTTTTGGGGGGGGGGTCCCACTGTTCTGGCTCCATAGGAGAAAGCCAAAGCTCAAGGCCACACACATCACATCCCAGAATGATGATCCAGAGCATAGGGTTTGGGGTGGGTATATTTTTTTAGTTTTGGCTATTCTCTGAGTCATCATTCTGGGAACATAACCTTTTTTTATCATTTTATGTCCCACTGTACCCCATTTTAGTTGTTTAGTGTACCCCAGTTATTTACCCCATGTAATGCCCCTTGAGGGGGGGGTCCCACTGTTCTGGCTCCATAGGAGAAAGCCAAAGCTCAAGGCCCTGACTGATCCCCAGCACCTCTGAGACCGGTGTGCATGCTGTTTACGCCCAGACATGAGGTATGTCCTTACTCCAAAAAAATTTACTTACAAATTTACAGTGACATTTTCTCCTTTTACCTCTTGTGAAAATGAAAAATTTGGGGTAGCCCAGCATTTTAGTGTAAAAATATCAAATTTTTCCTTTTCACATCCCACTTAATGAACATTTATCAAACACCTGTGGGTGTTAAGGCTCACTGTACCCCTTGTTACGTTCCTTGAGGGGTGTAGTTTCCGAAATAGTATTTTTTTTGCTGTCCTGGCACCATAGGGGCTTCCTAAATGCGACATGCCCCCCCCCCCCCCATTTCAGCAAAATTTGCAAATGTGACTCCTCTTCTGAGCATTGTAGTGCGCCTTCAGTGCACTTGACGTCCACACATGGGGTATTTCCATACTCAGAAGAGATGGGGTTACAAATTTTGGGGGTCATTTTCTCGTATTACCCCTTACAAAAATTGTAAATTTGGGGGAAAACTAGCATTTTAGTGGAAAAAAAAAGAAAAAATAATTTACACATCCAAGTTTAACAAAAAGTCGTCAAACACCTGTGGGGTGTTAAGGCTCACTGTACCCCTTGTTATGTTCCTTGAGGGGTGTAGTTTCCAAAATAGTATGCCATGTGTTTTTTTTGCTGTCCTGGCACCATAGGGGCTTCCTAAATGGGACATGCCCCCCAAAAACCATTTCAGGAAAAATTACTTTGCAAAAGCCAAATGTGACTCCTTCTCTTCTGAGCATTGTAGTGTGCCCGCAGTGCACTTGTCGTCCACATATGGGGTGTTTCCATACACAAAAGAGATGGGGTTACAAATTTTGGGGGGCATTTTCTCCTATTACCCCTTGCAAAAATTGTAAATTTGGGGAAAAACTAGCATTTTAGTGAAAAAAAAAATATATAATTTACACATACAAATTTAACGAAAGTCCTCAAACACCTGTGGCGTGTTAAGGCTCACTGTACCCCTTGTTACGTTCCTTGAGGGGTGTAGTTTCCAAAATAGTATGCCATGTTGTTTGTTTTTTTTGCTGTCCTGGCACCATAGGGACTTCCTAAATGGGATATGCCCCCCAAAAACCATTTCAGGAAAAATTGCTTTGCAAAAGTCAAATGTGACTCCTCTTCTGAGCATTGTAGTGCGCCCGCAGTGCACTTGACGTCCACATATGGGGTGCTTCCATACTCAGAAGAGATGGGGTTACAAATTTTGGGGGGCATGCCCCCCAAAAACCATTTCAGAAAAACTCATTCTCCAAAATCCCACTGTTGCTCCTTCCTTTCTGAGCCCTCTAGTGCACCCGCCGAACACTTGACATACACATATGAGGTATTTCCTTCTCGAGAGAAATTGGGTTACACATTTTAGGAAGATTTCTCTCCTTTTACCCCTTGTAAAAAGTCAAAAACAGGATCTACAAGAACATGCCAGTGTAAAAATTAAGATTTTGAATTTTCTCATTCAATTTGCTGCTATTCCTGTGAAACACCCAAAGGGTTAACAAACCTTTTGAATGTCATTTTGAATACTTTGAAGGGTGTAGTTTTCATAATGGGGTAATTTATGGGGTATTTCTAATAAGAAGGCCCTTCAAATCCACTTCAAAACAGAACTGGTCCCTGAAAATTTTTGAAAATTGTGAACATTTTTTGAAAAATTTGAAAATTTCTGCTATAATTTGAAGCCCTCTGATGTCTTCCAAAAGTAAAAACATCTCATCTTTATGATGTAATCATAAAGTAGACATGTTGTATATGTGAATCAATATATAATTTATTTGGAATATTCATTTTCCTTATAAGCAGAGAGCTTCAAAGTAAAACAAAAATGCAAAATTTTCTATTTTTTCATAACATTTTGGAATTTTTCACCAAGAAATGATGCAAGTATCGACAAAATTTTACCACTAACATAAAGTAGAATATGTCACGAAAAAACTTTCTTGGAATCAGAATGAAAGGTAAAAGCATCCCAGAGTTACTGATGCTTAAAGTGAAAGTGGTCAGATGTGCAAAAAACGCTCTGGTCCTACAGTGAAAATTGGCCTGGTCCTTAAGGGGTTAAGGACCTTTGGAGGTATCACCTGTTATGTTCACATGATGTGTTATGTTACCCAGAGAGCACCAGTTGACCACCTGACCTGTAGCTTGAGCTATGGGCTTCTTGCTCAGCCCCCCTTTATAAGAGGGGGATCCATTACAATCTGTCTCTTCCAACACAGATCTTAGATACTGAGGAACAGCAAAGCACAGACATCACAGATCCTGTGCCCAGTACACCTGGAGGCCATAAAGCCTGCACACCAGCCACATTGTCAGTAAATCAATTCGTTTATGTCTGCTGTCTCTACCAAAGTCAAGTCACTAGTCAAGTCAATTATAGTCAGAGTGGCTGTATTGAAGTCTGACCCAAAAGTACTGCAAGTCCCAGCAAGCTGTAAGGCCCTTTCCATGTTACTGGTCGACTCTCTGGGATTTTGGCCTAGCTATAAAAACTTTAACAACTGTCTAACCTCAGTAAAGCTACCGATAACCCTTGCCTGGTCTTGGACTATTATTGCCCTGCCTAACCTTGGAATAGCAGTGCTACCGTTCAGGTGGTTACTGGAAAAAACACTCTATTGTCACGAACATTAGGGGTTAATAACACCTTGCCCCTGGGCTATACCATCTGCCCCATCCACCTACACCCATCACACCCGTGGTCACACCACAACTTTGGTGTCACCACATGGCTAAATGACAGCGTGGAGGTGTTGGCAGCATGAGGAGACCATAAAGTGGCGGAATGACAGCGTGGAAGTGTTGGCAGCATGAGGAGACAATATAGTGGCTGAATGACACAGCGTGGAGGTGTTGGCAGCATGATGAAACCATATAGTGGCTGAATGACACAGCTTGGATGAGGCTGAAGCATGAGGAGACCATATAGTGGCTAAATGACACAGCGTGGAGTTGTTGGCAGCATGTGGAGACCATATAGTGGTGGAATGACACAGCGTGGAGGTGTTGGCAGCATGAGGAAACCATATAGTGGCTGAATTACACAGCGTGGAGGTGTTGGCAGCATGATGAGACCATATAGTGGCTGAATGGCACAGCCTGGAGTTGGCTGAAGCATGAGGAGACCATATATAGTGTCTGAATGGCACAGCCTAGAGGTGGCTAAAGCATGAGGAGACCATATAGTGGATGAATGGCACAGCCTGGAGGTGGTGAAGCATGAAGAGACCATATAGTGGCTGAATGGCACAGCCTGGAGGTGGCAGCGGCATCAGGAGTCCGGAAAGTGACCCGCTGATAGAGTGGTGTGGTGGGTGGCAATACCAGTACCCGGTGACGAAGGTGGGTGAAAAAAGGTCTGATGCAGAGCAATATTTGTAATCTGTTTGGCACTATACATATTTGTGAATTGTTGGTGTGGCACCATGGTCAATCTACACTGATGAATTAGGCATTGGTGGGTGGAAATCTTGGCTGATCCATACCTGATTCATCTTTACAAAAGTCAGTCTCTCCACATTTTTCGTGGACAGACGAGTTCTCCGTGAGGTGACTATGGCCCCACCGCACTAAACACCGGCTCTGATGGCACACTACTGGCCAGGCAGGACAGCCTTTAAAGGGCAAACTCTGCTAGTTGAGGCAACAAATCAAGTTTGGCTGCCCAGAAGTCCAGCGGATCTTCAAGGTGTGTTGGCATGTCAAGGTATGCCACCACCTGCTGGTTCAGGTCCTGCTCCAGGTCTACCTGCTGCTGATGAGTTGCTTCACTATGCAGGTGAAGAAAGGTACTCATCAGCGACCGTAGACTCAGGCTGCTGCTGATGGAGCTGGTACTGCTCCTGCCACCCCTCCCCAGCAGCCATGGCAGTGGAAGGTAAGCACAGGGGACCCCCCGATTCAGACCTACGAGAGGATAGACGATGGCGCTGATAGGCATTGGCCAACTGACTACATAGGATGCCACTGTAGTAGGTCACTTTGGCCTCCCTCTCAGTGGGTGTAAAAAAAAGGCCTCTATTTTGTGATGGTAGCGAGGGTCCAATAAGGTGGAGAGCCAGAAGTCATCCCGCTGCCGAATGGTGACAATTCGGCTATCATTACGCAAGCACGTAAGCATCCATCGTGCCATTTGTGCAAGTGACTCAGAGGGACTCCCTGCCTCCATCTCACTGCATACTGCCACGGTGCGGTTCCTCTGTCTCGCCTTCTTCATAACCATGTAGCTCCTCTGGCTGTTCCTGCTCCTCCTCTCCTGTCAGATTACTAGAAACCTAAACTGTGCTCCACTGTGCCCCTCGCCCTCGAGTTCAGCACCCACAGGGCTCATGTGGCCGTGAGATGTAGGTGCCACGTCTCCAGTTCTCTGACCAGCCATCGTTTCCAACAAGTGTTGTAAGAAATGAAGCAGTGGAATGACGTCATTCATCCTGTAATCCTGGTGATTTACTAATAATGTGGCTTCCTCAAAGGCCTGAGCAAATGGCAGTTGTCACGTATGAGCTGCCACTAGTTCACATTGAAGTTACCCAGGGGAGTCCCCTTATCCGCTTGGATCACCAAGAAATTGGTGATGGCTTTTCTCTGTTCGCACAGTTGGTCCAACATGTGGAGGGTAGAATTCCAATGTGTGGCAACATTACAAATCAGACTATGTTGGGGGATACCGTTCTGACGCTGCAGCTCAAGGAGGGTGTGCTTTGCAGTGTTCTTAGTGGCTGAAGTGCATGTAAAGTGTCCTTCCCATTGATAGGCTGTCTTGCAAATGGGGGGGAACACTTCAGGAAGTGCTTCACAACCAGATTGAACACGTGTGCCATGCAGGGCACATTGCTCAGCTTTCCCAGTCGCAGCGCATGCAAAATGTTCTTCCCATTGTCAGTCACCATGGTTCCCATTTCCAGATTTCATGGAGTAAGCCATGCTCCGATTTCTTTACGAATGACTTTTAGCAGTTCCTCCCCTGTGTGACTCCATTCGCCAAGGCAAAACATGTGAACAACAGTGTGACACCGCCGTGCCCTGCACACATGGTATGCTAAAGGGGCACTGAGACTTGTCTGGGTGGTGGAGGCTGAGGACACGGTGGAGGATGAGGAAGCGGAGTCACACATTGTCACAGGACCAATGGCCTGAGAGGGTGGAGGAGGAAGCAGCGTGACCTGTCCAAGTTGGTGTTTTGACTGTGCAGGAACCACATTCACCCAGTGAGCCGTAAAGAACATGTATTGTCCCTGACCATAGTTACAGCTCCAGACGTCCTAAACCAACAGCAGTAACTACTGCAAGAAGCGCACACCAATATGAAAAATATTATACTTTATTAATTATATCATAACAAATAGAAAAGAGCAAAGGCTAAAATCAGTTAAAAAACTCTATAAACTAGAGCACACAACATGGGAGAGGGACCATGAACTCCCCCTCCACACTATCCCGTCTGCAATGTACAAATAATACATAAACAATTCTGATTGTGGAAACAATGTACACAATATGCATAGGTAATGACAAAAATAAGCCACAACGGCGCTGCCGTAGTGGACGACCCACCACACCTCCCATGCACAAGACCACACAACAGGGATAAACTGGACTAAACTCTCACTATCATGAGTAAATACAAATTTCTTTTACAAATTAATTATAAAATAAACTATAAGTAAACAAAATAAATATATATATATATATATATATATATATAAATCATTACCCAAAAATTATTATATTAATATCTGTAAAAAATCATACCTATATATATATACACACATATATATATATATATATACATATAGTGGAGAAGGGGAACATATAGAAGAGACATCGATAGATTAAGCCAAAAGCAAATACCCATACTGTAACCCTTTTAGGGGGAATAATACATAACCCCAAATTTATAAATCATTAGGTAAATAGATTGAAAAACCCATCAAATTACAAAAAATATATATATATAAATAAATAATATTATTATATCTATACTTGCTATGTGAAATAAAATCCATAATAATAATTAATAATAAATAAATAAGAGTGAATAAATAACCACAATTCATAATTATAGTGCCTACAATACTTTATACTAAAATCAATACTGTCACAAGAGTAGTCCCAAAGCCAACCACCAATAAATACAAATTCATCAATTGTAAACATATCATATACATATTTATATACATATACGATGGCCCTATCAACATGTCTCTTAACTCTCCCCAGTCCCAACTATTACCCTATGTGTGATCAAGTGCATGGGAGGTATTTTTATTTAAAAATCATTTACAATACCACGTTTAAAGGGAAACTGAAAAACCACCTTTCTGATATACGAATCAATATATACATTCATAACCAGAGGTCGTCCATATTAAATATGTTGATCCATAATTCACTTATTATTCCATAGTGTCACACCGTAGTCCTCTATCATAAATATCTGTCCAGACCCTATCTCAGGATCCTTTTAAATATGGAGCCTGCCCAAAGCTTTTTGTCAAGTATTCAATATCCAGATGTTGAATCCATTTGTCATAATCTTAAAGCACGCTTATGTTGAATCTTCCCTCTTTCTCTTTGCTATTGCAGGAGAGCTCAGTGCCCACTTCACATCCAGAACTGGTCCAAATCCTCTACTGCCACACACCTGTCTTCATTGGTGAGTATATGATGTTGATCAATATCCACCCCATATCTGGGCAAGAAAGAGTGATTTGTTAACAGTCTGTAACTGTATTAGAGATCAAGGTTGGAGATGACCATAAACAACATACCCCTAAACACTCACCAAACAGTGTCAATATATGAGTGAATATACAAACTATGTGACATGTAATAATGAATAAAAAACTACCATGTGATTGATTGTGACTATACATGTGTTACTTTATGTGACTTATAACTATATGTATGTGACTATCTAGAATATGTCGTGAGTGTTGTGCTACCATAAAACATGTAACGAATGATTAATGTGATGATTATGTGTAAATAATATATATTGTGTATGATGTGTAGAAAAACATACCACCCTTGACACTTACCCCCCCAACCCCCCACACACCACCACACTCAAGACAACCCACACCACACACACATACCCACGTGCCCCTCCATCCAAGTCAACCAACACCACATTCACATCCCACACCTCCCCAACCACTCATAATGTGATCGTACCTGTACATAGTCCTATGAGTCTCAGTCCAAACCATTACTATGATGCCTAGAAAGATTCATCCATCCATAATCCTGTATATCAGAAGAATAATAGCAAAGGAAAGGAAACACCATAACACCAAAACTAAGTCATAAACATAACCACAACCTGACCATAACCATGGAAGAAATATAGAGTATATATTACTCACCCAAGAAGCCAGTGAAGAGGAGCTCTTCATTCATCCCCAGTGGCGCCACCATTCTCAATTCAAAGATCCACTTGGATTCAATCTGCAATAGCCTCTCTGAGATAGGTCTCCCTCTCAAATTATTGGTCACTCTCTCCAAGCCTACTACCTGTAGGCCCCTGGCACATCCTTGATGACATTCTAGGAAATGATTGGCAACCGATGTAAGCGTCTTGTATCTATCTCTGTCTCTGCGAGCCAACGCAATAGTGGAAATGTGCTTTTGAATTCTTTTCTTTAATTGTTGTCCTGTCTGCCCAACATAAAGTTTCCTGCAGGGACATATGATGACATAAATGACGTGGGCAGTCTTGCAATTCACATAGGATTTCAACTGATACTTCTTACCATTCTGTGGATTGATAAATTCTCGCTTGGGTATCATGAACTGACAAGCCGTGCATTCCCCACATGGGAAGGACCCCACAATCTTCTGTCCTCTACCTATCGGTCTGCCTGGTCTCTGAAAATGGCTTCTGGTGAGAAGGTCACCCAAGTTAGGTGCACGTCTTGATACCAATGCTGGTCTCTCGGGAATCACCCCCTTAACTTGGCTATCAGAGAGTTGGATATTCCAATTTTCTGCTAGTACTTTCCTAATGTCCTGCCATTTATTATTAAAGGTGGTTACAAATCTTAAGGTGTCATCTTTGGGTTCTCCTTTACGACTCATCAATAGTGTATGTGGAGGCTGAGGACATGGTGGAGGATGAGAAGGCGGAGTCGGAGGCAGAAGCGGTGTGACCTTTCCAGGTTGCTGTTGTTGTGGCTGTGCAGGAACCACATTCACCCAATGGGCTGTAAAGGACATGTATTGCTCCTGACCGTAGTTACAGCTCCAGACGTCGGCACTGCCGTGCACTTTGGTATACACAGGCTCAAGGACTGGTCCACCTTCTCTTCCACAAAATTGTGCAGGGCTGGTACTGCCTTCTTCGCAAAGAAATGACGGCTTGGCACTCTCCACTTCGGCTTGGCACAAGCCATCAGTTCTCTGAA
The DNA here is from genome assembly GCF_029499605.1 of Hyla sarda. Classification (NCBI taxonomy): domain Eukaryota; kingdom Metazoa; phylum Chordata; class Amphibia; order Anura; family Hylidae; genus Hyla; species Hyla sarda. The sequence continues at coordinate 168,252,130 of NC_079191.1, forward strand.
AGGTGCATAGTCCACCACTTGAAAAGGGAGGGACCGCAGCACCAGCAACTTAGGCAGGAGCACATTCAGTTTCTGCACCATTGGATGAGTGAGTGCATACTGTTGTCTCTTGGACATGGCTTCGCCGATGGATTGCTGGTGGAATGGCTGACTTAAAGTAGGAGGAGCAGGAGCATCTGGAGCGACAGAAGGAGGGTATGACACACAGCTCCCTTCGGCTAAGGTGGTGGAGCCTTGGCTGGTTGAGCGGCATGCCACTGGATGATGCAGCAGGCTGGACCACTACATCGGAGCCACGTTTCTCCCAGGCCGCTTTATGTTGGTGAATCATATGTTGACGCAGGGCCATGGTGCCAACATTGGGACCCTGGCCACACTTCACCTTCTGCCGATATATCTTGCATGTGGCTATGTGAACCTCCTCCGGATGCTTGATGAAAAACTGGCACTAATTTATTGCTCCTGCCTCAGTCTCTAGGAACCCCTGTTCCACTACCTCCCGGGAAGGTAGGCTGCTGCAAAGCAGGTGGTGTCCCCGGGCTAGTTTGGCTCCAGAATTTCTACTTCTGCTGCCATACTGACTGCCAACCATGCTACCTCCTTGTTGGCTCAGCTGCTGCCTCACGGGCAACCTGCAATTTTCTTCTCCTGATGATGATGAAGCCCCTTCTGCACCCGGCTCCCAATTGCGATCGGCTTCATCATCATCAACATGTGTCTGCACGTCACTGATGTCCTCATCAGGTTCCTCAACAGTGTCTGCTTCAGGACCCTGAACCCTGACAACACCGCCTCCCACGTCACTCTCCTCATCACTACTTGCCCGCCTAGTGGGGGAAGCAGCCGATGTCTCCTCCACTTCTTGGCTGGGCAGTAGCTGCTGACTGTCCTCTATTAGATTGTCCTCACTGAATAGTGGAGCTGAACCCACAGCATAAGATACTACTTTAGGGGAGGGAACATCATTGGACAGAGGCAATGGGAGGACAGGGACTGCTCCTGGGCCATGCCAACTGAGGGTTGTGTCTGAGGAATCCACCGATTGTTGACTGGGGGTATCAGATGTCAAATCGATGACGGCAGAGGGGTTGCTGGTTGAGACATGACCGCTAGCTGATACAGGGAGCTCTGGCCTCTTGCTGCGACTCCTGTTGCCACTCGCCCCTAGTCTGCTGCGACCTCTGCCTGTTGAATTAAGGCCTCTGCCACTCCTCTGTGCACGTCCTGGCACTTCTCTGTCTGACATACTTAGTGCGTATATGAGGGGAGTACAATACACTTTACTACGCTTAAAACAGTATTTGTCTAGAATAACAGCAGGTGTGTACTTTTGACTGTCCTTTCACAGTATCTAGGCCCTTTGATAGATTACAGTGGGGATCAAAAGTTTGGGCACCCCAGGTAAAAATCTGTATTAACCCCTTAAGGACAAAGGACGTAACCCCGCATCATATCACGGCGGGCCCGGCGTCATAGTGAAACCGGGACCCGCCGCTAATAGCGCGCAGTGCTGCGCGCTATTAACCCTTTAGCCGCGCGCTCAGAGCTGAGCAGCGCGGCTAAAACCGAAAGTGAAAGCTGCCGGTTAACTCAGTGGGCTGTTCGGGATAGCCGCGGCGAAATCGCGGCATCCCGAACAGCTTACAGGACAACGGGAGGGCCCCTACCTGCCTCCTCGCTGTCCGATCGCCGAATGACTGCTCAGTGCCTGAGATCCAGGCATGAGCAGTCATGCGGCAGAATCATCGATCACTGGTTTCCTATGAGAAACCAGTGATCAATGATGAAGATCAGTGTGTGCAGTGTTATAGGTCCCTATGGGACCTATAACACTGCAAAAAAAAAGTGAATATCATTTAACCCCTCCCCTATTAAAAGTTTGAATCACCCCCCCTTTTCCCATAAAAAAAAAAAACACAGTGTAAATAAAAATAAACATATATGGTATCACCGTGTGCGGAAATGTTCGACTTTATAAAAATGTATCATTAATTAAACCGCTCGGTCAATGGCATGCGCGCAAAAAAATTCCAAAGTCCAAAATAGTGAATTTTTGGTCACTTTTTATATCATTTAAAAATGAATAGAAAGCGATCAATAAGTCCTATCATTGCAAATGATACCGTTAAAAACTTCAGATCACGGCGCAAAAAATGAGCCCTCATACCGCCCCATACACGGAAAAATAAAAAAGTTATGGGGGTCAGAAGATGACAATTTTAAAAGTATTAATTTTCCTGCATGTAGTTATGATTTTTTCCAGAAGTACAACAAAATCAAACCTATATAAGTAGGGTATCATTTTAATCATATAGATCTAGAGAATAAAGATAAGGTGTCATTTTTACCGAAAAATTTACTACGTAGAAACGGAAGCCCCCAAAAGTTACATAACAGTGTTTTTTTTTTTTCAATTTTGTCGCGCAAAGACTTTTTTTTTCCGTTTCACCGTAGATTTTTAGGCAAAATGACTGACGTCATTACAACGTAGAATTAGTGGCACAAAAAATAAGCCATCTTAGGGATTTTTAGGTGCAAAATTGAAAGAGTTATGATTTTTTAAAGGCAAGGATCAAAAAACGAAAATGCAAAAACGGAAAAACTCCCGGTCCTTAAGGGGTTAATGTGCATAAAAAAGCCAAGGAAAGATGGAAAAATCTCCAAAAGGCATCAAATTGCAGATTAGACATTCTTATAATATGTCAACAAAAGTTAGATTTTATTTCCATCATTTACACTTTCAAAATAACAAAAAACAAAACAATGGCATCTGCAAAAGTTTGGGCGCCCTGCAGAGTTAATATCTTGTACTGCCCCATTTGGCAAGTATCGCAGCTTGTAAACGCTTTTTGTAGCCAGCCAAGAGTCTTTCAATTCTTGTTTGAGTTATCTTTGCCCATTCTTCCTTACAAAAGTCTTCCAGTTCTTTGAGATTTCTGAGCTGTCTGTCACGCACTGCTCTTTTAAGGTCTATCCATAGATTTTCAATTATGTTTAAGGTCAGGAGATTGTGAAGGATATGGCGAAACCTTCAGTTTACGCCTCTTGATGTAATCCCCCATGGATTTCGAGGTGTGTTTAGGATCATTATCCATTTGTAGAAGCCATCCTCTGTTTAACTTCAGCTTTTTCACAGATGGCATCAAGTTAGCATCCAAAATTAGCTGAAATTTTATTGAATCCATTTTTCCTTCTACTCATGAGATGTTCCCTGTGCCACTGGCTGCAATACAACCCCAAAGAATGATTGATCCACCCCCATTCTTAACAGTTGGACAGAGGTTCTTTTCATTAAATTCTGTTCCCCTTCTTCTCCAAACGTACCTTTGCTCATTCCGGCCAAAAAGTTAAATTTTAACCTCATCGGTCCACAGAACTTGTTTCCAAAATGCATCAGGCTTGTCTATATTTTCATTTGCAAAGTTCAAACGCTGATTTTTGGGGTGAGGACGTAGAAGAGGGTTTCTTCTGATGACTCTTCCATGAAGACCATATTTGTACAAGAATCTCTTTATAGTGGAATAATGTACCACAACTCCAGTGTCTGCCAGATCTTTCTGGAGGGATTGTGCAGTCAAATGGGGGTTTTGAATTGTTTTTCTCACAATCCTACGAGCTGTTCTGTCTGATATTTTTCTTGGTCTTCCAGATCTTGCTTTAACTTCCACTGTTCCTGATGACTGCCATTTCTTAATTACATTCTGAACAGAGGATATTGACATCTGAAAATGTTTTGCTATGTTTTGCCTTCTCCAGCTTTGTGAGCGTCAACTATTTTCAGTTTCAGATTTCTAGACAACTGCTTAGAAGAACCCATGGTGCTTATTGTTGGGGCAAGGTCAGATGAGTCTTGGCATTTAAAACCTTTGAGATTGACATCACCTGGTCTTCCCAGATGAGGATTGAGAACAACCCATGACACTGGCAGGTCTCAGCTTTGCAAAGAGGGCAGTGCATGCTATAAATTCTGCAGGGTGCCCAAACTTTTGCAGGCGCCTTTTTTTTTTGTTTTCTGTTATTTTGAAAGTGTAAATGATGGAAATAAAATCTAACTTTTGTTGACATATTATAAGAATGTCTAATCTGTAATTTGATGCCTTTTGGAGATTTTTCCATCTTTCCTTGGCTTCTTTATGCACATTAATACAAATGTTTACCTGGGGTGCCAAAACTTTTGATCCCCACTGTAACAGGTACAAAATAGTACACTACTTAGATGTAGGTATGCACAAAATGCGCTACAGTACGCGTAATAAACGTATTGGAGTAAAACACCAGTCGGTGATTACTTATGGCTGTCCTTTCACAGTATTTAGGCCCTTGACAGATTAACAGGTACAAAATAGTACACTACTTAGATGTATGTATGTGGTATGCACTTAGGAGGGCAAAAAAATGCGCTACAGTACACTTAAACTATTAAAAAACTATTTTTACACATCACCAGCAGTACACATCAGTGCTGCTGCACACAGACGCTGTGTTCTAAACACAAAATTCCACTCTTTCACAGACTATTAGGAATGGACTGCTGGGTATGTATTATACCATCTACATATTAGTATAACCAGCAGACTATTTGTGGTGGAACAAACAGGGCAGAAAAATGCGCTACAGTACGCTTAAAAAACGTATTGGAGTAAAACAGCAGCCTGTGATTACTTTTGGCTGTCCTTTCACAGTATGTAGGCCCTTGACAGATTAACAGGTACAAAATAATACACCACTTAGATGTAGGTATGTACTTATGAGAGAATAAAAATGTGCTACAGTACGCGTATTGGAGCAAAACACTCACCAGTAATTACTTTTGGCTGTCCTTTCACAGTATATAGGTCCTTGACAGATTAATAGGTACAAAATAGTACACCTCTTAGATGTAGGTATATGGTATGCACTTAGGAGGGCAAAAAAATGCAATACTGTACGCTTCAAAAATTATTTGGGTGAAACACCAGCCGGTGATTACTTTTGGCTGTCCTTTCACAGTATTTAGGCCCTTGACAGATTAATTAAGCAATTCACGTGATAGAATTGCGGCGATATTCACATTCATTCTGAATCAAATTTTTCATAAAATTCGTAACGAATTCGGGTTCGTCAGCTTCGATTCGCTCATCTCTGCTTGGAATGAAAAAAAAATTACCAAGGTTTCCAAGTATAGGGTTTGGGTAATGTCATGTTGTAGGGTTATTTTCAGACCATATTTGTTTTGGTCAGAAATTTTCCCCACAGAATTCTGTTTTATTAATCTAATTTTTTATATAAATATGTAGGTTATTCAAATTTGTTGCTACATCCTTTTGTTATTTATTTTGATTGGTTTTATGGATTTTTCCGGCACATTATGTTGCACGCTGGTGCACGATGGCGCAGACATGTAGCAAATAGTGTGTAGGGGAGGGGGGAAGTCTGGATCTAGAATGATTGATCTGATAGGTGATGCTGTCATCCTGTAGTTCAAAGGAAGTCAGCTGACCCAGGACTGACCTCTGACACAATAAGCACTGTGATTTTCAGTGGGTCAGACTGGTGAGGGTCACAAATGACGCGGCGACCAACACGCCCTCAATGTATCCCATAGAGCTGCAGCTGTGTTGGAGTAAAACATGTGGCACTGTAGGATATGGCAGTATGTATGATATGGAAAAAAAAACAACCTGGAGTGCTTCTTTAAGTATAACTGGTGTGGACTGTTTCAGTGCACGTACGAACACCTGTGGAAGCAACCACGGACTAATGGCAAAGAGTTTTGGGAGGATATCATCTGACCCAGCATCCTTGCCCTTACTAACCAAATTAAGCCCTCTAAAACATCTCAAGTGACTCTAAAATCTTTCCTTTTAACTATGTCTCCTAAGCTGAAATCTCGCCCCAAGTGTGCTGCAAACCATGCTGGGAAAATTGGCAGCACTGTGTATTTCTCGCAATGGCCTCTAGGGCTTGTCTAATCTGTTAAAAGTGCCATGCCATACAGCACCTTGCATGTGCCAAACATGGTTTGCAGAGTGCTTGAACAGGATATTAGCTAAGGAATCATAGTTGAAGTAAAAGTTCTGGAGGGCTCAATCTTTAAAAGCAAGGTATGCATGGAAACAGGACAAGCTTTCCTATACAACCTAAGTTTAAAGGAGAACTGTAGTGCAATATAACTTATCCCCTATCTGAAAGATAGGGGATTAGTTATAGCTAGCGGGGGTCTGACCGCTGGGACCCCCGCAATCTCCTGTACGGGGTCATGGCAGTATGCTGGAAGGGGGCATTCTGTCCCCGCATGATGCGGTGGCCAACACGCCCCCCGACTTCCTGCTGGGGATGACACAACACTTTCTGCAGACTGCCGCAGCCCCATAAAGGAGATCGCGGGAGGTCCCAGCGGTCGGACCCCCTTATCCCCTTCGGATAGGGGATAAATTATATTGCAATACAGTTCTCCTTTGCTTACTAAAAAACCCAATGACAAGTCTGCTTTAAAGGTCAGGGATATTTTTTTTTTTTGTATTCTTAAGCACTTTTTTGCCTGTTTGCCCATGATAGCACATTGGCAGGTTTCAGCACTGTCTTTCAGTAAGAAAATTGGAAATTTGACATAAAAGAATACTATACCTGCAATTTGGATTTAAATGGACACTGTCAGATACATAAACTTTTTATATGTTGTACATCTTGGAAAAACATTAACCTTTCTAATATACTTCATAAGAAAATGTAATTTCCTTTTTATAGAAATCATGGCTTATAAAATCATGGCTTTGTCCAAGCTGAAGCACAGGCATGGACAAAGTCCAGTAAGTGAGGGTGGGCTGGAGAGAGCAAAGAGGAGTGCTATCAGACAGGAGAAAGCACTGAGGAGTACTATCAGACAGGAGAGAGCACTGAGGAGTACTATCAGACATGAGAGAGCACTGAGGAGTACTATCAGACTGGAGAGAGCACTGAGGAGTACTATAAGACAGGAGAGAGCACAGAAGAGTACTATCAGACTGGAGAGAGCACAAGAGTGCTAGCCCAATACTAGAGATGAGCAAACCTTTGAAAAACTTGATTCGTCAGAGTCGCCAAATTTCCCGAAAAAATTAGTTTTGGACCAAATTTATTCGCGGAAAATCACTATTAAAAACGGCAATTTCTGCCCTTCAATAGGTGTGTAGAGCACTTTGCCTTGTACTAACACGCATAGGGAGTGTGCTGAGTTAGTGAAATAATACTGTTATTCAGTATGACATGCAGATTACAGGCATTGCTATTAGAATTACTGCTGCAGAGAATTGATGTCCTCCGTCAGGCGAGATAATGCCTGTTCCAGCCCCTGCCTCTCAGCGCCCCCCTTACTATGAAAGGGCAAATGTTTCATTTAATCAGTTATGGTTCATTGTTATCGCTCCAAGCTGTTTCATTGCATTCTTGTGATAATTCCACAGATAATATGACGTAGACGACCAAAGGGCCTCAGTCTTGAAAAAGATTACATTGATTTTTTAAAAGATTTATATTAGATTAGTTTAATGTCCCAGTGTTTAAATTGAACTAATACTGTATTACCACAAAACCCAATCTAAGGATTCACATGGCGGCACAATGACAGAGCCTAGAGTTGACAGCATCAGGAGACCATAATCTGTCAGAATGACACAGCCTGGAATTGGCGGCAGCATGATGAGACCATATAGTGGCAGAATGACCCAGTCTGGAGGTAGCAACAGCCTGACAAGACCATAGGGCCTCACAATAATGAAGATTAAAGATATTTTTGACATTTTAAATTGAAGATTTTAGATATATTAAAATGTTAAAAGTTTAATTTTAAGGTGCTAACAGCATAAGGAGACCATATGGTGACACAATAACACAGCCTGGAGCGGGCGGCAGCATTAGTAGACAATAGGGCTTCACAATCCCTAAGATTAAAAAATGAATTTTAAAATTGAAATTTAAGATTTATGGTAGCTATTGCTACCATAAAATATTTTTAGGTAATGTCCCAGGCCCAGCAGAATCAGTAAACCATATAGTGGCTGAATGGCACAGCCTGGAGCTGGCGAAAGCATAAGTAGACAGTAGGGCTTCACAATCCCTAAGATTAAAAGATGAATTTTAAATTTGAAGATTTTGAAATTGAAATTTAAGGTTACACTCCCAAGCTTTAATGTCCCAGGCCCCGGCATGTGGTTATAAAGGACCAAATCTAACAAGCAGTCACATGTCACATGGCAGTCACATGTCACATGGCACAATGACAGAATCTGGTGGTGGTATCAGTATGAGGAGACCATATAGTGGCTGAATGACCGCCTGGAGTTTATGGCAGCATGAGGAGACCATACAGCGTCTGAATGGCACAGCCTGGAGGTGGCTGAAGCATGAGGAGACCATATAGTGTCTTAATGGCACAGCCTGGAGTTGGCTGAAGCATGAGGAGACCATATAGTGGCTGAATGGCCCAGCGTGGAGTTGGCAGCAGCATGAGGAGACCATATAGTGGCTGAATGGCACAGCCTGGAGGTGGCAGCAGCAGCATCAGGAGTCCTGAAAGTTACCCGGTGATAGTGGTGCTGTGGGTGGCAATACCAGTACCCGGTGATGAAGGTGGCTGGAAAAAGGTCTGATGCGGAGGAATGTTTGTAACAGGGGAGCAGCGCCTTAAATCTTTTGGCACTATCCATATTTGTGAATTGTTGGTGTGGCACCATGGTCAATCTACTCTGATGCATCAGGCATTGGTGGTTGGAAATCCTGGCTAATCCATGCCTGATTCATCTTCACAAAGTTCAGTCTCTCCACATTTTTCGTGGAAAGACGAGTTCTCCTTGGGGTGGCTATGGCCCCCGCTGCACTAAACACCCGCTCTGATGGCACACTACTGGCTGGGCAGGACAGCTTTTCCAGGGCAAACTCTGCTAATTGCGGCCACAAATCAAGTTTGGCTTCCCAGAAGACAAGCGGATCTTCAAGGTGTGTTGGCACGGGCATGTCAAGGTATGCCACCACCTGTTGGTTCAGGTCCTGCTCTGGGTTTACCTGCTGCTGATGAGTTGCTTCACTATGCGGGTGAAGAAAGGTAATCATCAGCTACTGTAGACTCAGGCTACTGCTGATGGAGCTGGTACTGCTCCTGTCACCCCTCCCCAGCAGCTATGGCAGTGGAAGGTGAGCGCAGTGGGCCCCCCAAGTCAGACCTGCGAGAGGATGGACGATGGCGCAGATAGGCATCGGCCAACTGACTACGTAGGATGTCCCTGTAGTAGGTCAGTTTGTCCTCCCTCTCAGTGAGTGTAAAAAAGACCCCTATTTTGTGGCGGTAGCGAGGGTCCAATAAGGTGGAGAGCCAGAAGTCATCCCGTTGCTGAATGGTGACAATCCGGCTGTTACTATGAAAGCAAGTGAGCATGCATCGTGCCATTTGTGAAAGTGACTCAGAGGGACTCCCTGCCTCCATCTTCACTGCATACTGCCACGGTGTGTTTGGGTCCTCTGTCTCGCCTTCCTCATAACCCTCTAGCTCCTCTGGCTGCTGCTGCTCCTCCTCTCCTGTCAGATTGCTAGAAAAACTGCCCATTTGGCGAAACCTAAACTGTGCTCCACTGTGCCCCTCCCCCTCCTCCTCCTCCAGTTCAGCCCCCACAGGGCTCATGTGGCCGTGAGATGTAGGTGCCCTGACCAGTCATAGTTTCCAACACGTGTTGTAAGAAATTAAGCAGTGGAATGACGTCATTCATCCCGTAATCCTCGCGACTTACTAATAATGTGGCTTCCTCAAAGGGCCTGAGCATATGGCAGGTGTCATGTATGAGCTGCCACTGGTTAACATTGAAGTTACACAGGGGAGTACCTCTTTCTAGTTGGATCATCAAGAAATCGGTGATGGCTGTTCATACAGTTAGTCCAACAAATGGAGGGTGGAATTCCAACGTGTGGCAACATCACAAATCAGACAATGTTGGGGTATACCATTCAGATGCTGCAGCTCAAGGAGGGTGTGCTTTGCGGTGTACGATTGGCTGAAGTGCATATAAAGTTTCCTTCCCATTGTTAGGATGTTTTGCAAATGGGGGAAACACTTCAGGAACCGCTTGACAACCAGATTGAACACGTGTGCCATGCAGGGCGCATGGCTCAGCCTTCCCAGTCGCAGCGCATGCAAAATGTTCTTCCCATTGTCAGTCACCATGGTTCCCATTTCCAGATTTCATGGAGTAAGGCATGCTTCAATTTCTTTACGAATGACTTTTAGCAGTTCTTTCCCTGTGTGACTCAGTTCACCAAGGCAAACCATGACAGCGTGACAGCGCTGTGCCCTGCACACATGGTATGCTAAAGGGGCACTGAGACTTGTCTGGGCAGTGGAGTCTGAGGACACAGTGGGGGATGAGGAGGAGGCGGAGTCGCACACTGTCACAGGACCAATGGCCTGAGAGAGTGGAGGAGAAAGTGGTGTGACCTGTCCAAGTTGTTGTTGTGGCTGTGCAGGAACCACATTCACCCAGTGAGCCATATAGGACATGTATTGTCCCTGACCATAGTTACAGCTCCAGACGTTGGTGCTGCCGTGCACTTTGGTACACACCGACAGGCTCAAGGACTGGCCCACCTTCTCTTCCACAAAATTGTGCAGGGCTGGTACTGCCTTCTTTGCAAAGAAATGACGGATTGGCACTCTCCACCTCGGCTCGGTACAAGCCATCAGTTCTCTGAAAGGTGCAGCACCAGCAACTTAGACAGGAGCACCTTCAGCTTCTGCGCCATTGGATGAGTGGGCGCATACTGTTGTCTCTTGGACATGGCTTTGCCGATGCATTGTTGGCAGAATGACTGACTAAAAGTAGGGGGAGCAGGAGCATCTGGAGCGACAGAAGGAGGGTATGACACACAGCTCCCTTCGGCTGAGGTGGTGGTGCCTTGGCTGGCTGAAAGAGGGAGCGGTGTGCCACTGGGTGATGCAGCTGTCTGGACCACAACATCAGAGCCACGGTTCTCCCAGGCCGCTTTAAGGTGATGCTGCATATGTTGGCACAGGACCGTGGTGCCAACATTGGGACCCTGGCCACGCTAGCATGTGGCTATGTTAACCTCCTCTGGATGCTTGATGAAAAACTGCCACACCGCAGAGTAGCAGATTTTCCCTGCAACAGTCCACACTAATTGACTGCTTCTGCCGCTGTCTCCAGGAACCCCTGTTCCACTACCTCCCAGGAATGTAGGCTGCCGCCAAGCAGTTGGTCTCCACCGGGCATGTTTGGCTCCAGAATTTCCACTTCTGCCACCATGTTGACATCCAACCATGCTACCACCTTGCTGGCTCAGCTGCTGCCTCATGGGCAACCTGCAACCCTCTTCTCCTGCAGCCCCCGTCTGCCACTCCTCTGTGCACGTCCTGGCACTTCTCTGCCTGACATACGTAGTGCGTATATGAGGGGAGTACAATATGCTTCACTATGCTTAAAACAGTATTTGTCTAGAACAGCAATAGGTGTGCACTTTTGGCTGGCCTTTCACAGTATCTTGGCCCTTTACAGATTAATAGGTACAAAATAGTACACTGCTTAGATGTACATATGTGGTATGCACTTATGAGGGCCAAAAAATGCGCTACAGTACACTTAAAAAAGTATGAGTACAACACCAGTTAGTTAATCATTTTGCCTGGACTTTCACAGTATCTAGGCCCTTGACAGAGTAACAGGTCCAAAATAGTACACTACTTAGATGTAGGTATGTGGTATGCACTTATGAGGGCATAAAAATGCGCTACAATATGCTTTTTTTTATTTTTATTTAAATCTTTTATTTCTTTTGATAATAAAATTTACAAAACTACAGTGTACAATTCAGATATACATAACAGCACCAGTCAAAAAGAGGCCATATAGCCATACTTATACTTATTTACATCTGAAAAGTATACCTAATCATTATTAACACTCATATTTCCCCATATTACCGATAGCTCCTAGCAGTATGAACTCTATCGTACGAGGTACCTTCACGGGAATTTTTTTTTCTACCTCTTTTATTACAGATTCCCAAAAAATAGATATCTTCTCACACGACCAAAAACTATGTAAATAATCCGCTTCTTCCAAACCACATTTAACAAACTGTGACGTAGTTTTCACCCCTATCCTATATAAATGAAGTGCGGAATAGTGGGTCCTGTGTAATATCTTAAATTGTGTAATTTTATGTTCCATATTACGAGAAACCTTACTTATATTTTGGGCCATAATGTCCCAATCATCTTCAGACACAGTACCCACTATCCGAGACCATTTTTCCTTAATTCTATCAATCCCCCTTATTCCAATAATCTTATTTAATTTCTTGTACAAAATTGATATTCCTTTTCTTTTAAAGTGCTCTATTTGAATCAGGGCTTCTATCAAATTGTGTTTCTGTGCTATATATACCTCCTTGTCTATCGTGTTATGGACTGCGTGACTAACCTGCCAATAGTACAGCCAGTCATTATCATTAACATCATACACCCTTTTTATGTGATCAAATGAAAAAAGTTGTCCTTTATCAAATATTTGTTCCAATCGTTTTATACCCTTACTATCCCAAAAAGTTGACTCACAATTCACCAATTCTTTAAATTTATTGTTACCCCACAAAGGTGTGAACCCAAAACTATTTTCTATATGTAATTCTTCCTTTAATCTTTCCCATACTTTTCTAAATTTGTGCAGTAGCATCGTGCTATTTGAACCATTCTCTTCATAATCATCTAATTCCAACACCTCAAATATGTTCTCTTTCTCCTTATCTACTACAATCTTCTCCAGATATCTGGAATTCCTCCAATTCACGAGTCGTACCAACTGCGCAGCCAAATAATAAACAAGAAAGTTGGGCATGTCCAATCCCCCCCATCTCCAGGGGCCATAAAATATCTCTACTTCAAACGGACCCTTTTCCTTCCCCATAACAATCTGCCCAGTATCACTTCTATCTTCCGGAACCACCCCTTACCGATCCACGTTGTGAGGCACTAAGGAAAAACAGGATCTGTGGGAGGACCACCATTTTTACTATCGCCATCCTTTCTGACATCGAAAAAGGCATTTTAATCCATACTTCTACTCTCTTCGCTAGGCTATTTAATAGAGGGCGTATATTGTTAGTCCCAAATCTATCGTTAATGGCTGCTATTTTTACTCCCAAATAGGGGAAACATTCGGGTTTTTTTTTAGCACGGATAATCTTCCCACCATCTCCCCCATATCTTCATCTAGGGGGAGCATAGTAGATTTACTCCAGTTTATCTCCAACCCAGATAGAGGGGCAAATACATCGAACAGCTTCATAATCCAGTGTATTTTTTCTTGTGGGTTAATTACGAAAAGGAGGATATCGTCTGCAAATAGCTAAATCTTATTTATTTCTCCGTTTACTCCAAATCCCTCATAAAAATTGTTATCTCTTATCCAAGCCGCAAGGGGTTCAATATAAATTAAAAATAAAGAGGGTGAGAGGGGGCAGCCCTGCCTTGTTCCTCTACTTAATTTGAATGGATAAGAGGAAATTCCATCCACCACTACGCTCGCCTCCGGATTAGTGTACAGTAGCTGAATATAACTCAAAAGTCTCGGGCCCACCCCCACCTTCCTCAAAACTTCCCAAAGGTATCCCCACTCCACCCTGTCAATGGTTTTAGTAGCATCCAGTGACAGAATGGAGCGGGGGCCCCGGGATCCACTCTGGATTGCCTCATATACCTGGTGGATATTGTCGTGGACCGTTCTTCCTGACCTAAATCCCCCCTGGTCTCTCCCCACCACTACCTCCACTACTTTATCTAATCTCCTTGCCAAAATCTTTGCTATTATCTTTATATCCGTATTAAGCAAGGAGATGGGGCGATATGAACCCAAGTCCAACGGATCTTTATCTTTTTTCCTAATAAGTCTGATGTTAGCCTCACACATTGATTTAGGGAGAACACCCCCCCTCCAGGATTCATTAATGATACCCAGCAGTTTTGGAAGTAGCAGGGTTGAATATATCCTATATATCTGGAATGGAATACCATCGGACCCAGGGGATGTATTCCCTTGAATTGATGCCAATGCTTCCTCCAATTCCTGGAGGGAGATTGGGTCCTCCAAAGAATCCCTGGCATCCTCTGTTAGAATTCCACCACGTCAGCCCTATTAATATTGTTACTTATATAGAGATTGGAGAAAAAAGAGCTAACCATTTGAGCTATTTCTTCTCTTTCTGTGGTTATGCTGCCATCCACCCTCCTCAAAGCAATAATACCATAATCCTCACCTTGATTTTTAAGTAATCTTGACAATGTCTTATTTGGTTTCCCTTTTTTCAAAAAAATTTAATTGCCCACTAAAGAATAGTTTATTTTGTGCCTTTTTAAGTAGATATTCTTTGTATTCCTCTTGGGATGCCTTCAATTCTAACAGCTGTTCACCCCCAGTATACTCATCTATCCCTGCTTCTAATGTGGCCACTTTGCTATTCAGCATTGATTCTTCCTGGGCAAATTCCCTTTTCTTTTTATTAATTTGCCCTATATATAGGCCCCTCAAGAATGCCTTCATGGCATCCCATACTATCTGAGGACTCGCTGAATTATAGTTAATCTGTCTAAACCAGTCCTGGTCCCCCACTAATTCTATCCAGTGGGGGTTGAGCCGAAAGCCCAACCTTTTCCCACCCATTGCCTTACCTCCAATTTTCACCACCACTGGACAATGGTCCGATAGGGTTTTAGCTCTATACTGCACCCTACTGGTCCAGGTCATCGCATTCTTATCACAAAGACATAGATCAATTCGGGAAGCAGTGTTATATGAAGTACTAAAGCATGAATACTGTCTAACTCCTGGGTTTAGTTTCCGCCACCCATCAACCCAATTCATCTCTCCACAGTACCTCGCTAATGCTGTTTCACTCCCCCCTACATTCCTACCTAGTTTGTATCTGTCCATACTAGGGTCCATTACATTATTCATATCTCCAACTATCCATAATGCCGCATGTGTCTTCCTTTCGCTGTAACTCACGAGATCCCTCAGAACATCCACTCTAAAAGGTGGAGGAATATAAACAAAGGCCAAGATAATAGCCCTATTTTCCCACATTCCATAAAGAAATACATATCGACCATACTTGTCTACCTTTGCATCTTTCACCTCGAATGGTACCTTCCTATGAACATATACTGATACTCCCACAGAATATGAAGAGAGTCTGGAGTGGTATTCTTCTTTAGCCCACTTCCTTGGTAGTATCTGCTCATCTCTTGACCTATGGGTCTCAACTAAGCATATGATCGCGGGAAGGCACCTCCGAATATAATCAAAGATTGCACACTTTGTAATTCTATCCGACATACCTCGCACGTTCCAAACTAACAACTTAAACAAAGACATGTTAACCTAGAGAAAAAGAAAGAGAAAAAAGAAGAAAGAGAGAGAGAAAAAAAAAATCTCTCCGCCTCCCCGTGCCGTCCCTCCCCACTCCCTTCCTCACCCCCCCCACACCCCCCCCTTCCCCCCTCCCCATAATGCACCGTACTTCTACTATGCATTCCTATCCTAGTGACACCCCGCAGCCCCCCCCCAGACGTAGATTTAATAGTCAGCTAATACTTCCAACCCCTAATACCATAATAATATCTTATACTACATGCCTTCTTTATCCATCCAATCTGAGACTTCCTGTGAGGTTCCAAATATTATTACCTTTCCCTTATGCTCTACCCGGAGTTTCGTCGGAAACAAAAGAGAGAAGGGCACCCCCACATTCTTTAACCGCCTTTTTATCTCCCGAAAGGATTCCCTTTTCCTCTGAGTCTCCCAGGAGAAATCCGGGTATACAAAAATATTCTGCCCATTGTACTGTAGGTCCCTCACTTCTCTTGCCCTCCTAAGAATCGTGTCCCTATCCTGGGAGGTGTATAGCTTGATTAAGATTGTCCTAGGGGGGCCCCCCGGAGGGGGTATCCGCCTTGGGACCCGATGAGCTCGTTCGATCCCAAACATTGGGGTGAGATGCCCTTCGCCTATCACGTCCTTCAACCATCCACTGCAGAACTGGATAATAGAGTCCCCCCCCCCCTCTGCCCCTTCAGGGAACCCCACCATCCTTATATTACAACGTCTAGATCTATCTTCAGGGTCAGTGAGCTTATCTTTAATGGATATCTTCTCCCTTTTTAGATCATTGACCTCCTCTTCCAGAACATTGATCCTTTTTTCTATTTTAGGGGCTTCTTCCTCTAATCTAGAAATCCTATCTCTCATCTTAGTCATATCGTGTCTTATCAGTGATACCTCAATAGATACCACACCCAGTTGTTTATTTATCTCCTCGATTGTGCAGTTAGATTTTTTTTACCCCTCCCAAAATCTCCTCCAATAACTGAGTTCCCATAGGGGGTACGGTCTGTCTGTCCTCAATTTCTTCCACCTCCAGAACTGAGTATCTAGAACCTGTTTTACTAGGGGAGAGATCCTTCTGGGTTCTAGTTTTTATACCCACAGCTGGAGACTTCCATATTTTATCAAATTTACCCATTGCCCCCTTATCTTTCTGTGGCGAGCTACCCCCTGATCTTCTGGGGTTCACCTTAGGGGCCATTTCTCCCACTTTATCTCTTCGGTTTCTACTTATAAGGTGTACGTATCACCACCCAGGTGCCACCTATTGTCTTAACCAAGTTGTACACCATAAGCCCCTCCCACTGAATAATTTACACCCAATTATTTACAACATACAAAAGTAAGGATTCGTGGACCCCCACGGTTCTGGGATACACCTTAGACAAATGATATCACAGCATGATCTATCAATATCCGCCGCCAAGCATAATCATATGCAACTAAGAGCTCATTAGCATATTCAAGCTCCTCTTGATAGATAGTCCAGTCTCCCCCTAAAGTCACTGAACTTATAGGCCCTCTATTGGATCCAGGGCAAGAGTCCGATTTCATGGAAGAGGGGGTCCACTACGGCCCAGTTGTTCAATAATGTCCGTGAATCCAGACTTCTCCAAGTCACTAGAAGGAGTAACCAGGCAGGGTGTCTGGCGTCAATGATGTCTATTCCGCATGGAACCAGTACTGGGGACTGCTGCTGTTCATAATGTTGCAGAGATGTTAATGACTGGTGTAACGGGTAAGCATGTAGTTCTGTCGGCATCCTCTATCCGTGTCTATCCCCGGAGCGCGTGGCCCTTAGCTCATGCCGCCATCACTTCCCCTGAGTATGCTTAAAAAAACGTATTGGAGTGAAACACCAGCTGGTGATTACTTTTGCATGGACTTTCACACTATCTGGGCCCTTGACAGATTAACAGGTACAAACTAGTACATTACTAAGATGTAGGTATGCACTTATGAGGGCAGAAAAATGTGCTACAGTACGCTTAAAAATGTATTTGAGTACAACACCAGCAGGTGAGTACTTTTGCCTGTCCTTTCACAGTATCTAGGCCCTTGACAGATTAACAGGTACAAAATAGTACACTACTTAGATGTAGGTATGTGGTGTGCACTTATGAGGGCTGAAAAATGCGCTACAGTATGCTTAAAAAAAACTTATTTTTGCACAACATTAGCAGTACACAACAGTGCTGGAGCTGTGGACTAAACCCAAAATTGCACTCTGTCAAAGACTATTAGGAATGGGCTGCTGGGTATTATACCATCTACAGACTAGTATAACCAGCAGATGATTTGTTGTGGAACAAAGACACAGAATTGCGCAGAAAAATTCTCCCTGCCTCCTCTGCTAAGGTTTATGAAGATGAGGCAGCTTGTTGAAATGTATGAGGCAACACACAGCTCCCTGCCCCTCTCTGTAATACAATGCTCTAGAAAGTGACTGTGAGGTTAATGGCTGCAGTAAAAATCCTTTTCAGTGGAAAAAGAGCAATGCTCACTGTCCACCAGAACGCTGATGTGACTAGGAGGTGAAGCACTGCTGGAAAAAGCTTTTCTGTGTAACACTCACACACAGGCTGTCTGTCCTATCTCTCTGCAGTGTAATGAATGAAGTGACTGGCTGCAATATGACTGCCAATTATATAGGGTTGTGACATCAAAGGGGTGTCTGGCTGCTGATAGGCTGCATCCTGCATGTGATTCAGGGTCATCCCGCCTACCCGCTTTCCCGACCTTCCCAGAGTTCCTTGCCCCATGTCCTCACATGTGGATCCGCCACTTTAGATACTCTGGAGCCTGGACCGCACTAAATGAAGTTTAATGAAGCGATTTGTGCAATAGAATCGCGGCAATATTCACTTTAGTTGTGAATCAAATTTTTCATGAAATGTGTCACTAATTTGGAATCGGCAGCTTCGATTCACTCATCTCTACCCACCACAAAGCACTACAGCAACAATGGCCACCACAGAGCATATGGACCACACAAGTGTTAACACCTACCAGTGCTCCCTGTGGGAGGGCTGGGTGAATGCCAGGAGGAAACCCATATGCAGTCTCCTGCTGATTAAAGACTGCTTATTTGTGAATTACATTTTGGATAAGAACATTTGTGACATTAGCTCCCAATAGATGGTTTGAATCATGTCTATAATCTGTTACATTGAAGTGTACAAAAACAGGAAGTGTGGGTGGACTCTCTATGCAGGCTCCTGGCTTGTCAATCATCCTGCTGTGTGAGATGGGAGCCACAGAACCTCAGTGTACAGAGCCCTGCTTGTCTTCAGTGCACAGAGCCCTGCTTGTCCTCACTGCACAGAGCCCTGCTTGTCCTCACAGCACAGAGCCCTGCTTGTCCTCACAGCACAGAGCCCTGCTTGTCCTCAGTTTGTCCTCAGTGCACAGTAGAGATGTTGCGAATTGTTCGCCGGCAAACAGTTCCCGGCGAATTTCGCATGTTCGCGTTTGCATCGCCGGGCGAACATGTGTGGAGTTTGAGCCGCCCCCTATACTTTAACATTGCAGTAAACTTTGACCCTGTGAGTCAGAGTCAGCAGACACATTACAGCCAATCAGCATTCGAATGACATAAGTGCATATACCCGAACACCTGTATACAGAGTTTCCAAGCAATATATATGAGATCAGTTGAGTGACATACTACCAACATCGTGACAATATGTATATATGTTCACTCTATAGTACCCAGACTATTGGTGGGACCCCTAGATTGTGGTGACAATAGGTCTTATCTATCCTTCTCCTATCCAAAGAGATAGATAGTCCTATTTAGTTAGACAGAGAGCCTCCCTGTGGTCTATAGCACAGGGTAAGGCGAGCTAATTGAGGGGTAGGTTCCTGTACGGGGCTGTCCTTTTTAGGGCGTTTACTCCGTCTAGGCTTAGGGGTAGTGGAAGGGACCTAGAAAAAGGGTGAGCAGGTAGTGGCCACTATCCATAGGCCTACACCCCCTTAGGCCCTTCCCCCTTGACCCTACCTCATCCCCTATCCTATCCTTTAGCATCTATATGGACCATTTATTGTAAGTCTCCTGATTGGTGGGAGCAATTGCACATTAGTACCACAACCTGTGGTTCCTGGGATGCCCATATCTTCACGCACCAGGACCACATATTTTATAATTTTTTGTTGGTCTGAGTGGACCATTTTTTTGCTTTAGATTCTAAGAATAAATAAAGTAAAATTTTAGTGTTTGAATTTGGATTATAACCTCACCGCACAGAGCCCTGCTTTTCCTCAGTGTACAGAGCCCTGCTTGTCCTCAGTGCACAGAGCCGTGCTTGTCCTCAGTGTACAGAGCCCTGCTTGTCCTCAATGTACAGAGCCCTGCTTGTCCTCAGTGCACAGAGCCCTGCTTGTCCTCAGTGCACAGAGCCCTGCTTGTCCTCAGTGCACAGAGCCCTGCTTGTCCTCAGTGTACAGAGCCCTGCTTGTCCTCAGTGTACAGAGCCCTGCTTGTCCTCAGTGTACAGAGCCCTGTTTGTCCTCAGTGCACAGAGCCCCGCTTGTCCTCAGTGTACAGAACCCTGCTTGTCCTCAGTGCACAGAGCCCTGCTTGTCCTCAGTGCACAGCGCCCTGCTTGTCCTCAGTGTAAAGAGCCCTGCTTGTCCTCAGTGAACAGAGCCCTACTTGTCCTCAGTGCACAGAGCCCTGTTTGTCCTCAGTGCACAGAGCCCTGCTTGTCCTCAGTGCACAGAGCCCTGCTTGTCCTCAGTGTACAGAGCCCTGCTTGTCCTCCCAGCACAGAGCCCTGCTTGTCCTCAGTTTGTCCTCAGTGCACAGAGCCCTGCTTGTCCTCCGTGTACAGAACCCTGCTTGTCCTCAGTGCACAGAGCCCTGCTTGTCCTCAGTGCACAGAGCCCTGCTTGTCATCAGTGTACAGAGCCCTGCTTGTCCTCAGTGCACAGAGCCCTGTTTGTCCTCAGTGAACAGAGCCCTGCTTGTCCTCAGTGCACAGAGCCGTGCTTGTCCTCAGTGCACAGAGCCGTGCTTGTCCTCAGTGTACAGAGCCCCGCTTGTCCTCAATGTTCAGAGCCCTGCTTGTCCTCAGTGCACAGAGCATTGCTTGTCTTCCCAGCACAGAGCCCTGCTTGTCCTCAGTGTACAGAGCCCTGCTTGTCCTCAGTTTGTCCTCAGTGCACAGAACCCTGCTTGTCCTCAGTGCACAGAGCCCTACTTGTGCTCAGTGTAAAGAGCCCTGCTTGTCCTCAGTGTACAGAACCCTGCTTGTCCTCAGTGCACAGAGCCCTGCTTGTCCTCAGTGCACAGCGCCCTGCTTGTCCTCAGTGTAAAGAGCCCTGCTTGTCCTCAGTGTACAGAGCCCTATTTGTCCTCAGTGCACAGAGCCCTGCTTGTCCTAAGTGCACAGAGCCCTGCTTGTCCTCAGTGTACAGAGCCCTGCTTGTCCTCCCAGCACAGAGCCCTGCTTGTCCTCAGTGCACAGAGCCCTGCTTGTCCTCAGTGCACAGAGCCCTGCTTGTCCTCAGTGCACAGAGCCCTGCTTGTCCTCAGTGCACAGCGCCCTGCTTGTCCTCAGTGTAAAGAGCCCTGCTTGTCCTCAGTTTGTCCTCAGTGCACAGAGCCCTGCTTGTCCTCCGTGTACAGAGCCCTGCTTGTCCTCAGTGCACAGAGCCCTGCTTGTCCTCAGTGCACAGAGCCCTGCTTGTCATCAGTGTACAGAGCCCTGCTTGTCCTCAGTGCACAGAGCCCTGTTTGTCCTCAGTGAACAGAGCCCTGCTTGTCCTCAGTGCACAGAGCCGTGCTTGTCCTCAGTGCACAGAGCCGTGCTTGTCCTCAGTGTACAGAGCCCCGCTTGTCCTCAATGTTCAGAGCCCTGCTTGTCCTCAGTGCACAGAGCATTGCTTGTCTTCCCAGCACAGAGCCCTGCTTGTCCTCAGTGTACAGAGCCCTGCTTGTCCTCAGTTTGTCCTCAGTGCACAGAACCCTGCTTGTCCTCAGTGCACAGAGCCCTACTTGTGCTCAGTGTAAAGAGCCCTGCTTGTCCTCAGTGTACAGAACCCTGCTTGTCCTCAGTGCACAGAGCCCTGCTTGTCCTCAGTGCACAGCGCCCTGCTTGTCCTCAGTGTAAAGAGCCCTGCTTGTCCTCCGTGTACAGAGCCCTGCTTGTCCTCAGTGTAAAGAGCCCTGCTTGTCCTCAGTGCACAGAGCCCTGCTTGTCCTCAGTGCACAGAGCCCTGCTTGTCCTCCCAGCACAGGGCCCTGCTTGTCCTCAGTGCACAGAGCCCTGCTTGTTTTCAGTGCACAGAGCCCTGCTTGTCCTCAGTACACAGAGCCCTGCTTGTCCTCAGTGCACAGAGCCCTGCTTGTCCTCAGTTTACAGAGCCCTGCTTGTCCTCAGTGCACAGAGCCGTGCTTGTCCTCAGTGTACAGAGCCCCGCTTGTCCTCAGTGTACAGAGCCCCGCTTGTCCTCAGTGCACAGAGCCCTGCTTGTCCTCAGTGCACAGAGCCTTGCTTGTCCTCAGTGTACAGAGCCCTGCTTGTCCTCAGTGTACAGAGCCCTGCTTTTCCTCAGTGTACAGAGCCCTGCTTGTCTTCAGTGTACAGAGCCCTGCTTGTCCTCAGTGTACAGAGCCCTGTTTGTCCTCAGTGCACAGAGCCCTGCTTGTCCTCAGTGTACAGAGCCCCGCTTGTCCTCAGTGTACAGAACCCCGCTTGTCCTCAGTGCACAGAGCCCTGCTTGTCCTCAGTGCACAGCGCCCTGCTTGTCCTCAGTGTAAAGAGCCCTGCTTGTCCTCAGTGTACAGAGCCCTACTTGTCCTCAGTGCACAGAGCCCTGTTTGTCCTCAGTGCACAGAGCCCTGCTTGTCCTCAGTTTGTCCTCAGTGCACAGAGCCCTGCTTGGCCTCAGTGCACAGAGCCCTGCTTGTCCTCAGTGCACAGAGCCCTGCTTGTCCTCAGTGTACAGAGCCCTGCTTGTCCTCCCAACACAGAGCCCTGCTTGTCCTCAGTTTGTCCTCAGTGCACAGAGCCCTGCTTGTCCTCAGTGCACAGAGCCCTGCTTGTCCTCCGTGTACAGAGCCCTGCTTGTCCTCAGTGCACAGAGCCCTGCTTGTCCTCAGTGTACAGAGCCCTGCTTGTCCTCAGTGCACAGAGCCCTGCTTGTCCTCAGTGCACAGAGCCCTGCTTGTCCTCAGTGTACAGAGCCCTGCTTGTCCTCAGTGCACAGCGCCCTGCTTGTCCTCAGTGTAAAGAGCCCTGCTTGTCCTCAGTGCAAAGAGCCCTGCTTGTCCTCAGTGCACAGAGCCCTGCTTGTCCTCAGTGCACAGAGCCCTGCTTGTCCTCAGTGCACAGCGCCCTGCTTGTCCTCAGTGTAAAGAACCCTGCGTGTCCTCAGTGTACAGAGCCCTACTTGTCCTCAGTGCACAGAGCCCTGCTTGTCCTCAGTGCACAGAGCCCTGCTTGTCCTCAGTGTACAGAGCTCTGCTTGTCCTCCATAGCACAGAGCCCTGCTTGTCCTCAGTGCACAGAGCCCTGCTTGTCCTCAGTGCACAGAGCCCTCCTTGTCCTCCCAGCACAGAGCCCTGCTTGTCCTCAGTGCACAGAGCCCTGCTTGTTTTCAGTGCACAGAGCCCTGCTTGTCCTCAGTGCACAGAGCCCTGCTTGTCCTCAGTGCACAGAGCCCTGCTTGTCCTCAGTGCACAAAGCCCTGCTTGTCCTCAGTGCACAGAGCCCTGCTTGTCCTCAGTGCACAGAGCCGTGCTTGTCCTCAGTGTACAGAGCCCCGCTTGTCCTCAGTGTACAGAGCCCCGCTTGTCCTCAGTGCACAGAGCCCTGCTTGTCCTCAGTGCACAGAGCCCTGCTTGTCCTCAGTGTACAGAGCCCTGCTTGTCCTCAGTGTACAGAGCCCTGCTTGTCCTCAGTGTACAGAGCCCTGCTTGTCTTCAGTGTACAGAGCCCTGCTTGTCCTCAGTGTACAGAGCCCTGTTTGTCCTCAGTGCACAGAGCCCTGCTTGTCCTCAGTGTACAGAGCCCCGCTTGTCCTCAGTGTACAGAACCCCGCTTGTCCTCAGTGCACAGAGCCCTGCTTGTTCTCAGTGCACAGCGCCCTGCTTGTCCTCAATGTAAAGAGCCCTGCTTGTCCTCAGTGTACAGAGCCCTACTTGTCCTCAGTGCACGGAGCCCTGTTTGTCCTCAGTGCACAGAGCCCTGCTTGTCCTCAGTGCACAGAGCCCTGCTTGTCCTCAGTGTACAGAGCCCTGCTTGTCCTCCCAACACAGAGCCCTGCTTGTCCTCAGTTTGTCCTCAGTGCACAGAGCCCTGCTTGGCCTCAGTGCACAGAGCCCTGCTTGTCCTCAGTGCACAGAGCCCTGCTTGTCCTCAGTGTACAGAGCCCTGCTTGTCCTCCCAACACAGAGCCCTGCTTGTCCTCAGTTTGTCCTCAGTGCACAGAGCCCTGCTTGTCCTCAGTGCACAGAGCCCTGCTTGTCCTCAGTGTACAGAGCCCTGCTTGTCCTCAGTGCACAGAGCCCTGCTTGTCCTCAGTGCACAGAGCCCTGCTTGTCCTCAGTGTACAGAGCCCTGCTTGTCCTCAGTGCACAGCGCCCTGCTTGTCCTCAGTGTAAAGAGCCCTGCTTGTCCTCAGTGCAAAGAGCCCTGCTTGTCCTCAGTGCAGAGAGCCCTGTTTGTCCTCAATGCACAGAGCCCTGCTTGTCCTCAGTGTACAGAGCCCTGCTTGTCCTCAGTGCACAGAGCCCTGTTTGTCCTCAGTGCACAGAGCCCTGCTTGTCCTCAGTGCACAGAGCCCTGCTTGTCCTCAGTGTAAAGAGCCCTGCTTGTCCTCAGTGTACAGAGCCCTGCTTGTCCTCACAGCACAGAGCCCTGCTTGTCCTCAGTTTGTCCTCAGTGCACAGAACCCTGCTTGTCCTCAGTGCACAGAGCCCTACTTGTGCTCAGTGTAAGGAGCCCTGCTTGTCCTCAGTATACAGAGCCCTACTTGTCCTCAGTGCACAGAGTCCTGTTTGTCCTCAGTGCACAGAGCCCTGCTTGTCCTCAGTGTATAGAGCCCTGCTTGTCCTCAGTGTACAGAGCCCTGCTTGTCCTCACAGCACAGAGCCCTGCTTGTCCTCAGTTTGTCCTCAGTGCACAGAACCCTGCTTGTCCTCAGTGCACAGAGCCCTGCTTGTCCTCAGTGTACAGAGCCCTGCTTGTCCTCAGTGCACAGAGCCCTGCTTGTCCTCAGTGCACAGAGCCCTGCTTGTCCTCAGTGTACAGAGCCCTGCTTGTCCTCAGTGCACAGCGCCCTGCTTGTCCTCAGTGTAAAGAGCCCTGCTTGTCCTCAGTGCAAAGAGCCCTGCTTGTCCTCAGTGCACAGAGCCCTGCTTGTCCTCAGTGCACAGAGCCCTGCTTGTCCTCAGTGCACAGCGCCCTGCTTGTCCTCAGTGTAAAGAACCCTGCGTGTCCTCAGTGTACAGAGCCCTACTTGTCCTCAGTGCACAGAGCCCTGCTTGTCCTCAGTGCACAGAGCCCTGCTTGTCCTCAGTGTACAGAGCCCTGCTTGTCCTCCATAGCACAGAGCCCTGCTTGTCCTCAGTGCACAGAGCCCTGCTTGTCCTCAGTGCACAGAGCCCTCCTTGTCCTCCCAGCACAGAGCCCTGCTTGTCCTCAGTGCACAGAGCCCTGCTTGTTTTCAGTGCACAGAGCCCTGCTTGTCCTCAGTGCACAGAGCCCTGCTTGTCCTCAGTGCACAGAGCCCTGCTTGTCCTCAGTGCACAAGCCGGGATCAGCCACGCATGACACGGGCATCGCTCCGATGCCCGCGGTTATGCACAGGACGTAAATGTACGTCCTGGTGCGTTAAGTACCACCTCACCAGGACGTACATTTACGTCCTGCGTCCTTAAGGGGTTAAAAGGGTACTCCAGTGAAAAACTTTTTTTTTTAAATCAACTGGTGCCAGAAAGTTAAACAGATTTGTAAATTACTTCTATTAAAAAATCTTAATCCTTCCTGTACTTATTAGCTGCTGAATACTACAGTGGAAATTCTTTTCCGTTTGAAATACAGAGCTGTCTGCTGAATCACAAGCACAGTGCTCTCTGCTGACATCTCTGTCCATTTTTAGGAACTGCCCAGGGTAAAAGGAAATCCCCATAGCAAACATATGCTGTTCTGGACAGTTCATAAAATGGACAGAGATGTCAGCAGAGAGCACTGTGGTCATGATGTCAGCAGACAGTTCTGTGTTTCAAAAAGAAAAGAATTTCCGTTGTAGTATTCAGCAGCTAATAAGTACAGGAAGGATTAAGCTTTTTTAATAGAATTAATTTACAAATCTGTTTAACTTTCTGGCACCAGTTGATTTAAAAAAAAAAAAGTTTTTCATTGGAGTACCCCTTTAAGTATAACTGGTGTGAACTGTTTCAGTGCACGGACAAACGCCGGTGGAAGCAACCATGGACTAATGGCAAATATCCCATTAAACACTGATGTCAAATCAAACTGCTTAAAAACTACTTATTTGTGAATTACATTTTGGATTAGAACATGTGTTACATTAACTCCCAATAGATGATTTGAATTGAGTCTATAATCTGTTACAATAAAGTGTACAAATACAGGAAGTGTGAGTGGACTCTCAGTGCAGGCTACTGGCGTGTCAATCATCCTGCTGTGTGAGATGGGAGCCACAGAACCTCAGTGTATTGAGCCCTGCTTGTCATCCTCAGTGCACAGAGCCCTGCTTGTCTTCAGTGTACAGAGTCCTACTTGTCCTCCCAACACAGAGCCCTGCTTGTCCTCAATTTGTCCTCAGTGCACAGAGCCCTGCTTGTCCTCAGTGCACAGAGCCCTGCTTGTCCTCAGTGCACAGAGCCCTGCTTGTCCTCAGTGTACAGAGCCCTGCTTGTCCTCCCAACACAGAGCCCTGCTTGTCCTCAGTTTGTCCTCAGTGCACAGAGCCCTGCTTGTCCTCTGTGTACAGAGCCCTGCTTGTCCTCAGTGCACAGAGCCCTGCTTGTCCTCAGTGCACAGAGCCTTGCTTGTCCTCAGTGTACAGAGCCCTGCTTGTCCTCAGTGCACAGAGCCCTGCTTGTCCTCAGTGCACAGAGCCCTGCTTGTCCTCAATGTACAGAGCCCTGCTTGTCCTCAGTGCACAGAGCCCTGCTTGTCCTCAGTGCACAGAGCCCTGCTTGTCCTCAATGTAAAGAGCCCTGCTTGTCCTCAGTGTACAGAGCCCTGCTTGTCCTCACAGCACAGAACCCTGCTTGTCCTCAGTTTGTCCTCAGTGCACAGAACCCTGCTTGTCCTCAGTGCACAGAGCCCTACTTGTGCTCAGTGTAAAGAGCCCTGCTTGTCCTCAGTGTACAGAGCCCTACTTGTCCTCAGTGCACAGAGCCCTGTTTGTCCTCAGTGCACAGAGCCCTGCTTGTCCTCCGTGTACAGAGCCCTGCTTGTCCTCAGTGTACAGAGCCCTGCTTGTCCTCAGTGCACAGAGCCCTGTTTGTCCTCTATGCACAGAGCCCTGCTTGTCCTCAGTGTACAGAGCCCTGCTTGTCCTCAGTGCACAGAGCCCTTTTTGTCCTCAGTGCACAGAGCCCTGCTTGTCCTCAGTGTATAGAGCCCTGCTTGTCCTCAGTGCACAGAGCCCTGCTTGTCCTCAGTGCACAGAGCCCTGCTTGTCCTCAATGTACAGAGCCCTGCTTGTCCTCAGTGCACAGAGCCCTGTTTGTCCTCAGTGCACAGAGCCCTGCTTGTCCTCAGTGCACAGAGCCCTGCTTGTCCTCAATGTAAAGAGCCCTGCTTGTCCTCAGTGTACAGAGCCCTGCTTGTCCTCACAGCACAGAACCCTGCTTGTCCTCAGTTTGTCCTCAGCGCACAGAACCCTGCTTGTCCTCAGTGCACAGAGCCCTACTTGTGCTCAGTGTAAAGAGCCCTGCTTGTCCTCAGTGTACAGAGCCCTACTTGTCCTCAGTGCACAGAGCCCTGTTTGTCCTCAGTGCACAGAGCCCTGGTTGTCCTCCGTGTACAGAGCCCTGCTTGTCCTCAGTGTACAGAGCCCTGCTTGTCCTCAGTGCACAGAGCCCTGTTTGTCCTCTATGCACAGAGCCCTGCTTGTCCTCAGTGTACAGAGCCCTGCTTGTCCTCAGTGCACAGAGCCCTTTTTGTCCTCAGTGCACAGAGCCCTGCTTGTCCTCAGTGTATAGAGCCCTGCTTGTCCTCAGTGCACAGAACCCTGCTTGTCCTCAGTGCACAGAGCCCTACTTGTGCTCAGCGTACAGAGGCCTGCTTGTCCTCAGTTTACAGAGCTCTGCTTGTCCTCCATGCACAGACCCATGCTTTTGTGGATTTTTCTGGCACATTATGTTGCACGCTGGTGCACAATGATGCAGACATGTTGCAAATAGTATGAAGGGGAGGGAGGAGGTCTGGGATCTAGCAGGATTAATCTGATAGGTGATGTTGTCATCCTGTAGTTCAAAGAAAGTCAGCTGACTCAGGACTGACCTCTGACACAATAAGCACTGTGATTTTCAGTGGGTCAGACTGGCGAGGGTCACACATGATGCAGCGGCCAACATGCCCCCTTCATGTATCCCATAGAGCAGCAGCTGTATTGGAGTAAAACATGTGGCACTGTAGGATATGGGAATATGAATGATATGGAAAAAAATAACAACCTGGAGTACTTCTTTAAAGGGGTACTCCAGTGAAAAACTTTTTTTTTTAAATCAACTGGTGCCAGAAAGTTAAACAGATTTGTAAATTACTTCTATTAAAAAATCTTAATCCTTCCTGTACTTATTAGCTGCTGAATACTACAGTGGAAATTCTTTTCCGTTTGAAATACAGAGCTGTCTGCTGAATCACAAGCACAGTGCTCTCTGCTGACATCTCTGTCCATTTTTAGGAACTGCCCAGGGTAAAAGGAAATCCCCATAGCAAACATATGCTGTTCTGGACAGTTCATAAAATGGACAGAGATGTCAGCAGAGAGCACTGTGGTCATGATGTCAGCAGACAGTTCTGTGTTTCAAAAAGAAAAGAATTTCCGCTGTAGTATTCAGCAGCTAATAAGTACAGGAAGGATTAAGCTTTTTTAATAGAAGTAATTTACAAATCTGTTTAACTTTCTGGCACCAGTTGATTTAAAAAAAAAAAGTTTTTCATTGGAGTACCCCTTTAAGTATAACTGGTGTGAACTGTTTCAGTGCACGTACAAACGCCTGTGGAAGCAACCATGGACTAATGGCAAATATCCCATTAAACACTGATGTCAAATCAAACTGCTTAAAAACTACTTATTTGTGAATTACATTTTGGATTAGAACATGTGTTACATTAACTCCCAATAGATGATTTGAATTGAGTCTATAATCTGTTACAATAAAGTGTACAAATACAGGAAGTGTGAGTGGACTCTCAGTGCAGGCTACTGGCGTGTCAATCATCCTGTGAGATGGGAGCCACAGAACCTCAGTGTATTGAGCCCTGCTTGTCATCCTCAGTGCACAGAGCCCTGCTTGTCTTCAGTGTACAGAGTCCTACTTGTCCTCACTGCACAGAGCCCTGTTTGTCCTCATTGCACAGAGCCCTGCTTGTCCTCAGTGTACAGAGCCCTGCTTGTCCTCAGTGTACAGAGCCCTGCTTGTCCTCATTGCATAGAGCCCTGCTTGTCCTCACTGCACAGAACCCTGCTTGTCCTCAGTGTACAGAGCCCTGCTTGTCCTCAGTGTACAGAGCCCTGCTTGTCCTCACAGCACAGAGCCCTGCTTGTCCTCACAGCACAGAGCCCTGCTTGTCCTCACAGCACAGAGCCCTGCTTGTCCTCAGTTTGTCCTCAGTGCACAGTAGAGATGTTGCGAATTGTTCGCCGGCAAACAGTTCCCGGCGAATTTCGCATGTTCGCGTTCGCATCGCCGGGCGAACATATGTGAAGTTCGATCCGCCCCCTATACTTTAACATTGCAGTAAACTTTGACCCTGTGAGTCAGAGTCAGCAGACACATTACAGCCAATCAGCATCAGTCCCTCCCATACAGACCCTCCTACCTTTTGCACAGATGCCATTTTAGCCTCATTCAGCATGCTGCAGGCTTAGGAAGTGGAGGGTTAGAGAAGCTGCTCCTGCTGTATAGGGAAAGCGATATCTAGGTTGCTGCTAGGTGGTGTATTCAGGGTCCAGGTTACTCCTAAAGCACTAGTGTAACATCTGCTTTAAGGACAGCACCCAAAAAAGCCCTTTTTAGGGCTGAAAGATATCAGTTCTGGTTGGGAGGGAACCGCTGGTTAAAAGGGGTACTACAGAATCAAACTTAAGTTCCTTCAAGCAACTATCTACTACAGTATTCAAAGGGCTGAAAGATATCAGTCTATGTGTTTTGCAACAGCTGTAGGTACCCTGGTTGGGGACCACTGCTTAAAAAGGGAACTCCGCTGGCAAGCTTTATTTCTTTAAAGCAACTAACTACTACAGTATTCAAAGGGCTGAAATATATCAGTCCGTGTGTTTTGCAACAGCTGGGGGCACCCTGGTTGGGGACCACTGCATAAAAGGGGAACTCTGCTGGCAAGTTTTTTTGCTCATTGTCACACTAGTTCAAATCACATTAGGTGTGACAGTTGTGCAAATTAAAGAAAAATACCTTTTTTGGCTGTTAAATAAAATCAGTCGTCACTGTTAGTTCACGTCACAGTTGCCATTTTTCCTGCCTGCAGGGCAAATTGTGTCACCCTAGTGCAAATCACATTAGGTGTGACAGTTGTGCAAATAAAAAAAAACTACCTTTTTTGGCTGTTAAATAAAATCAGTCGTCACTGTTAGTTCACGTCACAGTTGCCATTTTTCTTGCCTGCAGGGCAAATTGTGTCACCCTAGTGCAAATAACATTAGGTGTGACACTTGTGTAAATTTAACCAAAAAAAATTACAGGCAGAGGAAGCCCCCCCCCGCAGGGGCCGTTGTGGTGCTGGGATTCCCTTTGGCCCTAGAATGGCCAGTGTTCAGATGCCACGTACCCTGAACCCCCAAAGTTCTGAGGACTTAGTTGATTGGCTATCACAAGACACCCAATCTACTACTAAAGCTTCCGCTCGGAACCTTGACACACCATCCTTCTCCTCTAGCTTAGCTTTGGGCATCTCTCATGCTACCACTTGCCCGCCTGCCACCACCACCAACACTAGCACCACAGCAGCTTTACTTGATCCGTCAGAGGAGTTATTTACACATCAGTTTGAAGACATGAGTGATGCACAACCATTATTGCCAGAAGATGTAGTTAACAGGGATATGTCTCAGTCAGGCAGCATTACACACATGGACGTACGGTGTGATGATGATGTTGTACCCGCTGCTGCTTCCTTTCTTGAGGTGTCAGATAGCGGTGAAGGTGTTGATGATGACGATGTGTCCGTGGATGCCATGTGGGTGCCCACTAGAAGAGAAGAAGAGGGGGAAAGTTCAGATGGGGAGACAGAGAGGAGGAGGAGACGAGTTGGAAGCAGGGGGAGGTCGTCGCAAGGAGCTAGTGGTACAGTCAGACAGCATGCATCGGCACCCGGGGTCAGCCAGATGGGAAGCCAATCAACGCATGCTGTTGCCACCACCAGAATGCCATCAATCGCAGAGCTCAGCAGTGTGGCATTTTTTTTGTGTGTCAGCCTCTGACAACAGCGTGGCCATTTGCAACCTGTGCCAGAAGAAACTGAGCTGTGGGAAGTCCAACCTCCACTTAGGCACAACTGCTTTGCGAAGGCACATGATGTCACATCACAAACGCCTATGGGATCAACACGTCAGTACAAGCAGCACACAAAGTCAAAGCCACCATCCTCCTCCTGGTCCAGCATCTTCAGCCAGGTCAAACACTGCTGCCCTCCTTGCCCCCTCTCAAACATCCGCCTCTCCGTCTCTCACCTTGAGCAGTTCCTGCTCATCTGCCCACAGTCAGGTGTCTGTCAAGGAGATGTTTGAGTGCAAGAAGACAATGTCTCAAAGTTACCCCCTAGCCCGGCGTCTGACAGCTGGCTTGTTGGAACTGCTAGCCCGCCAGCTTTTACCATACAAGCTGGTGGAGTCTGAGGCCTCTGGCATTTGTAGCCATTGGGACACCGCAGAGGAAGGTACCCGGACGAAATTTTTTTGCACAAAAGGCAATCCCCAACCTTTACTCCATTGTGCAAAAGGAAATTATGGCATGTCTGGCACACAGTGTAGGGGCAAGGGTCCATCTGACCACTGATACCTGGTTTGCAAAGCATGGTCAGGGCAGGTATATCACCTACACTGCTCATTGGGTAAACCTGGTGACGGCTGCCAAGCATGGAATGCGTGGCTCTGCAGAGGAGTTGGTGACACCGCCACGACTTGCAGGCAGGCCTGGTGCCACCTCCTCTACCCTCTTCCATAACATCCTTGGCCGAGTCCTCTTCCACTGCTGTGTCTTGCTCCACATCACCAGCACCCCCCCCCCCCCCCCCAGCTCCCCAGGTGCTATTCCACATCCTGGATACGGCAGTGTCACGCCATCTTCGGGTTGGCTTGCCTCAAAGCAGAGAGTCACACCAGCGCTCCTGTCGGCCCTGAACGCACAGGTGGACCAGTGGCTGACTCCGCACCAACTGGTGATCGGCAAGGTGGTTTGTGACAACGGAACAAATTTGTTGGCGGCATTGAGGTTGGGCAAGTTGACACATGTGCCGTGCAGGGCACGTGTGTAATCTGATTGTACAACGCTTTGTGCTCCAGTACCCAGGCTTAACGGATGTCCTGAAGCAGTCCAGGAAGGTGTGTGGCCATTTCAGGCGTTCCTACACGGCCATGGCGCACTTGTCAGATATCCAGCGGTGAAACAACATGCCAGTGAGGCGCTTGATTTGCCACAGCCTGACACATTGGAATTCAACACTCCTAATGTTCGACCGCCTGCTCCAACAAGAAAAAGCCGTCAACGAATATTTGTATGACCGGGGTACTAGGACATCATCTGCGGAGCTGGGAATTTTTTTGCCACGTTACTGGAGGCTCATGCGCAATGCCTGTTGGCTCATGCGTCCTTTTGAGAAGGTGACAAACCTGGTCAGTCACACCGAAGGCACCATCAGCGAAATCATACCGTTTGTTTTCTTCCTGGAGCATGCCCTGCGAAGAGTGCTGGAACAGGCAGTAGATGAGCGTGAAGAGGAAGAGTTGTGGACACCATCACCACCAGAAACAGCCTTATCAGCATCGCTTGCTGGACCTGCAGCAACGCTGGAAGAGGATTGTGAGGAAGAGGAGTCAGAGGAGGAATGTGGCTTTGAAGAGGAGGAGGAAGACCAACCACATCAGGCATCCCAGGGTGCTCCTTGTCACCTATCTGGTTCCCGTGGTGTTGTACTTGGCTGGGGGGTAGAAGATTAGTAGCTCGGCATCCGTCCTTGTGCAAATGGGGTCTTTCATGCTGTCGTGCTTGTTGAAGGACCCTCGTATAAAAAGGATGAAGGAGAACGACCTGTACTGGGTGTCCACGCTACTAGACCCCCGGTATAAACATAAAGTGCCTGACATGTTACCGCATTACAGCAAGGCGGAAAGGATTCAGCAGGTCCAAAATAAATTAAGAAGTATGCTGTACACAGCGTATAAGGGTCATGTCACAGCACAACAGGGATCTAACAGGGGAAGAGGTGAAAGTAATCATCCTCCTCCTTCCACGAACACGCTGGCAAGGACAGGAAGCTGTACAGACATGCTGTTGATGGAGGACATGCAGAGCTTTTTAAGTCCTACGCATCGCCACAGCCCTTCGGGGTCCACCATCAGAGAACAACTTGACTGACAGGTAGCAGACTACCTGGCCTTAACCGCAGATATCGACACTCTGAGGAGCGATGAACCCCTTGACTACTGGGTGTGCCGACTTGACCTGTGGCCTGAGCTATCCCAATTTGCGCTCGAACTTCTGGCCTGTCCCGCTTCAAGTGTCCTGTCAGAAAGGACCTTCAGTGCAGCAGGTGGTATTGTCACTGAGAAGAGGAGTCGCCTTGGTCAAAAAAGTCTGGATTACCTCACCTTTCTTAAGATGAATGAGGGATCTGATCAGGCCTTTGACTGAACAAGGCCAGATCAGATGACTGGCCTTGGCCTAAAAATGGTCCACACGCTGCTGTATTTGAACTCTGAATGCCGGATGACTTGCATGACTTATCCGCCACCAACTAGGGTTCAAGCCACAATGTTTTAGGGCACTTTCTGCCTGGCAAAACAAACAGAAATTTTTCAGGTCGCTGCTACAGCAGCGGCTGCGACAATACCAAATTTTCCAGCCAGGTGTACATGCCTAATTTTTCTGGCCTCTGCTGCTGCACTTGTTATGGCCCTGCAATTTTTATGGCCGCTGCTACAGCTGCGACAATACCAAATTTTTCAGCCTGGTGTACATGCCTAATTTTTCTGGCCTCTGCTACTGCACTTTTTCTGGTGCTGCAATTTTTCTGGCTGCTGCTACAGATGCGGCTGCGACAATACCTAATTTTTCATCCATGTGTACATGCCTAATTTTTCTGGCCTCTGCTGCGGCAATTGTTATGGTGCTGCAATTTTTATGGCCACTGCTACAGAAGCGGCTGCAACAATACCAAATTTTTCAGGCATGTGTACATGCCTAATTTTTCAGGTACTCTCTGCTGACATCTCTGTCCATTTTTTGCAACCGTGGATATTAGATGTATGCTATGGGTAGCATGGTGGCTCAGAGGTTAGCACTGCGGTTGTGCTGCCTAATATGGGGGAATCTTATGTGCTGCCTAAAGGGGAGCTCTAACTATGTGCTGCCTAACATGGGGGAATCTATGTGCTGCCTAAAGGGGGAATCTAACTATGGGATGCCTAAAGGGGGATCTAACTATGTGCTGCCTAAAGGGAGGCTCTAACTATGTGCTGCCTAATATGGGGGAATCTATGTGCTGTCTAAAGGGGGGAATCTAACTGTGTGATGCCTAAAGGGGGGCTCTATGTGCTGCCTAAAGGGGGCTAAAGCATGTTATTCCAAACCATTTAGGAATAATAGGTGATTTATGCCCTTTATTGATTAAAACCAGACTCTGCATCAACTATGTAATTTTCCATGGCAGTTTTGCCATGGATCCCACTCCGGCACGCCACAGTCCAGGTATTAGTCCCCTTGAAACAACTTTTAAATCACTATTGTGGCCAGAAAGAGTCCCTGTGGGTTTTAAAATTCGCCTGGCCATTGAAGTCAATGGCGGTTCGCCCGGTTCGCGAACTTTTGCGGACGTTCGCTGTTCGCGAACCGAAAATTTTATGTTCACGACATCACTAGTGCACAGAGCCCTGCTTGTCCTCAGTGTACAGAGCCCTGCTTGTCCAACCACATTTCCAATATTTTGTCTAGGCACAGAGACACACAGGCAACAGTTACAGGGACAAGACAGGATTGTTTCACCCAAAATTATACACATTTTTAACCAATGTATATTACAAACATACATATAATGTTATTATCTACATTGTATAAAAAAAGTTTTAGCAAATTAAAGGTACACCTTAAATGCACATTTTCTTTTTGTCTACAGTGTCCAAAACTCCAAAACAATGCGAGTGTTAAAAGAAGGAAGTAAAGGAGGTGTGGTGAGTGCTGAAAAGGGTCTAAATAGCCACTGGATGCAGGTTTGTTATTCCTGTCTTGTCTTTGTTTAAAAAAAAAAAAAAAAAAAAAAAAAAACAAAGAAGCAAAAAAGCAAAAAAAAAATAAAATAAATAAAAAGCCTGAAACTCCAGTGCTTTAGATCTTTTCAGTTTGAAGTGCATTTGCAGTTGAAGGTTGCAGCTAGTGATGCACAGAGAATAATAACTAACAACAATAGAACTCATATTAACTAATGTCAAGTTGCTTGTGATATTCAGTAAGTGAAGGCTTTGGCAGCAGAGAAGCCTAGTGCATGTCAGGGCAAATGCCCCTTGGACTTTTGGTGATAATTTGCATATTAATAAAAAGACAGATATATCCGCACTGGAGGGCTCAATCTGTAAAAACAAGGCATGCATGAAATCAGGATCACTAAAAAAAACTCTCTGACAATCAGCTTTAAATGATATTTCTTTAATGTATGATGATATATTGAGAGAAATATGTTGCTACAGTTGTTAATTGTATTATTTTTGTGTTCTTGTAAACATGGCATATAAATAACAGAACAATAACGTGAGTGATGTTTAGTGCCACCTAGTGGTTATTAGTTGTATTCTGAGTAGTTTGAGAAACATCACACACCTATCATATGAGAACCCATATTCATCTAGGGTAAGCAGCAGCGGGAGCGGCCGCCGCCACCGCCAGACAAAGTTATTTGTATGGCATTGTAAGTTTAAAGGTTTGGAGAGAAACTGGTTTATTCATGAATAAGTATACAAATGTGTGTGTGTGTGTGTATATATAAGGGACAAATAATAACGACACTCTATGACCACTATTACCATAACCATACTGACTAAATGAGAAAACTTACTGAATAAAATCCATCATACAAAGACCAATATTTCCACATACGGTGGCCTTACAGTGATAGATACTAGCGCTACACTAGCGTTCAGCAGATTGTGATTTTACTGTAGTTACATCCAGTGACTGACAGGTGAAGTCTTCTCTGATTGGAGTCATTCACTTTATCTTTTCTTCTCTTTCCGATCCACACCGCCATGAAGACTTTTCCCAGCCAAGACATGCTTCTGCAAAATTAGATGGAAAAACATTTAGGCTCCTTTCTCAAGCACAATCCCCACACAAAAGCACAAAAGTGTTGCCCCACATAGTAATAGTGCTCACTTTGTGCCCCATATAGTAGGCCCCTCTGCATGCCCATATAGTAGATAGGCCTCCTCTGTGCCCATATAGTAGCTAGCACTGCCCCTATACAGTCCCCATGCTGCCCTATATAATATTAAAGGGGTACTCTGGTGAAAAACATTTTTTTTAAATCAACTGGTGCCAGAATGTTAAACATATTTCTAATTACTTCTATTTAAAAATCTTAATCCATCTTAATCTTACTTATCAGCTGCTGTATGCTCCAGAGGAAGTTCTTTTCTATTTAAAGGGTAGCTCCCACCATCCTATTTTTTTTTTCTGCTAGCCCGTTCACCCCCCCCCCCCCCCCACTACGGCACTAGCCAGTTCCCTCCTCCCCCCCCCCCCCGCCCCGCATACCCCGTTCCCTCATTACACTTGCAGTTACTGCAGAGTCCGGCAGCGGGCGTGCAGGGACAGCGGCGGCAACGAGGTGGCGGCGGCGATGTTCGGGAGGAGTGGCCTCCCAGCCAGTGGTCGGGGAGCCAATGCGCTCGCTCCCGCCTGTCTGATTGACAGGCAGGGAGTGAGTGCAGCCTAACTGAAAAAGGACTGATTGCCACTCCAAAATCAGTCCTTTTTCAGTGGCCGGTTTTTAAATGTAAATTAAACGTTTTTAATGAAAAAAAAATAAAGTATATTAGAGATATGTTGTAGTACATAAGTACTACAACATATCAAAAAATAAAGTTGGTGACAGTGCCCATTTAAGTTCTTTTCTGTCTGATCACAGTGCTCTCTGCTGACACCTTAGTCCATGTCAGGAACTGTCCAGAGCAGGAGTAAATCTCCATAGCAAACCTCTAGTGCTCTGGACAGCTCCTGACATGGCCAGAGAGAACTGTGGTCAGACAGAAAATAACTTCAAAAAGAAAAGTACTTCCTCTGGAGCATACAGCAGCTGATAAGTACTGGAAGGATTAATATTTCTAAATAGAAATAATTTACCAATTTGTTTAACTTTCTGGCAGCAGTTGATTTAAAAAAAATATTTTTTTCCACCAGAGTACCCCTTTAAGCCCCCATACTACCCTTATAAACTATTAGATCCCATTCTGCCCCATATAATATTAGGCCCCCATACTGCCTTCCATATTGTATTAGGCCCTCATACTGCCCCATATAATAGTAGGACCCCATACTATCCTCATATTGTAGTTAGGCCCCATACTCCCTATATACAGTATAAGGCCCCCATACTACCTCCCATATAGTATTCTAGGCCTGAATACTGCCCCACACAAATTATTGGGCCCCCATACTGCCTCATATAGTATTTGACTACTATTCTGCTCCCATAAAGTATAAGGCCCCTATAAAGTAGTAGGCTCATACTGCCCCTGTTTAATATTAGATCCCAAATTGCCTCATATAGTATTAGGCCCCATGCTTCCCTCATATAGTATTTGGTCTCATACCACCCTAGTATTACGGTCATACAGAGATGCTGCCCCCATCGGAAGTCTAAAGTGACAGAATAGGTAGCTGCTGGCTTTGGCCTGTACTTTCATCTTTGGGTGAACCTTAAAGATTCACACACAGTTGAAAGCAGTGATCATCCAGGGATCACCATCCCCAGTCAGACCCCACTTTCTCTGTGGTCCTTTCTGTGGTTGCACCCTCTGCGACATGTGGGGGATGCCAAGAGCTCAAAGAAGCTGTAAATAACATGCAGCACATTTAAGACAGTGTTTACATGGCTAAACATTAACTGGTTCAGACACAAAGCTGCACCCACGTTTACATCAAAATTAGACGTTTTACATGAAAATCATGTTGTAGATTTTTCATCATGTGAAAATAGTGACATGCCAATTTTTTTTAACATTTCTTCATACATTCTCCCATTAAAATTAATGTAATCTTTAACCTCTTAAGGACTCAGGGCATCACGGGGGGTCCCGCCGCTGGGGACCCCCGTGATCTTGCACGCCGCACCCCGTTTAAAATCAGTCCCCGGAGCGTGTTCACTCCGGGTCTGATTACTGTCGATCACGGGGCCGGAGCGTTGTGACGACAAGGCTCCACCCCGTGTGATGTCACGCCCCGCCCCCACAATGCAAGCCTATGGGAGGGGGCGTGACAGCTCCGGGGACTGATTTCAAACGGGGTGCGGCGTGCAAGATCACGGGGGTCCCCAGCGGCGGGACCCCCGCGATCAGGCATATTATCCCCTATCCTTTGGATAGGGGATAAGATGTCTAAGCGCCGGAGTACCCCTTTATCTCTGTCATAATCCGCATGTAAATCCACATATACAATGCAAATTTCAGTTGTGGATCATATTGTAGAAAGATTGGCAAAACATGGACAAAAAGAGCAAATTGTTAAAAGAAGCCAACATTCATTCATAATAGAGCATTAGATCCTGTCTGCAGCTTACAGCAATGACTTCCACATACAGGAGGATAACCAAAGAAACAAGCACACATGGGTAAAAGCTCCATATACAAAATATTCCAAAAAAGAACAAACAAAAGATGAAGTTGCTTGTTTTGAAAGTAAAGAAAATATAAATCTTTATTGTAAATGTTACGTATTAAAAAGTATTAAAATTGAGGAAATTGTACATCACAAAAAGGGGCATTACTAGAAATCCCCATTGCAGATAACTGTTATCAATAGGGCAGATATGCACAAATGGCACTGAGGACATCTAAGCTGAAAACGTATGCAAAAGTCCAACATCATATAACCCAAT
This sequence comes from Hyla sarda, assembly GCF_029499605.1. Taxonomy (NCBI): domain Eukaryota; kingdom Metazoa; phylum Chordata; class Amphibia; order Anura; family Hylidae; genus Hyla; species Hyla sarda. The sequence goes on from NC_079191.1 coordinate 168,291,062, forward strand.
ATGTATACCGTACCAGTGTCAAGTCAAACAAAATGCTGCTGTATTCTTAAGGTGGTCTTAAAATGTTGTTATTTTTCAATATACAAAGCTTTAAGATGCAAAATTACATAAACTGCAATATAACATTTATTCTGTATGTAATATGCTCAACATGTAAGCTACTTGTTGGCTGTACCGTAAATAGTCCTAAAACAAGAATTTGATTTCATATTGTCAAACGTCATATGTCATACATATTGTCTGCTGTTTCTTAGCATCTCCACTGTTTCATGTGGGTAATGTAGCTTAATTCCAAGTTTAGAAAATAGTAAGAGTCGATCATTACCCTAAGTTAACCCAGAATAATACATGATTTTCTGCTTGACTACTTGGACCCCACAGGGATTTAAGCAGACTGGATCTGATCCTTTTATTATGAATGTATACCAGTGTGGTGAGCTTGAGGGATGTAGGGTGAACAGGGGTGTTGCAGAGTAGAGTTGCAGAGTGTAGCATTAACCCTTGATTGTCGTGACGCCAGGGTGCAGGCTTCCTCAATGTATATGTCCTACCGCCACCCGTCCCAAGAATGATAGGGAAATCTAGAGAGAAGGAGGAAGGCGCCTCATGTGCGGGATCAGCAGATCTTGTTAGTGGGGGTGGGGGACGGTAATTCCCAAACCGCTTACCAAAGTTGGTTGTGCGCCCACACACAACAAGGTAAAGTGCAGAAGAGATGTACCAGAAGGTCCACTGCAGCCCTCCTGGGTAGAAGTAAAATCAAAACCGAATGACCATGGATTCAGGAGTTTGTCTGGCGCAGAGAGGAACCATCAGGAAGCCAAGTAAAATCAATGGATTTATTAAATGCAACGCGTTTCGCTGTGCATGCGCAGCTTCATCAGGCATGATGATCATGCTTCATCAGGCAGGATCCCCGCTCCTCCCCGGAGCGCTCGCTACACTCTCGCTACTGCAGCGCTCCGGTCAGATCCTCTGACCCGGTGCGCTGCGATACCGCCTCCAGCCGGGATGCGATTCGCGATGCGGGTGGCGCCCGCTCGCGATGCGCACCCCGGCTCCCGTACCTGACTCGCTCTCCGTCGGTCCTGTCTCGGCGCGCGCGGCCCCGCTCCCTAGGGCGCGCGCGCGCCGGGTCTCTGCGATTTAAAGGGCCACTGCGCCGCTGATTGGCGCAGTGGTTCTAATTAGTGTGTTCACCTGTGCACTCCCTATTTTTACCTCACTTCCCCTGCACTCCCTCGCCGGATCTTGTTGCCATTGTGCCAGTGAAAGCGTTTCCTTGTATGTTCCTAGCCTGTGTTCCAGACCTCCTGCCGTTGCCCCTGACTACGATCCTTGCTGCCTGCCCCGACCTTCTGCTACGTCCGACCTTGCTTCTGTCTACTCCCTTGTACCGCGCCTATCTTCAGCAGTCAGAGAGGTTGAGCCGTTGCTAGTGGATACGACCTGGTCACTACCGCCGCAGCAAGACCATCCCGCTTTGCGGCGGGCTCTGGTGAAAACCAGTAGTGACTTAGAACCGGTCCACTAGCACGGTCCACGCCAATCCCTCTCTGGCACAGAGGATCCACCTCCTGCCAGCCGGCATCGTGACAGTAGATCCGGCCATGGATCCCGCTGAAGTTCCTCTGCCAGTTGTCGCCGACCTCACCACGGTGGTCGCCCAGCAGTCACAACAGATAGCGCAACAAGGCCACCAGCTGTCTCAACTGACCGTGATGCTACAGCAGCTACTACCACAGCTTCAGCAATCATCTCCTCCGCCAGCTCCTGCACCTCCTCCGCAGCGAGTGGCCGCTCCAGGCCTACGACTATCCTTGCCGGATAAATTTGATGGGGACTCTAAATTTTGCCGTGGCTTTCTTTCCCAATGTTCCCTGCACTTGGAGATGATGTCGGACCAGTTTCCTACTGAAAGGTCTAAGGTGGCTTTCGTAGTCAGCCTTCTGTCTGGAAAAGCTCTGTCATGGGTCACACCGCTCTGGGACCGCAATGACCCCGTCACTGCCTCTGTACACTCCTTCTTCTCAGAAATTCGAAGTGTCTTTGAGGAACCTGCCCGAGCCTCTTCTGCTGAGACTGCCCTGTTGAACCTGGTCCAGGGTAATTCTTCCGTTGGCGAGTACGCCGTACAATTCCGTACTCTTGCTTCAGAACTATCCTGGAATAATGAGGCCCTCTGCGCGACCTTTAAAAAAGGCCTATCCAGCAACATTAAAGATGTTCTGGCCGCACGAGAAATCCCTGCTAACTTACATGAACTCATTCATCTAGCCACTCGCATTGACATGCGTTTTTCCGAAAGGCGTCAGGAGCTCCGCCAGGATATGGACTTTGTTCGCACGAGGCGTTTTCTCTCCCCGGCTCCTCTCTCCTCTGGTCCCCTGCAATCCGTTCCTGTGCCTCCCGCCGTGGAGGCTATGCAGGTCGACCGGTCTCGCCTGACACCTCAAGAGAGGACACGACGCCGCATGGAGAATCTCTGCCTGTACTGTGCCGGTACCGAACACTTCCTGAAGGATTGTCCTATCCGTCCTCCCCGCCTGGAAAGACGTACGCTGACTCCGCACAAAGGTGAGACAGTCCTTGATGTCAACTCTGCTTCTCCACGTCTTACTGTGCCTGTGCGGATATCTGCCTCTACCTTCTCCTTCTCTACTATGGCCTTCTTGGATTCCGGATCTGCAGGAAATTTTATTCTGGCCTCTCTCATCAACAGGTTCAACATCCCGGTGACCAGTCTCGCCAGACCCCTCTACATCAATTGTGTTAACAATGAAAGATTGGACTGTACCATACGTCTCCGCACGGAGCCCCTCCTAATGTGCATCGGACCTCATCACGAGAAAATTGAGTTTTTGGTCCTCCCCAATTGCACTTCCGAAATTCTCCTTGGACTACCCTGGCTTCAACACCATTCCCCAACCCTGGATTGGTCCACTGGAGAGATCAAGAGTTGGGGCCCCTCTTGTTTCAAGGACTGCCTTAAACCGGTTCCCAGTACTCCTTGCCGTGACTCTGTGGTTCCCCCTGTAACCGGTCTCCCTAAGGCCTATATGGACTTTGCGGATGTTTTTTGCAAAAAACAAGCTGAGACTCTACCTCCTCACAGGCCTTATGACTGTCCTATTGACCTCCTCCCGGGCACTACTCCACCCCGGGGCAGAATTTATCCTCTCTCTGCCCCAGAGACTCTTGCTATGTCTGAGTACATCCAGGAAAATTTAAAAAAGGGCTTTATCCGCAAATCCTCCTCTCCTGCCGGAGCCGGATTTTTCTTTGTGTCCAAAAAAGATGGCTCCCTACGTCCTTGCATTGACTACCGCGGTCTTAATAAAATCACGGTAAAGAACCGCTACCCCCTACCTCTCATCTCTGAACTCTTTGATCGCCTCCAAGGTGCCCACATCTTTACCAAACTGGACTTAAGAGGTGCTTATAATCTCATCCGCATCAGAGAGGGGGATGAATGGAAAACGGCATTTAACACTAGAGATGGACACTTTGAGTATCTGGTCATGCCCTTTGGCCTGTGCAACGCCCCTGCCGTCTTCCAAGACTTTGTTAATGAAGTTTTTCGTGACCTCTTATACTCCTGTGTTGTTGTATATCTGGACGATATCCTGATTTTTTCTGCCAATCTAGAAGAACACCGCCAGCATGTCCGTATGGTTCTTCAGAGACTTCGTGACAATCAACTTTATGCCAAGATGGAGAAATGTCTGTTTGAATGCCAATCTCTTCCTTTCCTAGGATACTTGGTCTCTGGCCAGGGACTACAAATGGATCCAGACAAACTCTCTGCCGTCCTAGATTGGCCACGCCCCTCCGGACTCCGTGCTATCCAACGTTTTTTGGGGTTCGCCAATTATTACAGACAATTTATTCCACATTTTTCTACCATTGTGGCTCCTATCGTGGCTTTAACCAAAAAGAATGCCAATCCTAAGTCATGGCCTCCTCAAGCGGAAGACGCCTTTAAACAGCTCAAGTCTGCCTTTTCTTCGGCTCCCGTGCTCTCCAGACCTGACCCATCTAAACCCTTCCTATTGGAGGTTGATGCCTCCTCAGTAGGAGCTGGAGCGGTCCTTCTACAAAAAAATTCTTCCGGGCATGCTGTTACTTGTGGTTTTTTTTCTAGGACCTTCTCTCCGGCGGAGAGGAACTACTCCATCGGGGATCGAGAGCTTCTAGCCATTAAATTAGCACTTGAGGAATGGAGGCATCTGCTGGAGGGATCAAGATTTCCAGTTATTATTTACACCGATCACAAGAACCTCTCCTATCTCCAGTCTGCCCAACGGCTGAATCCTCGCCAGGCCAGGTGGTCTCTGTTCTTTGCCCGATTTAATTTTGAAATTCACTTTCGGCCTGCCGATAAGAACATTAGGGCCGATGCTCTCTCTCGTTCCTCGGATGCCTCGGAAGTAGAGCTCTCTCCGCAACACATCATTCCTCCTGACTGCCTGATCTCCACTTCTCCAGCCTCCATCAGGCAAACTCCCCCAGGGAAGACCTTCGTCTCTCCACGCCAACGCCTCGGAATCCTCAAATGGGGTCACTCCTCCCATCTCGCAGGTCATGCGGGCATCAAGAAATCCGTGCAACTCATCTCTCGTTTCTATTGGTGGCCGACTCTGGAGACGGATGTCGTGGATTTTGTGCGAGCCTGCACTGTCTGTGCCTGGGATAAGACTCCTCGCCAGAAGCCCGCTGGTCTTCTTCATCCTCTGCCTGTCCACGAACAGCCTTGGTCTCTGATTGGTATGGACTTTATTACAGACTTACCCCCATCCCGTGGCAACACTGTTGTTTGGGTGGTCGTTGATCGATTCTCCAAAATGGCACATTTCATCCCTCTTCCTGGTCTTCCTTCAGTTACATAGTTACATAGTTAGTATGGTTGAAAAAAGACATACGTCCATCAAGTCCAACCAGGGGATTGAAGGGAAGGATGTAAGGGGATAAGGGAAAGGGATGTAGTTTTATAATTCTGCATAAGCATTAATGTTATTTTGTTCCAGGAATGTATCTAACCCTGCTTTAAAGCTGTTAATTGTTCCTGCTGTGACCAGTTCCTGAGGTAGACCGTTCCATAAATTCACAGTCCTCACGGTAAAGAAGGCGTGCCGCCCCTTTAGACTAAACCTTTTCTTCTCCAGACGGAGGGAGTGCCCCCTCGTCCTTTGGGGGGGTTTAACCTGGAACAGTTTTTCTCCATATTTTTTGTATGGGCCATTTATATACTTATATACGTTTATCATATCCCCCCTTAAACGTCTCTTCTCAAGACTAAACAATTGTAACTCCTTTAATCGCTCCTCATAGCTAAGATGTTCCATGCCCCATATTAGTTTAGTCGCGCGTCTCTGCACCCTTTCCAACTCCGCAGTGTCCCTTTTATGAACAGGCGACCAAAACTGAACAGCATATTCCAGGTGAGGCCGTACCAATGCTTTATAAAGGGGGAGTATTATGTCCCTGCCCCTCGAGTCCATGCCTCTTTTTATACATGACAATATCCTGCCGGCTTTGGAAGCAGCAGCCTGACATTGCATGCTATTTTGTAGTCTGTGATCTACAAGTACACCCAGATCCTTCTCTACCAGTGACTCTGCCAGTTTAATCCCCCCTAAGACATACGACGCATGCAGGTTATTAGTACCCAGATGCATAACTTTACATTTATCCACATTGAACCTCATTTGCCAAGTGGATGCCCAGACACTTAGTCTATCCAAGTCATCTTGTAACTTATGCACATCCTCTATAGACTGTACCGTGCTACAAAGCTTGGTGTCATCTGCAAAGATAGAAACAGAGCTGTTAATACCATTCTCTATATCATTGATAAATAAATTAAACAGCAGCGGGCCCAGTACTGAACCTTGGGGTACACCACTAATAACCGGGGACCAATCAGAGTACGAATCATTTACCACCACTCTCTGGGTACGATCCATGAGCCAGTGTTCAATCCAGTTACAAACTAAAGTTTCCAAGCCCAAGGACCTTAACTTACCTGTCAGACGTCTATGAGGGACAGTATCAAACGCTTTGGCAAAATCCAGAAACACTATATCCACAGCCATTCCTCTGTCAAGGCTTCTACTCACCTCTTCATAAAAGCAAATTAGATTGGTTTGACAACTTCTATCCTTAGTAAACCCATGCTGGCTATCACTTATAATACTATTATCCCCTATGTATTCCTGTATGTAATCCCTTATAAGTCCTTCAAACAATTTACCCACAATGCACGTTAGACTTACCGGTCTATAATTGCCTGGCGAAGACCTAGAGCCCTTCTTGAAGATTGGTACCACATTAGCCTTGCGCCAGTCCCTTGGCACAATACCAGACACCAGAGAATCTCTAAATATCATGAACAAGGGTACAGATATTACTGAACTTACCTCTCTAAGAACTCTTGGGTGTAGTCCATCCGGCCCTGGAGATTTGCTTACATTTACTTTACTTAACTTACCTTGTACCATCTCTACATTAAGCCAGTTCAATACATTATATGATGTGTTACCAGCACTGACCTGGCCAATGTCAGCTCCTTCTTCCATAGTATATACAGAACTAAAGAACCCATTCAGTATCTCCGCCTTCTCTTGATCGCCCGTGACAACCTCCCCATTATCATTATTAAGGGGTCCTACATGCTCTGCCCTTGGTTTTTTTGTATTTATATATCTAAAAAAATATTTAGGATTAGTTTTGCTTTCTTGTTGGCAAAACAATTTTTTGTACACATTTTTCGTCTTCACGGGTTGCCCACGCAGATCGTCTCGGATAGAGGCGTCCAATTCGTGTCAAAATTCTGGAGGGCTCTCTGTAAACAACTCAAGATTAAATTAAACTTTTCTTCTGCATATCATCCTCAATCCAATGGGCAAGTAGAAAGAATTAACCAGGTCTTGGGTGATTATTTACGGCATTTTGTTTCCTCCCGCCAGGATGACTGGGCAGATCTTCTACCATGGGCCGAATTCTCGTATAACTTCAGAATCTCTGAATCTTCCTCCAAATCCCCATTTTTCGTGGTGTACGGCCGTCACCCTCTTCCCCCCCTCCCTACTCCCTTGCCCTCTGGTTTGCCCGCTGTGGATGAAATATCTCGTGATCTTTCCACCATATGGAAAGAGACCCAAAATTCTCTCTTACAGGCTTCATCACGCATGAAGAAGTTTGCTGATAAAAAAAGAAGAGCTCCCCCCATTTTTTCTCCTGGAGACAAGGTATGGCTCTCCGCCAAATATGTCCGCTTCCGTGTCCCTAGCTACAAATTGGGACCACGCTATCTTGGTCCTTTCAAAATTTTGTGCCAGATTAATCCTGTCTCTTACAAACTTCTTCTTCCTCCTTCTCTTCGTATTCCTAATGCCTTTCACGTTTCTCTTCTTAAACCACTCATCATCAACCGTTTCTCTCCCAAACTTGTTTCTCCCACTCCTGTTTCCGGCTCCTCGGACATCTTCTCCGTAAAGGAGATACTGGCCTCCAAGAAGGTCAGAGGGAAAACTTTTTTTTTAGTCGATTGGGAGGGTTGTGGTCCTGAAGAGAGATCCTGGGAACCTGAGGACAATATCCTAGACAAAAGTCTGCTCCTCAGGTTCTCAGGCTCTAAGAAGAGGGGGAGACCCAAGGGGGGGGGGTACTGTTACGCCGAGCGCTCCGGGTCCCCGCTCCTCCCCGGAGCGCTCGCTACACTCTCGCTACTGCAGCGCTCCGGTCAGATCCTCTGACCCGGTGCGCTGCGATACCGCCTCCAGCCGGGATGCGATTCGCGATGCGGGTGGCGCCCGCTCGCGATGCGCACCCCGGCTCCCGTACCTGACTCGCTCTCCGTCGGTCCTGTCTCGGCGTGCGCGGCCCCGCTCCCTAGGGCGCGCGCGCGCCGGGTCTCTGCGATTTAAAGGGCCACTGCGCCGCTGATTGGCGCAGTGGTTCTAATTAGTGTGTTCACCTGTGCACTCCCTATTTTTACCTCACTTCCCCTGCACTCCCTCGCCGGATCTTGTTGCCATTGTGCCAGTGAAAGCGTTTCCTTGTATGTTCCTAGCCTGTGTTCCAGACCTCCTGCCGTTGCCCCTGACTACGATCCTTGCTGCCTGCCCCGACCTTCTGCTACGTCCGACCTTGCTTCTGTCTACTCCCTTGTACCGCGCCTATCTTCAGCAGTCAGAGAGGTTGAGCCGTTGCTAGTGGATACGACCTGGTCACTACCGCCGCAGCAAGACCATCCCGCTTTGCGGCGGGCTCTGGTGAAAACCAGTAGTGACTTAGAACCGGTCCACTAGCAAGGTCCACGCCAATCCCTCTCTGGCACAGAGGATCCACCTCCTGCCAGCCGGCATCGTGACAGTCAGATATAGGAAAGGTGTCTTATATAGGGAAAAAATGTCTTATAAATTATAGAAGACCTATAACTGTTCCATTCTTATATCATTCTCTCTTTTGTAGCTGGCAGAACCAGCTATGCTTAACATATTTTTCAGTACTAGGATCATGACATACGGTTATGAATAATTTGTTTTCTATGGTTTCAACCTATTGTAAGCAACAGTGTTTATCCCAAGAAGCAGTGTCTCACACATTCTTAGTTTCCACAGCTTATGTTGGTTCCTTCTTGGCTTCCCGCTTCTTACCTCAGCCAAACCAATTGTTTGGCTCCTCTCCCCCCTCTGCAGACTCATCCTCAGTACTGTTGTAGATGAAAGCAGTTTCTGGTGCACCCCGTAGGGTCCACGCACATGCAAAGGCTGTTTCTTAAAGGGTCTGTGCGCGTCCATAATTCCTGTCCTCCTCCAATCCATGCCAGGCACCACTTATATAAGAGCACTTCTACCTTCCTGTGGTGCCTGAGCAAAAGTGTTGTTTTACTACTAGTGAGGGTATCTGCTGCTGTTCTAAACTACTGTGTTCCCATGTTCCTGACACAAGCCTGATACCCGACTCTGCCTTTGTCTGATCCTGATTGTACATCAGACTCTTCTGCTGTGCTAATACCATTTATAGGGTCAGCTCGTCCTGCTTGTCTGTATCTCTAGTGCTTGGCACCAGGGTGTTCTGACCTGTCTAGCCAGCTGCCACTTAACCGGGACTATTCTTGCGGTAGCGACCTTGTGTCTCCCCTGCAGCTGAAGTACAACTTCCACATCCTAGAGCAGTATAAAGAGTGAAAACTAGGGGAGCACTTAGACTCTGCTTCAAAGTTTGGCCCAAAGCCAAACCAATAAGTGCACAGCAGGTCCACACCCGTTGGGGAGTTACAATAATTGGGTCTGAACTATTGTGTCTAAATTATTTCAAATGTACAAGCACTTCTGAAAAAATACTGTTTGAGAGATATAGATAAAAAGGTATCCGCTTATACCTTCTTTGTTTTACTGTTGGTTACGGCCGTCTTAGGACATTCACTGAGATGATCAAGCATGTTCAGTTCAGCTGCATATTGCTTTTTAGTCTCTTTTTTGTATCCAAGAGAGATTGTGGGAAAGTGTGTGCTCTTTTATTTAGCATCAGGAGGGTTACAGTTCAAAGAGGAAACTAAGTAATGGGGTCCATTGTTGGGGGGAACAGTACAGTGATGGCCCAAAGCCTCCTCTGCCACATAAGATGGCACAACTACTATAAATGACATTTGCATAGTTCTCGATTCTGTTACATATTTTGCTCCAGGGCCCACAGGCTTCAAGGTGACCTTCTTTTCTTGTTAGTTATTTGCAATATACAAATAATATATATACAGTGCCCTATGTTCTAAGATGTCCACATGAAACAATAGCATGTACACATGTAGACTAAATTGTTGGTACCCTCCTGTTAAAGGCGTGTTCCAGGAATAAAAAAAAAACAGGCCTTTTTTTCTTTCAAAGACAGCACCCTCCTTGTCTCCACTCTGGGTGTGGTATTACAACTTGGCTCCATTCACTTCAATGGAACTGAGCTGCAGAACCACACCCAAACTAGAAACAAACAGGGAGAGGTCCTGGATAACCCCTTTAGGTTGCGTTCACACGCTATTACTAAAAGCGGGAATCCCGCTGCGAGTTACTCAACCATTGATTTAAATGGGTCCACAGACAGTCCGCAATAGTGTCAGATTTGCGGACTGTCCGGGGACCCATTCAAATGAATGGTAGCGTAACTCACAGCGGATTTCCCGCACCGGGAAACCCGTTGCTAGTTACTAGCGTGTGAACACACCCTTAAAGACAGAAAAACCGACAATGCTCCTTAAAACTGACAGAAATAATAATGAATAAAAATGTACTGAAAATTAACTGATTAAAATCAGACATTAAATTGTAATTCAGATTAAGATAAGAATCATTTTGAACAATGAACCTGGCCTGGACAAACATGAGGGAAACCTGAACTGAAACGGTTAATTGACGGAAGTTTGCGTTTAGAAGAATACCTATTGTTCTTTATAAAAAATAAATAAACCTGCACTCACCTCCAGCGCTCCTATAATGCCTCTGGAGTCCCACTCAGGTCGCCGGCTGCTGTTCTCTTCCTTTGAAAAAGCATGACACTTGGGCCCGAAGTGAAACTGGAATCTAGTAAGTCATACTGCCGATTAGCCAATCACTGGACGATGTCGGAAAATTCCCCCTCTCACTGGATAACCCCTTTAATATTTGGTTTTATATCGTTCTGAGTCAGTCACTGCAATTAAGTGATTTCTGCCGATCCCGCCAATGTCTGGCGTTTAACCCTATAGATGCCGTGATCAATGCCGATTACAGCTTCTAAAATAAAAATGAACGTTGCTGGTAGCTTAGTGGAGCTCACCAAACCCCTACAGCATGATCAGGGAGATTCAGTGAGCTAAAATGGCGGAGTAGGGTCCCCTTACCTGGCGCTGATCCAATGATGTGGCCTGATGTAGCGCTGATCTCACTGTTCAATGCTATGCCATAGGAATAGCATTATACAGTAAATGCAATCTAATATTTGCATATAATAGTCTCCTATTACCTAGGAACTTAAAAAGTGTAAAGTAAAAAATACAACAACAAAAAATTTACAATTTTGCACCTAAAAATCCATATGATGGCTTCTATTTTGCGCCATCAATTCTACTTTGTTATGACCTCAGTCATTTTACCCAAAAATCTAGGACAAAAGAGAAAAAAAAATCATTGTGCGCCAAAATTGAAGGAAAAACACCATTTTGTACATTTTGGGGGCTTCCGTTTCTACGCACTCAATTTTTCGGTAAAAATTACACCTTGGCCCTCATTTACTATTGCAAACCCGACATGTTTTGTCGGGTTGTGTGCCAGATTCTGTCGCATTGCGCCAGAAATTCTGTCTGTGCCAGAATTTGCGCCAGAATTGAAAAAAACCCCGACTAACTCTCCATTTTGCTAAGAAAACCCAAAAAAGGGGCGTGACCACCAGGAAAAGGGAGCGTGTTCTCCAAAACGGGGCGTGTTCCCAACATTTTCACAAAAAGCCAACATATTTACATAAAATGTGGTGGATTTGAGCTGAGGAAAACCAGACAGATCAGAGCATGTGTAAAAAAAAAAGCAAAGTGTAGGGAAAGTGGAAAATGTAGGGAAACCTTAGTAAATACCGTGGGAATTTTTTTTTAGGGAATTAAAACCCACAAAGAAACCTACACAACACTCTTAGTAAATCAGGGCCCGTATCTTTATTCTGTAGGTCCATATGATGAAAATTATATCCTACTTATATAGGTATGATTTTTTCCAGAAGTAATACAAAATCTCTGGTTTTCAGCAGAGCTCGCCGCAAAGCGGGATGGACTTGCTGCGACAGGCAGCACTCAGGTCGCTACCCCTGATACAACTCGTCCCCACATGCAGCCGAGTAATAACGGGGAACAGGAAGGATGAGACACAGACGTAGTAAGGACAGGCAGGAGGTCAGGACAGGCGGCAATGAAGCAAGGTCAGGTCACGTAGCAGAAGGTCAGAAGGCAGGTGGCACAGGAGCAAGGGCAGTATTCATAGCAAGGGATCAGATACACAGCAAGACAAGACACAAATATACGCTTTCTCTTGGCAACTAGGGCACAAAGATCCGGCAGCGAGCCGCAGGAAGTGCCGGAACTAAATAGGGACTGTTTCTGCTAAGCACCAATTATTGGTGCACTGGCCCTTTAAACTTAGAAGATTCGGTGCGCGTGCCCTAGGAGGCAGGGACGCGTGCACCGGCAGGAATGGGCAGGAGGAGAACAGAGCGGGGTTTGCAAGAGAGCGCACCCCTCAATGGACAGAGGGAAATGGCCGGAATAGGAAGCGGAAGGTGAGCGGCAGTCCGGGGTTCGCATGTGGGCATGTCCCACGATGCAAACCGTGGCACTGCCAGGGACAGAGGGGGACAAGAGAGAGTACTCCCGGCTGGAGTGCCCAACCGGAGTGTGGGCCATGACGGTACCCCCCCCCCCCCTTGGGTCTCTTCCTCTTTTTGGGTCTTAAAAAGATCCTCAGTAAGTCACGGTCCAGGATATTCTCCTCGGGCTCCCAAGATCTCTCCTCCGGACAGAATCCTCTCCAGTCCACCCAAAAATAATGTCTCCCTCTTAAAGTTTTCGAAGCTAAGATCTCTTTTACTTCATAGACATCAGAAGACACAGAAACAGGAGTGGAAACAACATTATTTTTGAGAGAACCGATTGATCACAATTGGCTTGAGAAGGGAAACATGAAAAGAATTCAGAATGCGAAGAGAAGAAGGCAGACAAAGTTTATAGGAGACCTGTTGAATCCTTTGTATAACCTCAAACGGACCCAGGAAACGAGGGCCCAACTTGTAGCTGGGAATCTTGAAATGGATAAATTTGGAGGATAACCAGACCCTATCACCAGGAGAGAAGGATGGGTGAGGTCTCCTTTTCTTATCCGCCTGGGATTTTGATACGTGAGGAGGCTTGAAGCAGGGATCGCTGAGTCTGTTGCCAGATGACATGAAATCCCTAACTAGTTCATCAACAGCTGGGATGCGCGAGGTGACTGGAAGAGGAAGAGGAGGGTGAGGATGAAGACCGTAGATGACAAAAAATGGAGAAGACTTCATGGCCTCAGAGTCTCTATGACTGTACGAGAATTCCGCCCAGGGTAAAAGATCGACCCAGTCGTCCTGTCGGGCTGAAACAAGGTGATAAAGAAAATCTCCCAGAACTTGATTTACTCTCTCTACATGCCCGTTGGATTGAGGGTGATAGGAAGATGAGAAGTCCAAATTGATTTTTAGATGAAAGCATAAAGCTCGCCAGAATTTTGAGACAAATTGCACCCCGCGGTCTGAGACAGTGTGAGACGGAAGACCATGTAAGTGGAAGAAGGAAGTGTTTGGCCAGTTGCGGAGCAGATGGTAAACCGGTCAATGGAATAAAATGAGACATCTTGGAAAACCGATCGACCACCACCCAGATGACCATATTGTTATAGGATGGGGGCAGATCGGTGATAAAATCCGTAGCGATTTGCGTCCAAGGAGTGTCTGGAATAGGAAGAGGCTGTAGAAGGCCAGCAGGTCTCTGCTGCGGAGTCTTGCCTCGAGCACATGTAGCACAATAACTGACAAAAATCTGTGACATCTCGTTTGAGGGTGGGCCTCCAATAATGCCGAGAGATTAATTGAAAAGACTTCTGCACTCCGGAATGGCCAGCTGCCAAGGAATAATGACCCCAGCTCAGACCTCTGCATCTCAATAGAGCCTGGGTTCTCAACCTGGGGTACGCGTACCCCTAGGGGTATGCCAGGGGTTGCTATGGGGTAAGCGAAAGCACTGACAAATACCGGCCATGCATTGGCCAGTATTTGTCAGCGCATAGCTGCGGCAGCTCACTGTACAGTAGCGCGGCCAGAGCTGCGGCCGCGGCTACTGTAAGTGAGCTGCATGGTTGCCAGGGAGCCGTGTGACCTCCCCTGGCATTGTGCGGAGTTGCTGCACAGCGCAGGAGGACGTCACACATCAGTGCGGCCCCGCCAAACGGGACGCACTGTGTGAAGGAGCATGCAATGGGACCGCAGGATGCCAGGTAAAAAAAATTACGTTAAAAACAACTGTATGGGCCGGAGGGGGACTGTATGGGATGGAGGGGGGATGTATGGGACGGCGCAAATGGTATTAAGATGGAGTGGGAGAGGGATAATGGCGGAGGGGGGATGGGGAGTAATAAAGCACAAGTCATTAAAATTTAATGCCTTGTATTTAATTACTCCCCAACCCCCCGCACCCGCCACCTCCGCCATTATCCCTCTCCCCTTCCATCTTAATCCCCTTGCGCCATTCCCACTCCCTCTGATCCCTTTTTGCCATATCGGATAGTAATGGCACAAAGGGATTAAGATGGAGGGGGGGGGGTAATAGCACAAGGGGATTAAGATGGAGGGGGGATAATGGCAAAAGGAGATCAGAGGGAGGGGGGAATAATGACACAAGGGGATTAATATGGAGGAAGGGTTGATTATCCCCTCTCCATCTTAATCCCCTTGTGCTATAATCCCCCCTCCATCTTAATCCCCTTGTGTTATTATTCCCTCCTCCATCTTAATCCCCTTGTGCTATTATCCCCTCTCCATTTTAATCCCCTTGTGCTATTATCCCCCCTCCATGTTAATCCCCTTGTGCTATTATCTGATCCCCTTGTGCCATTATTCCCCCCTCCCTCTGATCCCCTTTTTCTATTCCCCCCCCCCTCCAACTTAATCCCCTTGTGCTATTATAATGGCACAAGGGGATGAAGTTGGAGGGGGGAATAATGGCAAAAGGGGATCAGAGGGAGGGGGGAATTATCAACCCCCCCTCCATCTTAATCCCCTTGTGCCATTATTATCAGATATGGCGATAGAGTTATCAGAGGAAGGGGGAATGGTGCAAGGGGATTAAGATGGAGGGGGGAATGGCGCAAGAGGATCAGAGGGAGGGAGGAATAATTGCACAAGAGATTGAGAAAGGGGGGGTGATTATCCCCCTTCCATCTTAATCCCCTTGTGCTATTATTCCCCCTCCATCTTCATCCCCTTGTGCCATTTCCCCCCCCCCCTCCATCTTAATCCCTTTTTGCCATATTGGATAATAATGGCACAAGGGGATTAAAATGGAGGGGGGAATAATGGCACAAGGGGAGGAAGATGGAGGGGGAATAATGGCACAAGGGGACTAATATGGAGGGGGAATAATAACACAAGGGGATTAAGATAGAGGGGGAATAATAGCACAAGGGGATTAAGATGGAGGGGGGGGGGTGCATTAGTATAGAGGTAAGAACACACCTTTTGTCCGCGGGTACCCCTCGCATGCAAGTTCCGCATGAGGGGGTACCCGGGGACATACTTTCAGGCTTTGGGGGTACAGTCGCCGAAAAGGTTGAGAACCACTGCAATAGAGGAGGTACGAAGAATCTTTCAGTTGGAGCTTGCTGGAGGACTGCAGGTGCTACAGGAACCAAACACTCAGGTGGAATAATATGACGAGGAGTGGAATCCTGTCCAACCACATCTGAGGACCTGGAGAGTACAACTGCTCTAATGTTCTTGTTGGCAGGATGGAAATGAATAAAAAAAAATTAACATGGAGAAGAGGGACCATCTTGCCTGGCAAGGATTCAGACGTTGAGCTGACTAAAGATACAAAAGGTTCTTGTGATCCGTAAAGATGCTGACTGCAAGTTTTATAGCGAGGAGTACCTGATTGCAAATAGAGTAATTCCTCTCCGCTGGTGAAAATGTCTTGGAGAAAGAAAACACAGGTCATATTCTTGCCCTTGGAGGTTTTCTGAGTTAAAACTTCGCCAGCTCCTACGGAAGATGCGTCTACCTCCAAATGGAACGGCTTTTCAGGGTCAGGTCTTGAGAGAACAGGTGCTGAAGCAAAAGCAGGTTTTAACCGACTGAAGGAAGAAAAGTGTGGAATTAACTGACGATAGTAATTGTCAAACCCCAAAAATCATTGCATAGCCCGTAGACCAGAAGGACGTGGCCAGTCCAAAACCGCAGAAAGCTTGGCAGGATCCATGTAGGATCCTATGTATCCAAGAATTGGAAGACTTGTTCTCTCAAAGAGGCATTTCTTAAGCTTGGCATACAGATGATTCTTTCGGAGATGCTGAAGACTCAGACGACAGGGAAACGATGAGCCTACAAGTTGGGAGAGAAAATCAAAATATCATCCAGGTAGACAACTACACAGGTGTAAAACAGATCTCGGAAGAGGTCATTAACAAATTCTTGGAAGACAGCGGGGGCATTACAGAGCCCAAAAGGCATGACTAGGTACTCATAATGGCCATCTTGGGTGTTAAAAGATGTCTTCCATTCGCCGCCTTCACGAATCTGAATAAGATTGTATGCTCCCCTCAGATCCAACTTAGAGAAGATTCTGACTCCCCGTAAACTATCAAAAAGTTCAGAAATCAAAGGCAAAGGGTAGCAATTTTTGATCGTAATCTTGTTTAGAACTCTGTAGTCTATACAAGGGCAGAGAGAACCATCCTTCTTCCCTACAAAGAAGAATCCAGCTCTGGCAGGAGACAAGGACTTTCGAATGAGGCCCTTTTGGAGGGTCTCTTGGATATATTTTGCCATGGCTTGTGTCTCAGGAACAGACAATGGATAGATTCTTCCACGGGAGGCATGGTCCCAGGCTGTCAATAGGACAGTCGCAGGGACGATGTGGTGGAAGAATCTTGGCCTGCTTTTCGCAGAATATGTCTGTATAATCTTGATATGGAAGAGGCAGGCCTGACATAGAAGAAGGCGAAGAGACAGACTTAGGCTGGATAGACCCAAGACAGTGATTTTGGCAAAAAGGTCCCCAGCCGGTGATCTCACCAGATTTCCAGTTGAGAAGTGGAATGGGACATTGAAACCAAGGAAGACCAAGAAGAAGCTCCGAAGTACAATGAGAAAGCACAAAGAACACAATGTTTTCCTTATGTAACACACCCACTTGCATAATGAGAGGTTCAGTGCAGAATAGCACCATGCAGTTCAGGTTTTCTTCATTGACAGAAGAGATGTACAAAGGCTTAGGAAGCCGAGTCACTGGGAGACTATGTTTATGGACCAGGGAGGCATCAATAAAATCTCCAGCGGAACCAGAGTCCAAAAAGGCAGAAGCAGAGAAAGATGTCTTGGCAGGAATAAAAACAAGAACCAGCATGGTCAAACGAGGAAAGGTAGTGTTCACACCCAGCGACGCCTGTCCCACGTGCCCTAGGTGCAAGTGTTTCCTGGACGTTGAGGACGTATAGAACATTCTTTGAGAAAGTGCTCCAGACTAGCACAATATAGGCACAAATTCTCATTACATTGACGGGATCTTTCCAGCTGCATTAAGGGAGACCGATCCACCTGCATTGCCTCTTCGGCTGGAGGCCAAGGAGGCGATAGAGGTGGATATTGGAACACAGGTGCCAGAAGAGGAAATCGCCGAGTTCGGACAGTTTCTCTTTCAAGATAAAGTTCTTCTTGCCTCTCGGCAAAACGCACATCAATTTGAGTGGCCAAATGGATAAGCTCACTCATAGAGATAACAGTTAGAGCTAGGAGGGCTCTAGGAACTAGTAGGAGGGATCTGGTAGGTGATGGTGTCATGTTGTATTCCTAAGGAAATCAGAGTCTGACATCAGAATGTAACCATTAGGCACTGGAAGATTTAAAGAGTCAGACATGTGATCACATGACCAAATTAGAGAAACAAAGCACATGGCTGCAACTGTGCTGGAATAAAACAGATGGCACTGTAGGACTGGTGATGGTAAGTGTGCATTATATGGCAAAAAAAGCCAAAATGTTTCTTAAATACAATGAGAACACACCTTTAAAACCATTGGTGAAAAAGTCCCAGAAAACCCCTTTAATTTCCTTCTGATCACCTCCATTTTCATGTGACAGTTAACCAAATCGGCTGGGTATAGTTTACTGTTCTTTGTCTCCTATTGCAGACACATTAGTGGGGGGGAGGCACCCACTGCAGCCAAGGGCCTTAGAGCTACACGCAGGATAGTAAGAAAGTGGAGGGGGGAAACGCTACAGTCACTACCAAAACTGTGTCTAGCAGCAGTCTTATGACCACCACAGCCCCTTCAATCAGCTGGGGTGCTGGGAAGCACATCCTTAAAATAGGCCATCCCAGAAAATGTCTCTATGACGGGATCACACTGCATTAAAGGGGTACTTCGATGGAAAACAATTGTTTTTAAATCAACTGGTGCCAGAAAGTTAAACAGATTTGTAAATGACTTCTATTAAAAAATCTTTATCCTGCCAGTACTTTTTAGCAGCTGTATGCTCTTTTGTCTTGTCCACAGTGCTCTCTGATGATACCTGATGCCCGTATCAGGAACTGTCCAAAGCAGGAGAAAATCCTTATAGCAAAACCTATGCTGCTCTGGACAGTTCCTGACAGGGACAGAGGTGTCAACAGAGAGAGCACTGTGGACAAAAAAGAAATTCAAAAAGCAAAGAATTTCCTCTGTAGCATACAGCTGCTAAAAACTACTGGAAGGATAAAGATTTTTTAATAGAAGTAATTTCCAAATCTGTTTAACTTTCTGGCACCAGTTCATTTTTTTTTAAGTTTAGGGTTCTTTTAATATCCAAATTAAGTTAGAAGTTTGCTTTAAGGAAACTCTTATATGGTTTCATTCATAGATTTTTTTTAAATTTAATTCTCTTAAATTTAATTTGAAATCAACAATGTAATTTGTGTAAAGACGCAGATAAATCAAATCTATGTTCTGAATGGTGTTACCGGCGGTCAAGCAGCATGATGCTACTGCGTGGGCAACTTGGACAAATCAGCCATGTGTGACTCACCTTTTAGTGGACATAATAGTATCGTTTCTTTTTCCTCACTAGAACATGATGTGCGAGCAGCACTCTAACAAGTCAGTTCCTGCCCAAAGGTGAATCAAGAATGTAATAAACCTAACCGTATTAACTCTGCTCTGAATTATACACTTTTCTAGTTGTCCATTGGCCAATATGATGAATCCTGGCAAAAGCATTATGTTTTACAATAGATTGAACATATACTGTACATGTACTGTGTGATAAGTCAGGGGTTAGTTACTTCACAAGATCACCATATACATGGCAAGATGGTTAATACTCAGAAATTCTTACTTTAACACAATGGATTAGGTTTAAAACTGGCCATAGACAGTTTATCCTCCTATTGCCTCCAACATGTTAGAGTGTCCTGGTACTCTCAGAAGCTAGGCTAAGTTATCAGCTCTGCCTCCTGTCTGCTCTGGGATTCCTCCTCGGGCCTCTCTCCTTCTTCCCTAGTGGCGCAATTCTTGGTCTGTCATCTAGGTGCTATGCAAATGCATTGGCTGCCTCCTTAAGGACCAGTGCGCAGTTTGCTAATGTTTCCTCCACTTATCCCTGCCTGGAATTACTTATTAAAGTATACTCCACCCTGTAATCTGTGCCTAAACAATATTGTGGTTTTGCCATTGTAAAGCTTGTGAGTTCCTGATCTGCTATCCTGTATCTGACCTCTGCCTGTTTACCTAACTTTGCCACTTCATGAACTTTGTGTACCTCCCTGACTCTCCTGTGCATGAAACGGTCTGTTGACACTGAGCCTGTGCCTGTATTTTGCAAGCTATTCATCCTGCTGTTACCAGAAAATCTCCAGTGCTGCTATATCTACACCTTCTGGCTATTTACACTCATTGGGTATCCCCTGCTACTGACCAACACAAACTACCAGAGCTGCTTTCTGATAATGACTGTTTAAAGGGGTACTTCTGTGGAATTTTTTTTTTTTTAAATCAACTGGTGCCAGAAAGTTAAACAGATTTGTAAATTACTTCTGTAGTGTCCCGGTACCGGATTGCATCCGTTACCTTGTGGTGAGGTCCCCAAAGTCAGAGTCCCTAGGTATCGGTGGGGTCCCCATCTATAGTTGGCCCCTAGTCATCCCTTTACTAGTTAAAACTATTCAAATTCTAAGTGTACATATGTATGTAAAGTGTACTTACCTTGTTGTAGTGTCGCAGGACCTGCGGGTCACGTGATGCGTTCCAGAACTCTATGGTTTAATGTTTAAGGACCTTTGAAGGAAGTCAGGTGATCGCCCACCTTGCATTGTAACGGTGAGTGACAGCTGACTCGGACCAATCCAAAACGGCCCTGCCCATATAAGGAAGCGGCGGCCATTCATCGTGCTCTTGTTCCTGTGCTGCCAAGCAAGCAGAATCTCTCTTGTTCCTGCGCTGCTGATGAGGAAGGATCTGCGCAGCTGTCATCAGCACTTGCTAGGCCCAAGCCTTGCGGCAAAGGCCATCTTATGAAACTGTGAGTTACCTCAAATCCCTGTTAAGTCTGCAAGATCACCGGACCTAAACAGACCCCTAAATCCGGACGGATCTCTGCATCACTCCTAATTGTAATAATCCTTTGGATAAGCTAATGGTCCGCGGCATCTGTCAATCACTGCCGTACTATCTAGAGACTGTATTGCTAAGACTGTTGCTGTTAATTGGATGTACCGCAAGTACCTCAGTAAAGTTTAATCAAGTTCAAGTTCATCCCTATTGTGGACCTTCATTCATTCAAGCACGCACCTATCGTTTCTGAGAAGGGTGGCTATAGGCCGAAGATTTACCTCAGCGTATTAACCCTAACCCTGGCGTCACGAGTGGCAGGGGTCAAGTTAACCCCTCATATACCGAAGCAACACCCCAACTACACTACACCCCCAAGGCCCTACCACACTTCTATTTAAAAATATTAATCCTTCCAGTACTTATCAGCTGCTGTATAATACAGAGGAAGTTATTTTCTTTTTTAATTTATTTTCTGTCTGACCACAGTGCTCTCTTCTGACTCCTCTGTCTGTGTCGGGAACGGTCCAGAGCAGGATAGGTTTGCCATGGAGATTTGCTCCTGCTCTGGACAATTCTGGACACAGACAGAGGTGTCAGCAGAGAGCACTGTGGTCAGACAGAAAATAAATTAGAAAAGAAAAGAACTTCCTGTGGAGCATACAGCAGCTGAAAAGTACTGGAAGGATTAAGATTTTTTAAATATAAGTAATTTATAAATCTGTTTAACTTTCTGGCACCAGTTGATTTAAAAAAATAATAATAATAATAATAATAATTGTTTTCCACCAGAGTACCCCATTAAACCATTCTGGACTGTGCTGAATTTCCTGTTATTATTACCAGGTTGCAGGCCTGTTTCACCAGCTCTGTGTTCCTGGGTTCACTCCGGTCGGCTCATAGACATGCATTAAATACGGTTCCCGAATACGGCTGAGTGCGGGCGCCGCGATTAAGCCCACCCCCTCGTCCCAGCCGTATACAGGAACCGTATTTAACGAAAAGTGGTGTGAACCCAGCCTAAGACTCTGTTTCTGAGTTTGGCCCTAAGTCAAACCAATAAGGTAACACAACGATTACCAGATTATCACCACCCATTACCAGAAACAGTACAATGTTTGATCATCAACCATCACCATGGTCCTGGCTTCCATAGGCCACTGGCATAGCTTGTCTTCATACCAGGAGCATTGCCCGAGAGCCTTACTCCATAATTAATATTTATTAGTTAATTTTAAAATGTAGTCATGCCTATAAGCTTCCTGCAAACAACTATAATAAGGATACATATGGTATATATTCACCCTACAATGTCCAATGCCTGTAATACTAATTTTATACATAAACACACAAAGGTTTTTTTCTCTTGGAAAACACAAACCTATAGAGACTTATTTCCTTGCTTTCGACATTACCTTTACTGCAATAACAAGTAAATGACATGAATGAAAATATAGGCCAGTGTTTTCCAACTAGTGTGCTTACAGCTGTAGCAAAACTACAACTCCCAGCATGCCCGGACAGCCTTTGACTGTCCGGCCATGCTAGGAGTTGTAGTTTTGCAATAACTGGAGGCACACTGGTTTGGAAACACTGGCATTGTCAGTTGACAGAAACCAAGAATGTACAAAAAATAGCCAACAAGCAAAAACACTGTATATTTTTATATTTTTGTTCTACAGTTCCTTAAACAAACACTAGATGGCGATCAAGAGATTCTTAAAACCAATAGAACTCACATACACTAGGAAGTAACACAAAAAAAATCTACGTTTTAGAAAATATAACTGTATAAATCAGACTGTATCAAGAAATACAGAGATATCTATGGAGAGAAAAGTCATCTAGGTATAACAAATATGTTATCAGTAAAACTGAGGCCATTATTCACATTGCTATTATATTAATTTATACCTTCTGTTGGTAGTATGTAGTCAGCTGCTACCAACATTAGCGTGTGACGTGACATTTAGGTTCTGCAGCATGTCAGCACCCTAAGGTCCTCGCACCTGGCATGTCTAAACTAGAGAAGTGTATGCATACATGCAATACTGGTCATGCTCTGTGCCCAACCCATCGAATGTGCAGGACTGTGAGAAATGGCCAAATGTAGTCACTCGTCACTATGTTTAGGCCAATAAACTTATTGAGGCATCTGCCAGTATGCCACAGTATATGTTAACATCCTTTTTTGACAAGATGGAGATATATAGGGACAACATACTGCTTTAGTGGAATTTTTTTTTTTTTTTAATCAACTGGTGCCAGAAAGTAAAACAGGTTTGTAAATTACTTCTATTTAAAAATCTTAATCCTTCCAGTACTTATTAGCTTCTGACCACAGTGCTCTCTGCTGACACCACTGTCCATGTCAGGAACTGTCCAGAGCAGGAGCAAATCCCCATAGCAAACCTCTCTTGCTCTGGACAGGATTAAGATTTTTTAATAGAAGTCCTTTACAAATCCGTTTAACTTTCTGGCACCAGTTGATTTAAAAACAATTGTTTTCCACCGCAAACAAACCCTTTAATGCAGTGTGATCCCGTCTTAGAGAAATTTTCTGGGATGGCGTATTTTAAGGATCTGCTTCCCAGCACCCGAGCTGATTGAAGGGGCTGTGGTGGTCATAAGACTGCTGCTAGACACAGGTTTGGTAGTGACTGTTAAAGGTATTGCAGCTCCTCCTACTTACTCCTCACACAACCATCCACAAGATTTCTCCGATACATAGCTCTCACCACCCTCAACACATTAGACCAGTTTTTCCCAACCAGGGTGCCTCCAGCTGTTGCTAAACTACAACTTCCAGCATGCCCAGACTGCCACAGGTTATTCTAATCTTGGGTGCCAGTTGTAGGGATCGACCGATATTGTTTTTTTTAGGGCCGATACCGATATCGATAATCGGTGGAGGTTAGGGCCGATAGCTGATAACTTATACCGATATTCCAGTATAAGTTATCGGCTATTTATCCCCCCGCGACACCGCTGCAGATAATTGATTTAAAGCGGGCGCTTTAAAATCAATGCACTGCAGTGGCTTTTGCGGTGCCATAGACAGCCGCCGCCACCCGCTTCTCTCCCCCTGCCTGTGTGGGGGTCCTGAGTCCTATCACCGCCACCGCTCCCCCCCCCCCCACCGCACCACAACCGCCCCCCCGACCCGCCCCCCGACCCACCGCGCCGCACCGCGACCCCCCCCCCCCCCCGATCCACCGCACCGCCCCGGCCCCATTGCCTCCCCCCATCCCCGGGTTTTATAATTACCTGTTCCCGGGGCCTGGGGTACACTCTACATCTGGCTCCGGCGGCGTCCTCCTGAGCTGTCACTGTGCGCACTGACGGTGATGTCACGTCACGCACGTCACTCGTCATTGCGCACAGCAGGACGCAGCAGGAGCCAGAAGTAGTGTGGGCCCCGGGAACAGGTAATTATAAAACCGGGGGATGGGGGAGGCAATGGGGCCAGGGCGGTGCGAAGGGGGGTGAGACGCGGTGCGGCGGGTCGGGGGCGTTCGTGGCGCGGCGGGTCGGTCACGGTGCCGTGGGGTGGTGGGGGGTAGGGCATTATCGGCTTATCGGCAAGTTAATTGCCGATACCAATAATGCCCAAAATCGTGATTATCGCCCGATAATATCGGCCAAACCGATAATCGGTCGATCCCTAGCCAGTTGTGCTTATGTCAGTTGATTATGTTTTGGCTTTTGGCAAAGTAACACTAAACCTAAATTGTAACTTCTTGTTTTAGAAAGTTCCTCCACGCTTAAGTGCCACCTAGTGTGTTAAACCATCAAGCATCATTTCCACTATGTGAATTAGCACTGTATGTGTTTAGTTACAGGCTAGACAACCAAGGATTTACCTTTTATTCTCATTTTGTTTTTAACAAAGCTGATTTTGGTTAATTTTAAACCCAATCCAGCATGTTGGAGTAAGAACTTCTTCATGTGCCATTTCACTACAGAGATGGCTTTTGTGGGAGATTAGCTCCATAGAACCATTCCAATAGCAGCAAAAAAACAGTCAAAGACTGGCACATTGTATATGTTATAATACAGGGCTTCCTTTTTCAATAGCAAAATAAATAAAGCCTTTAGATTCAGGCACATACAAATACAAAATAAATCCTGCTTCTCCAGTGCTAACTACACAAATTCTTCCCTCTCTGTACAGCTGGCTTACATAGGCGTGCGCACGGGGTGTGCCTGGGCACACCCTAATCGCCCCCGTCACATTCGGGACATCCCTGTGTCCCGAAAGATCTTTTCAGGACACAAGGATGTCCCTGTTACATTTCTGCGGCGGCTCCAGCGTTAACTTTAAAAATGCAGGGGCCGCCGGGAGGTAGCGTACGCAGGGACGTCACTGACGTCCCGTGCGTTCGCCCTTACGAACGGAGGAGTGGTGCATCGAGGAGGAGGACGACGCGTGCATGGTAGCGTCATGGCTACTCCAGTCCCGGAACCTACTGCGTTGGCCTATGGGCCATAGCAGTAGATCGTGACCCCGGTCCCCAGACTGGAGGAGCGTTGGTCGTAACACTGAAGTGGGGCAATACACAGACATACAGCCTCCAGCCATACACTGTATATGACTGAAGGCTGTATGTCTTTGGGGGAGCTATACTGCACCTAATGTGGGGGAACTATACTGCACCTAATGTGGGGAACTATACTGTACCTAATGTGGGGAACTATACTGACAACATAATGTGGAGAAACTATACTGACAACCTAATGTGGGGAAGTACAACCTAATGTGGGGGAACTATACTGCACCTAATGGGGGGGGGAACTGTACTGCACCTAATGTGGGGAACTACAACCTAATGTGGGGGAACTATACTGCACCTAATGTGGGGGAACTATACTGCACCTAATGTGGGGAACTACAATCTAAAGTGGGGGAACTGTACTGCACACCTAATGTGGAGGAACAGTACTGCACACCTAATGTGGGGGAACTGTACTGCACACCTAATGTGGGGAAACTGTACTGCACACCTAATGTGGGGAAACTGTACTGCACACCTAATGTGGGGGAACTGTACTGCACACCTAAGGTGGGGAAACTGTACTGCACACCTAATGTGGGTAAACTGTACTGCACACCTAATGTGGGTAAACAGTACTGCACACCTAATGTCGGGAAACTGTACTGCACACCTAATGTGGGGGAACTGTACTGCACACCTAATGTGGGGGAACTGTTTTGCACACCTAATCTGGGGAAACTGTACTGCACACCTAATGTGGGGGATCTGTACTGCACACCTAATGTGGGGAAACTGTACTGCACACCTAATGTGGGGGAACTGTGCTGCACACTTAATGTGGGGGAACTGTACTGCACACCAAATGTGGGGGAACAGTACTGCACACCTAATGTGGGGGAACTATACTGCACACCTAATGTGGGGGAACTGTGCTTCATTACTAATGTGGGGGAACTGTACTGCACACCTAATGTGGGGGAACTGTACTGCACGCCTGATGTGGAGGAACTGTGCTGCACTCCTAATGTGGGGGAACTGTACTGCACACCTAATGTGGGGGAACTGTACTGCACACCTAATGTGGGCAAACTGTACTGCACACCTAATGTGGGGAAACTGTACTGCACACCTAATGTGGGGAAACTGTACTGCACACCTAATGTGGGGAAACTGTACTGAACACCTAATGTGGGGGAACTGTACTGCACACCTAATGTGGGGAAACTGTACTGCACACCTAATGTGGGGAAACTGTACTGCACACCTAATATGGGGGAACTGTACTGCACACCTAATGTGGGGAAACTGTACTGCACACCTAATGTGGGGAAACTGTACTGCACACCTAATGGGGGGAAACTGTACTGCACACCTAATGTGGGTAAACTGTACTGCACACCTAATGTGGGGAAACAGTACTGCACACCTAATGTGGGGAAACAGTACTGCACACCTAATGTGGGGAAACTGTACTGCACACCTAATGTGGGGGAACTTTACTGCACACCTAATGTGGGGGAACTGTTTTGCACACCTAATCTGGGGAAACTGTACTGCACACCTAATGTGGGGGATCTGTACTGCACACCTAATGTGGGGAAACTGTACTGCACACCTAATGTGGGGGAACTGTGCTGCATTACTAATGTGGGGGAACTGTACTGCACACCTAATGTGGGGGAACTGTACTGCACACCTAATGTGGGGGAACTGTACTGCACATCTAATGTGGGGGAACTGTGCTTCACTTCTAATGTGGGGGAACTGTACTGCACACCTAATGTGGGGGAACTGTACTGCACACTTAATGTGGGGGAACTGTACTGCACACCTAATGTGGGGGAACTGTACTGCACACCTAATGTGGGGGAACTGTGCTTCATTACTAATGTGGGGGAACTGTACTGCACACCTAATGTGGGGGAACTGTGCTCCATTACTAATGTGGGGGAACTGTACTTCATTACTAATGTGGGGGAACTATACTGCACACCTAATGTGGGGGAACTTTACTGCACACCTAATGTGGGGGAACTATACTAACTATATGCATATGTGTGTGTGTGTGTGTGTGTATACATATATATATATATATATATATATATATATATATATGCACTTTGAGCTCACTTTCTCTCAAGTCATCGAATGGCATTAACTTATTTTTTATATATTTGTGGAGGACAATGGAGTGTTCTGAGAACTGTACTTTACTTCTGTATATTCATGAATAAAATACTTTATACTTTTTTTTTTTATTGAAATAGCATTTTGTGTATCCTAAAGAGAAGCATACAACATAAGCTTACAAGTACGAAAGACAGAGCTGAAGAGAAGTAACACCACAAAGAATGAACCATCTGGAGGGCATATGTATGTTTTTACATTGTACCATGTTTTGGCTGCAGCTCCCTTCAGACTTTGTCCTTGTGGACCCAGCAAATATGTTTTGTATCAGAAATGGAGAGGCAAATATTTTACACAGTGAAGGGTATTCATCTTGGTAGTGAATAACTATTGCATATTTGGATTGCACAGGTTTTTGTTCCTCAAAAGCGGCTTCTCAAATGATTTTTTTTTACAGAAGTTCCTCCTTCACCCTCCCCTAGTAGCTTTTAGTACAGTATGTTCCAATGTCACTCTAGTCAGCATAATATAACAGCTGCATTGGTAAAGGTAGCACAAAAAACTTGATGACTTGCTTTATAATGTGTCTAAAATAATTTCTAAACCTTTATCCCATTCACCTCATCTGCAGATTCAGAGCAAGGCCATGTATCATTACACTGCCAGCGTCATCATCTTTTGTCCAAAGTAACGTAAACAATGACATGCCGTAGGCAGCTGTTCTGTGGGCTGGGAGCGGAACACGCTGTTCAGGAAATATTGTGCTAAGGACTTGATCAAAGGCAGAGCATTTCCTAATGGGATACATAGAACTGTGTTAGTGAAGCCATTATTAAACCGCTCCACTCTTCATTGGGTCATAGCAGACATTTGTAATCAAATCTGATTAGAATACTGAACAGAAAGAAAAAGTAGAGTGGGATGGCTCTCTTAGGGTATGTTCACACTACAGAGTGTGAACGGCATCTCCGCTCGCTGAATTCAGACTGGCAGCCGGCTGCGGCGGAAGGACCGCGCGGCACTGCGCCGTCACCATTGACAGCTATACAGTACTCGCGGACTTCCGCGCAAAGAATGAACATGTTCTTTCTTTGCGCGGAACAATTTCAGCGGTGGAATTGTCCGCCGCTGAAATTCCGCAGTGTGAAGGGGTCTCGCAGAGACCCATTCACACTAGTGTTAAGTTCACACTGCGGAATTCCGCTCGCGGAATTCCGCGGGGAACTCCGTAGTGTGAACATACCCTTATACTAAAACAATAGTGTGTAGACCGGGCAACTAGTATGACACCAACCGCAGGTGTCTATAAAATAATAAATAGAAATAACAAATGTAACTAGTGCCCAGAATCTATATATATAGCAAATGTTTTATTGAATATGATATAATTGCAAGGATATAATTGTCAACATTAAACAATACTTCCCCCAGCAGGGCCCTTGCTGGTAGGAGGCAATCAATATACAGTGACCCCTCCACCTACGATGGCCCCGACATACGATCATTTCAACATACGATGGCTTCTCAGAGGCCATCACATGTTGAAGGCAGCATCAACATACGATGCTTTTGTATGTCGGGGCCATCACATAAACGGCTATCCAGCAGCGCAGACTGCTTCAGCTGCCACCGGATAGCCGTTTACTGTGCCCTGTTTGGTCTGCTGACGATCACTTACCTGTCCTCGGGGCTCCGGCGCGTCCTCTTCAGGATCCCCTGCATCGTCGGCGCTCTCCATCGTCGTCATCACGTTGCTGCACACGCAGAGACGACGGCGAGTGAGGATGCCGGGGAAGTAGAGGCTTTGCCAGTGCATCGGGGACACCCCGGGGACGCGGTGACAGCGATGGAAGGCGACATCAAGGGCAGCGGTGATGAGCGGTGATGGTCCGGAGTGGCGGGGACAGGTGAGTATAACCTCAAATACCAGTGGTCTTCAACCTGCGGACCTCCAGATGTCGATATTTCCTGCCATTTACCCACAGGATTTTCTGTGAATTCAATAGTAAATTGGTCGGGTTGTGAAACCACGCCCCTTTTCGGACCGACCACGTCCCTTTTTGACAAACCACTCCCCATTTTCGGCTTTCCACAGTGCAATGTCGGGTTTGTTGGATTTTTCGGGCTCACACCGTAGCAAACTGGCGCAGACTGGCGCAGACATGTCTCAGAGACTCTGCGCCAAAATAAACCAGACAAAAAACGGTCGGTTTCAGCTTACTAAATGAGGCCCAATAAGTTGCTCTGTTTTAAAGACCCGTTAAAATGTCCCGTTAAGAAAACCGTTAAAAATGTCCGTAGGAAAAATCCCCTTCAAGTCTATGGGATTTTTTGATTATCCATTATCACCCGTTATAGCCTGTTAATGATAATGGATGTTATTTGTGATGGGAGAAAAAACATTACATGCACAACTTTTTCTCCCGTCACAAAAAACCGCTGGAATAACGGCCATTAAAATTTTAACATTGACTTTTATGGCAAACGGATGAGCCTTTAATGTTATCCTTTTGGACCCAATTTATAATATTCGTTATCACTTCTGAGCATGCTCAGAAGAGGTGACATCAGCAGGCTCCTGCAGTGCTGAAGGACTACTACTATTCCCATCATGGAACAGACTTTTTTTTCCATGATGGGAGTAGTAGTTCCCCGGCTGCTGGAGTCTGCCGGTGACTGGGGAAGCTACATTAGTGTTTGTACTACTACCCCCATCATGGAACAGAGTCTGTTCCATGTTGGGGGTAGTAGTACAGGGGCTGAGGGAATGATCTCACCGGATCTCACTTCTAAGAAAACAATGCGATTAGAAGTTATTAAACAGGGGAGCGGGCAGCATGCTCTACTCCCCTGCAATGTACAGTGTACTTTTACTTTTATTTTAAAATTCCCCGCCGGGAGCCCTTACTGGCTCCTCAGTACCAGCTCCCGGCGGGGATTTTGAACTTCCTGTGCATAATTTCCATATAATCCTATTCACCCGACTTTTTTACAATTCTTTTATTACCCTATGTATATATTTAATAAATGATTCTCCTGCTGCCTGGTCATCTGTTTTACAGTACAGCGGGGACATGTTAGTCCATTCACCGCTGCTCATCTCCGTACTTGACAGAGATGAGCAGCCGGGAATGGAGGGACCTGTCCCCCCTGTGCGCTGCTTCATTCATTCACCGCCGCCACTGGTTCCCGCTGCTGCCCTGCTCCAGGCGCACTCAGCACGTACAGCGGGGACATGTCAGTCTATTCCCCACTGCTCATCTCCCTTGTTATTTTGACAGACATTATTCAGCCGTTAGCACCCTTTGTGGTCAGTTTGTGGGCAGGGACAAGACGTTAGTGTGAAAGAAGCCTAAGTCTATAAAGAATGTAGGTGGTACAGCATACCGCTCACCCAAATGTTGTTCTCCTTTTTCTTGCAGCCGGGTATGTGATGTGCAGATTATCGGTGCAGACCTAGTTATATCAGCGTGAATCTCCTGTTTCTTGCAGCTGGGTAAGCGATGTTGCCGTGCAGACCTAGTGTCAGAAGCGTGGAGCTGCACACAGAGGGATAATGATGATGACGTTTTGGCGGTGTCGCTCCTCTCCTGTGATCGTGGGAGCTTCCTGGTTCCTGCCCTCACTGATAGCACGCAGACCGGAATGTACACAGAGGTGCCTGTAGTGATTTTGGAGATGCCAGTTACAATATTGGAGATCACGCTGGTATGTGGTAGCGGTGGAAGAAAAAAGTTGGCGTCCTCGTGGCAGGGAAGTGCAGGAAGAGGGATTTAGAATGGTATATAGCATAAGCTTTGTATGTATACAAATTCATTCTATATTCTGTGGGTCCATACGATTTAAATGATACCCATCTTTATATACTTTTCATTTATGGTACTGCTTTTAAAAAATATAACTTTTTGTACAAAATCAATATGTTTAAAATCGCCCAATTTTGACCACCTATAACTTTTTCATTTTTCGCCGTGATCTGTACTTTTTATCGATGCCACATTTGCGTATATGATCACTTTTTATACATTTTTTTGGGAATAAAATGTGACAAAAAAAAAGCAGCAATTTTTTGATTTTTTCACTGTGCGGGATCATTAACATTATACTTTGATAGTTTGGACAGTTACGCACGCGGCGATATCAAATATGTTTTCTACACTTTTTGGGGGTAAAGTGGGGAAAAAGGACAATTTACATTTTTAATGAGGGGAGGGGATTTTTTTAACTTTTTTTTTTTTTTACACTTTTTCTGTCCCCATAGGGGACTATCTATAGCAATCAATTGATTGCTAATACTATTCAGTGCTATGCATAGGGCATAGCACTGATCAGTGTTATCGGTGATCTTCTGCTCTGGTCTGCTCGATCTCAGACCAGTGTAGAAGACCCCTGGAGATGGCATCTGAGGGGTTAATGGCAGACATCAGCGCAACCACTGATGTCCGCCTTTACCGGCGGGTCCCCGGCTGCCGATAGCAGCCAGGACCTGCATTGCATGACGCGAGCACCTCTGCACCAGAACGTACATTTATGTCCGTGGTCGTTAAGGGGTTAAAGTCATATCTTTATATCACATCTGTACTAAAAAAAAAAAGTGGCATAAATTATTAGTTTTAGTTGTTTTCAGATTTAGTTGTACTAGTGTAGTAGCTCTTCTCTGAACTCTCTCCAATGTATCTATTTATCTTTCTGGAGATACGGTCTTCAGTACTGCACACAATACTCGCACCAGTGCTCTGTACAGTGAGACATGAGCACTTCCCTCTTTCTACTGCTAATACCTTGCCCTATACACCAATCTGCACTTCCCTCTTTCTACTGCTAATACCTCTACCTATACACCCATGAGCACTTCCCTCTTTCTACTTCTAATACCTCTCCCTATACACCCATGTGCACTTCCCTCTTTCTACTGCTAGTACCTTTCCCTATACACCCAAGCAATATGCTACCATTTTCTGCTGCTTTATTAAATTGTCTGCCTACTTTTAAGTCTTCTGAAATCATGACCATAAAATCCCTTTCATAACGACTAGCAGTTTTGAAAGGGTTGCAGTGCTTGGACCATCACTATGCTAGGTGTTGCAGCTATGTCTTATTTACCTAAATGGAACCAAGATGCAATATTATGCACAGCCACTACTAAAAGTATGATATTGGGCAGAGCGAATAGATGTAACCAAGGCTGCAGCACTAGAGCACCACAATCCCTTCCAACAGCGTGTCAGAGGGGGTGCCGAGAGTTGGACTCTCAGTGATCGAATTTTGACTGCCTATCCTGGGGATAGTCCATCTGTATATATATATATATATATATATATATATATATATTTATTATTATATTATTATTTTTTTTATTCTGATAACCCCTTTGAAGACAAGGCTGTTGGGATTTAATAAATGTCATTCTAAGCAATTTCTGGGTTGACAGTTATTATTGGCCAAACATATTCTGTGCATAGTTTATGACACTAGTGGATTCAATTCTAAATATATAAAGGAATTATATTTAAAGCATATATTTATAAAGGAACTAACACATAACTCATAAAGCAAGAAAGATGTGTCTTTATCATGCCAAGCACTACGGTATTTTATTAAATCCCTAAGATTATCCTCATCATCATAACCAGTAATTTTTTGATTTAAAAAATCATTATATAAAGGGATAAAGAATAACAGAGCATTTTCTTTGGGATTATAAAGGTTATTTTGCATTGGTGGGCGTAAATTTTGGAGGCACAGTATACATGAGATTATCTTCACTAAGTTTGGCCTGCAGTCGGTATCCCCTTTGGTCTCATGTAATGATTGCAGCCTTTAATATGGTAGAAAATGTACTTGGTCCCATGTGATATAGAGTATTATACAAGCATACAAATAGCTGTACAATCATATAGCCTCCAAGAGGCATGATTGTTTTCTCTTTGCTTTATATCTTCAATTATATGTGAGGGAAATGAACATGTGGAGTCTCTATGGATGGAAATACATTGAAGAGGAAAGCAATAAGAAATTACTGATTGAGGTTTACTCTTAGTTACTAAGTATAATCCACAGAAAACCTACAGTAAATAGATGCTGCCAAGGCCAATTAAGAGGTGCATCAAAAGAGGCATAGATACATATGACAAAAGCATAGCTGTACCACTAGGTACATGGAATATTGAATGCCGTTTTGGTCACCAGTGTACAGGAAAGACACAGTATAGCTTGTGAATGAAATTAAATGAGTGGACCGGGGGCATACATAGCATTAATGGGACCCATAGCAAAGATCAAAATTGCACAGTAAAAAGTGGATAGGTAAGTAGGTCGCACATATAAGTTCCCAATTAAGAATGTCTCCCACAACAGTTAGATGGTGCCCCCATTAGGTAGGTATGTCTGTCGGCAGGAAGTCCCCATTAGGCAGGTGTACTTCCCATTACCAGTATTAAAGTAGTCCCCTCAATAGGCAGCTAGTCCCCATCAAAAGACAGGTAGCTCCCCAGTAGGAAGGTAGCCCCCCCCCCCCCATTAGCCAGGTACTCCACAGTAGGCAGGTAGGCAGGGCACAGGTTAGGCTCCGCTCCAGGTGTAGGCCGTAGCCTCAAGCTGTCTGCCGCCTACTCCAGTTTAGTGGTCCCTGCTGGCCTGGGGATCTAAGACAAGTGTTCTGGATTCCCTGGCTACCAAGCAGATTATAAAATGAATGGTTTGGAAGACCCCATAGCAGCAGTATTCCCTGCCCCAATGGTAGGTGCAACACTGATTATGAAAATGAGGGTTGTTTCGATATGGCCGAGTGGTCACCTGTAACTAGAAATAACTATATCAAAACTAAATACAGAGATCTTTCACATGGTCTATTTATATCCTTGTGATGTCCCAGTACAGAATATGGTCCAGTACTACCCTTAGGCCCTGTCAGGTTGAGTCCCTCAGTGACCTGGGGGCTTACCTGCAAGGTCTCCCCCCGTTGGTTTTATAAAGGTGTGTGTGTCACTTTAATGCCTAGACAGGATCCCTATGTATAGGTAGAATAGAGGACCTGTGGGAGGTCTCAAGGACCTGTGTAAGTCTGTCACATGTTATGTTATGCAGTCACACGATTTGTTGTCACATGTTCTCCCAGAGAGAACCAGCTTAACCTATGACCCGCAGCTTTACCAATGGGCTTTAGTCCAGCCCCCCCCCCCCAGTATATAAGATCCCACAAGCTACAGTCATTCCAGTAATTCTCAAGTCTATGTTTGCTGTCACTACAAGTAGTCAAGTCCTGCACATAGTCAAGTCAAGTCTAATTTCAAGTCAAGTTAAAGGGGTAGTCCAGTGGTGAAAAACGTATCCCCTATCCTAAGCTGGGGCCACCTGCGATCTCTCTGTACGGGGGCCAGGCTCTCTGGCCAGATAGCGGGTGTCGACCTCCGCACAAAGCGGCGGCCGACACGCCCCATCAATACATCTCTATGGCAGAGCCGGAGATTGCCAAAGGCAGCGCTTCGGCTCTGCCATAGAGTTGTATTGAGGGGGCGTGTCGGCCGCGGCTTCATGCGGAGGTCGACACGCCCCCTTCCCGCGGGCTGTCGGGGCTCCGTACAGGAGATCGCAGGGGGCCCCAGCGGTCGGACCCCCCGCGATCTCAAACTTATCCCCTATCCTTAGGATAGGGGATAAGTCGTTCACCACTGGGTTCACCACTGGGCTACTCCTTTAACTACAAATATATTGGTCCAGCAAGCTGCAAGGTCCTCTGGGTCTTGGCCACCTCTCTGGGAATTCTGGCCTTAGCTGTGAAGATAATTACACCTGTCTTCTACTCAGTAAAGCCTCCGTTTGACCATAACTGGTTGTGGACTCTCATTTCACTTCTAGCAATTGGGATAGCGGAGAATCTGGACGTGTGGTGTTCCAGAACCCAAAAGCCACACTGCATCACAAACACTAGGGGTTAATACCATCTGATCCCACCACTCACACCGCTACACCCGTGGTCCTGCCATTTCACGCAGTGGTTCACCACAACTTTGGCGTCACGCAACAGGATATGGGTGTGTGCCTTAAAGGAGTTATCCACCATAAGGTGATTTTAGTACGTACCTGGCAGACAGTAATAGACATGCTTAGGAAGGATCTGCGCTTGTCTTGGGGCTAAATGGCTATGTTGTGAGATTACCATAACACTGTGGCTAGCTTTTTGTGAACTGGTAGTTCCTGTTTGACTTTTCTTTTTTTGACTACAAATCTCACAATTCCATTTTCCTCCCTCCCACACATCAGCCACCCCACCCATTGAAACATCAATGAGCAGCATTCATTCAAAATAAATATTGGGGTGAAAATCACAGAAGAATTGTGAGAAAACCGTCACACACAGGTACAGACACTATATTATGAACTACACTAACTTTACAGCCCCTGTAGCATAGTCAAATAAAAAAAAATTCCTGGAATACCCCTTTAACCACTCATCCACCCAGTCAAGTCAGGCCATCCATCAACAGTATACTCGTGTGTGCCATATGCAAGTTGCCCCATAGACATTCCCTCCAAGTCTGAACTGTGTCTAATACAAAACTGCATACAGTTGCAGAAAGTGTGCGCCAGCAAAGTGTACGGGACTGTGTTACAGAAGTTTGTTTTTACTGTGGGGCGGATAAAAGTAGTGGGGAAGGTGAAGGAGAGACTGTTAATTACCATTGCTAAGTGTGTAAAGTCCGTACCTGAAGGGCATAAATCAAGTCTGGTGTTTCCCGCACCCGGCAGCGGTCGCAGCTCCACCCAGTCAGTCCCCATGGGTGACACCTCTTCAGCGTGCGAGCCGGAACTAAGAATCCGCCCTGTGTTGCACAGGGGAAGCATTTACCAACCAGTTGAATGTAGAAATCTATGGGGGTATGTGTAGCTCACTCAGGTAATCTATCCTGAGGTTAACTGGATTGGTCTAAATCCCAGAAAGACCTTGTAACATGGAAAATACATATACAGGCTGGGCCATTTATATGGATACACCTTAATAAAATGGGAATGGTTGGTGATATTAACTTATGAGGTATTTCCTTACTCGAGAGAAATGGTGTTACACATTTTGTGGGGGCATTTTCTCCTATTACTCCTTGTGAAAATGAAAAGTTTGGGGTAACTCCAGCATTTTAGTGTTAAAAATAAAAATTTTAATTTTCACGTCCCAGATTTAACGAAAGTTCGTCAATTACCTGTGGGGTGTTAAGGCTCACTGTACCCATTGTTACGTTCCTTGAGGGTTGTAGTTTCCAAAATTGTATGCCATGTGTGTTTTTTTTTTTTTTTTTACTGTTCTGGCATCATGGGGGCTTCCTAAATGGGACATGCTCCCCAAAAACCATTTCAGCAAAATTCGCTCTCCAAAATGCCATTGTTGCTCCTTCCCTTCTGAGCCCCCTAGTGTACCCACAGAGCACTTTACATCCACATATGAGGTATTTCCTTACTCAAGAGAAAATGAATTAAAAGTTTTGGGGGGACTTTTTACCTTTTACCCATTGTAAAAATGAAAAGAATGGGGCTACAATAACATTTTAGTGTAAAAAATTTAGATTTTTCTCTTTCTCCTCCATTTTGCTGCTATTCCTGTGAAACACCTAAAGGGTTAACAAACTTTTTGAATATCATTTTGAATACTTTGAGGGGTGCAGTTTTCAGAATGGGGTCCATTATAGGGGATTTCCAACATAAAGACCCTCAAATTCACTTCTATTTTCCCCTGAAAAATTCTGATTTTGAAATTTTCGGGAAAATTGCTGCTATACTGTGAAGCCCTCTGATGTCTTCAAAAGTAAAAACATGTCAACTTTATGATGCAAATATAAATTAGACATATTGCATATGTGATTTATTTGACATGTCCCTTTTCCTTACGAGCAGTTTCGAAGTTAGAAAAATGCTACATTTTCAAATTTTTCCTGAAATTTTGGAATTTTTCACCAAGAAATGATGCAAGTATCAACGTAAATTTACCACTAACATAAATTAGAATATGTCAGGAAAAAACTATTTCGGAATCAAATTTATAAGTAAAAGTATCCCAGAGTTATTAATGCTTAAAGTGATAGTGGTCAGATTTGCAAAAAATGCTCCCGTTCTTAGGGTTATAATGGGCTCCATCCCCAAGGGGGTCAATTGACTCAGGGTCACAGGTGTCTTGGGCCATTTAAACTTCCAGAGTGTCCTGCTGTACCTCGATGACGTCATCGTCTACTCTAAGTCCTACCAGGAGCACCTTGGTCATCTGTCTTAAAAGTATTGATTAAACATGGACTAAAGGTCAAGCCGTCCAAGTGCCATCTGCTTACACCTCAGATGCATTACCTAGGTCATGTTGTTAGCGCTGAAGGAGTCCAGCCTAATCCTGACGGTGGAAATTGTCAAGAACTGGCCTACCCCGCGCACGGTGAAGGATGTTTGGAGCTTCCTGGGATTTGCTGGCTATTACCGCTGCTTCGTTCCTCATTTCGCCCAGATTGCAGATCCCCTCACAGCTCTCTTGCGGGGCACAGTGAAGGAGAACTACAGTAAGATTTTTCTTAGGATGGTTAAACCTCATTTTTCTTTGGATCATCATTTTAGGTCTATGAGCTGTAGTGAATGGACTTTCCATCTTAATAAATTATGTTAATGTGCATTATTTTAAAGCATTACGGTTGTTCAAAATATTAAAAACTGCACGGTTTTGTTAGATTATAAAAATGGTGTGGCTCACAACGCTTATCAGCAAGTAACACTTGGTTCCTTCTTCTATCTCTGTTGCGCCACTTCTTTTTAGTTTGCTGTAAGTCACTGCCTTCTGCGTTCCACCCTCTGTGGACCCACTGCAAGCAGCCAGTTAAAGTAGACCACCTACACCCGGATCAGTCAGTACTTGGAGATCTTACCTAAGTGAATAGCCTCACTGTAGGGGCTGGTATTACTGTATAGAGGTGGCATGACAGGGGCTGGCATGGCGGGGTTGAAGTGAACTAGTAATCATCTGTATGGCCTGGCTGACTGTAACATCATTTCTGCATTTTAGGGTGATATGACCACTGCATATGTCATTTCTATAGGGAATGATTATTAATACCTACAAAAGTCATATATGGCCACAAAGGTCATTGTAGGGTATGATATCATCTCAAGACCCTTTTCCGGTCTCCGGTGTCGCCCAACAGCTTATTGTCCCAACAATTGATTTGGAGGCGAAGTGTAAAACCCAGCCTTTGCACCTCACCCACCTGAATCTGCCAACCCTAACCACCTTTCATATATAACTCACATTTACTTCTTGTGTTTTTGTATAATTTGAGAGATACTAAAGACAACGGATGCATTATCATTCTTGGCATGAATTAGTACATTTGGGTAGGGAATGGGGCATGGCTTATTACAAAAAAAAAAACTTACTGTGTCAATATTATTTTTGGCGTGACTATAGTTGTCACTATTTTCTCTACAGTACTGTATCTAGAGACACAAGATAGCAAAGACCCTTGCAACACCCCTAATAACTTACAAACAATTCACTGCAAAGAACCAAGTAAATCACAAGACTGTTCCAATTTGCAATATTAGATCTTTACCTTTTTTTTTTTAAAGTATGTTGCTGATAGAAATGCATGGTGTATAAAGGAGCACTCCAATTACAGTAAACTGATGGCAATCCACCTTAAGGGTACGTTCACACCTGCATATTTTTGCTGCAGATCTGCTGCAGATTCTGCTTCACATTGACTTCAATGGGCAGAAAAATCTGTTAACTCAAATCTGCAGCAGATCTGCAGCAGAAAATACGCACTTGTGAACGCACCCTATGGGTATGTGTCCCACCTGGCATGTACGCAATGTATTTCACACTGCGCAAAATCTGCAGCAGCAGTGGGAAATATGCTGCGTATCCCTCACTCACATACAGACAAGGCTTTCCGGCAGCAGCCGTATGTGTGTAGTGAGTTTTGGAGGCGGAGCCGCGTGTCCCAGTCACTTCGGCACACGGCCCCGCCTCCAAAACTCCCTGCACACATAGGGCTGCCGCCGGAAAGCCTTGTGTGTATGTTGAGCGAGGGATACACAGCGTATTTCCCACTGCTGCTGCAGATTTTGTGCAGTGGGAAATACGCTGCGTATACGCCAGGTGGGAACGTACCCTAAGGGTACATTCAAACGAGCAGATCCACAGCATATTTTACTCTGTGGATCCACTGACTATGGACCCTACAGTGCTGCCTCAGATGTGCTTGCTCGGGGCAGCATTATGTCGCTATGAGCAGACACACTGCTGTGATGTGCATGTCGCCGCGCATGTGCAGTGTACTCACACATATCGCGGCCGCTCCCCCTGCTCCCTGAGCTAGGCCGAGAGCAGCCGCGATGTGCGAGTATACTGCACATGCGCGTGGCGAATCATACATCTCAGTGTGTCTGCTCGTAGAGGCTGATTGCCGCTCCGAGTAGACACATCTGAGGCAGCCTGTAGGTGTCCTTCGGCGGCGGATCCGCAGCGTAAAATACACTGTGGATCCGCTTGTCTGAAAGTACCCTTAGGATGTGTTCTCACACTTAGATCACCTGCGGATTTCCATGCGTGATGTCCACAGCAAGTAAGGTACAGTATGTGTGAATGTGCTCGATTTATGTCCTATGCACTATTTATGAAATGGCGAGAGGACTGAAGTATTTGGAGCGGCTGCAGAATTATGCTGGATGAGCTGCACATTACAGTATTTCCCAGCAGTATGTCTGCTGGGCAAAGACACAACAAGCTAAAATTTATATCATTTGAGCACAATTATAACAATGTACTTTTTATTGTCTGCATAGCATAGTGTTAATAGGAAACAGCCATAAACAGCTACAACCCAGAGGATCACTTCTCTAGGTACACATCCTATTGTAATTGGCTGCACTATTCTATACTAATGACCCAGACATATTCCATAGGAGTGTCCTGGCATACATTTGGCCAGTAAACATTAGGGGGGACATTTATCAAAACCTGTGCAAAGGAGAAGTTGCACAGTTGCCCATAGCAACCAATCAGATTGTTTCTTTCATTTTGCAGAGGCCTTGTTAA
This sequence comes from Hyla sarda, assembly GCF_029499605.1. NCBI lineage: Eukaryota > Metazoa > Chordata > Amphibia > Anura > Hylidae > Hyla > Hyla sarda. The sequence continues at coordinate 168,331,090 of NC_079191.1, forward strand.
AAATGAAAGAAGCGAGCTGATTGGTTGCTATGGGCAACTGGGCAACTTTTCCTCTGGACAGGTTTTGATAAATTTCCCCCTAGATGTATATATTGGGACCGTTTCCTGATGTATATGCCAAACATAGTGGGTAAACCCATTGTAAATTTATCATAAAGTGAATAAGGTTAGAATGCTTTTTTAGCAAGGTCAGGTGTGTTGAACTTTCACCTATTTCTTTTTTGCCCTTCCTGAGTTGGAAAGAGAGAAAAGGTGTCCGACAGGTCCAACAGCAGTTCAGCTGCCATCTCTCCAAGGGAAAAACATGCACATTCGGCTGAGGCAGTAGTCTGTCATCTTTTAAATAGATTTGTCATTCATTGTGTATGTAACATACCATATATACTCGAGTATAAGCCGAGTTTTTCAGCATGATTTTTTGTGCTGAAAACGCCCCCCCCCCTCGGCTTATACTTGGGTGAAATCTCCGCCTGTCAATCCCTTCTCAGTGGTCTTCAACCTGCGGACCTCCAGATGTTTCAAAACTACAACTCCCAGCATGCCCGGACAGCTGTCCGGGCATGCTGGGAGTTGTGGTTTTGAAACATCTGGAGGTCCGCAGGTTGAAGACCACTGCCGGGCCTTCGTCATCATCCAGACCCCCCCTTTAGTTTTCTACTCACCTCCCCTCGGTGGGAAGGAAAGGTGAGCTGTTCCGGGCCATCTATGCTGCAGGGACTGTTCCAGTGGGGAGGGTTAGTCGTTCCGGGTTCTCCATTTTCACCGGGAGGCCCTCTTCTCCACTCCGGGCCGGCCCCGGCCTAGTGACGTTGCCTTGACAACGACGCACAGGGACGTCCGTGCGCAGCAGACGTGCCTGCGCATGAACGTCCCTGTGCGTCGTCAAGGCAACGTCACTAGTCCAGGGCCGGCCCGGAGCGGAGAAGAGGACCTCCGGTGAAAATGGAGAGCCCGGAACGACTAACCCTCCCCACTGAACTGTCCCTGCAGGACAGATGGCCCGGACCAGCTCACCTTTCCTTCCCACCGAGGGGAGGTGAGTAGAAAACTAAAGGGGGGTCTGGATGATGACGAAGGCCGCAGTGGTCTTCAACCTGCGGACTTCCAGATGTTTCAAAACTACAACTCCCAGCATGCCCGGACAGCCGATGGCTGTCCGGGCATGCTGGGAGATGTAGTTTTGCAACATCTGGAGGTCCACAGGTTGAAGACCACTGATGAAGGGATTGACAGGCGGTGATGATGAAGGGGGGGGGATGATGACGGGGGTGAGGATGACAGGGGTCTGGATGACGGGGGTCTGGATGATGACGGGGGGGATGATGACAAAGTGATGATGACGGGGATGAAAATGACAGGGTGATGATGTCGGGGATGATGATGACAGGGTGATGATGACGGGGGTGTTAATGACGGGGGTCTGGATGATGACATGGGGGGGATGATGTATTTCCCACCCTAGGCTTATAGTCGAGTCAATAACTTTTCCTGGGTTTTCGGGGTGAAATTAGGGGCCTCAGCTTATATTCCGGTCGGCTTATACTCGAGTATATACGGTAAGTATAATTTTTATTGTATACGCTTTAAGATAAAAGGTTCTCTTAGCCAGGTTCTGCTAGTTGTGATATTGTTTCGACGCCTGTGGGGAGAGCAGCAAGATTTCCTTGGAAATGATGTGCATTGTATAGTTATAAACAGTGAGACACTTCTTTTTTATTTTATTTTTTTTTACTATTAAGAGAAATAATGTTGCATGTCAGTGCATGGAATAGGTGACAGCTAATCCCACAGAAGCAGGATGATCACTAATGTATTACCCATCTTATTGGCAGCTATTCAGGCACCAACAGGGTTAATATGAGATGCCAGCTTTTCTATGGGTATCAGATGGCTGGGTGGAATGCCACCATCTGTGACAGCCAACAGTGGCATTAAGCTAAACAAATAACAACAATCTCTGGTGCTGAAGCTAAATAACAGAGGCGGCAACTGGCACTATCTCTCTTTTCTCTGCAGAAATAGCAAATGTCAAAAAATCTTGTGCTTTATTTGTGCCCACATATTAACTCGTTCACAGCGGGAACAATATAATCTCTGCTCTTGGCAGGGGAATCGCGGAACAGATAAAACCTTCAATACCAAAGTTGAGTCTATAGTTAAAGTCTCAGATGTTGGGTGTATTATGTTATTGTTGCAGGTGGCTTTTCTTTGTATTTTCCCTCACATTTGTGCAGCGGAATACTGTTAACTTTGGTATGGATTACTATTAAATGCTTTTTTTGTTGTTTCTAAGGATACAGATCTAATTTGAAAGGTTCGTCATGTGCGGTGCTACCTTAACCAACGCTGTATTTACCAATAAGCACCCATAGGCCTGTGCCTAGGGCAGCAGTTCTAAAAGGAAGGATTTTGGTGAGTAAAAAAAAAGGGGGTCAGCATAGCTGTGAATTTTAACTACAGATTTGCGGCCATAGCATGATCATTATGTTATGGATTTGTTCCTCTGCGTTTGAAGTCTGGTTTACATTTAATTTCTATTATTAGTATTGTTGTCATACATGGTTGTATTGTTGGAATAAAGTACTGTAGGTTTATTTAGATTTGCTAAGTACAAGTGGCGACAATGCGGTCTCTAAGTTTGTAGTTCATGAAGTACTGCTGCAAGACTATTTCTATGTTTAGTTTACATGTGTCCAGAAAAAGCTGAATACGATGAACTGTGTTCACACAACATGTCAAACCAGGCTGAATAATGTCAGGAAAACATAAATGCCAGTCTGCAAGGATCATTTCTGGAACCGTTCTGTTCTCATAAGTTGTGTGGCAACTATTTAAACCAGTGGTGGGCATCAAGCTTCCCAGGGGGGCTGTGTGTGACCTTTAGGGGCTCACCTTGCAGTCCTGGGCTCCTCTGTTGCATCTGCGTACAGTACTGTATAAAGTGTACAACTTTCCCGCTGCATACACTATCTGCTTGTAAATCACAGATCAGTGGACGATAGCAGGTAGTTCATGGAGCATGTGATACTTCAGTACAATAGGCACAAAAACATTCAATTGTGTAAATAGGACAGTTTTCCTACTATACCCTTTTTTGCATTATATTGATCTACAATATATAATGATCAGCCATAGCATTAATTCCTAATGCCAAATATTGCAAAGCTCTGCCTTTTGCCACCAAAACAGCTCTCTTGTAGTATTAACATAGACTCCTGTAGTATTTGCCACCAAGACATCAAAAGCAGATGCTTGGGCAGATTAAGATCTCAGGAATTTGGAGGCCAAGACAACCCTGCCTGAATGTTTTTTTTGCAGTATGGCAGGGAGCATTATCTTGCCGAAAGAGAAAGCTGCCATTAGGAAATATAATTGACATGAGGAGGTATACATAGTCTGAAAGATTGTTAAGATAGTTGAGACGTATCAAAGTAACATCCATATCAATGCCAAGATCCAAGGTTTCCCAGCATTGCTCAGAGCACCATTCTGCTCTTGCCGTCATCCGTCCTTGCCATAATGTATTCTGGTGCCATCTTTTCCCCAGATAAGTGACACACATGCACCCATCCAACTCATAATGTAAAGGCAAATTTAAATCAGTCAGACAAAATCTCCTTCTTCTACTGTTCTGTGGTTTAGTTCTGATGATCAAAATGTCCATTTTAGGTGCTTTCGGACAAAATGTCAGCACAGGCACTCTGATCATTTTGTGGCCACTGTGTGCTCTGACACCTATCATAGCCAGTAATAATTATTTGACAATTTGCTCTACAGTAGCTCTTCTGTTGGATAGAACCATACAGGATGGCCTTTGCTTCACACAGACAAAAATGAGCCATTGGTGCCCATTGGTGACCTTGTAGCTAGAACATCAGTTGTTGTTCTCTGGATCACTTTTGGTAGGTACTTATTGGGGCTCCCTCACAAAACTTGTTTTGGAGCTGCTCCGATCTAGTCATCTAACCATTACAATTTGGCCCTTGTAAAAGTTGCTCACTCTTTAAGTTTATGCATGAATGGTGAACACAGCATCTCCTGTCAATATTAAAGGTCCTGTGTCTCATCTTTCCAGAGGAGAGGTAACAACGCATGATAATAACAGTAATAATAATAATTATTTATTATTTATTTATATAGAGCCAACCAATTCCACAGCACTTTACAATTTTGGGGATACAAATGAAGACAAGTATCAGACATTACAATATTACACACTAAATATTCAAACAGGAGGAGTGAGGACCGCGAGAGCTTACAGTCTACCTGAAACAGTGGCGGATCCAGGGGGGGGTAACGGGGCAATTGCCCCCCCTCCTCCCCCCCGAGATTTCTGCCCCCCCCCGTATAATACTACTAATATAGCATAGCGGAGCAGGAGCTGTCAGCTCCCGCTCCGTCATTCACTGTTTATTTACCTTTTTGCCGGCTCGGCTGTGGGGACTCTATACCAAGTGCTGACAGGCCAGCGCAATGACATCACATTATCGCGCCGGCGCCGGAAGATCCCGTCCCCGCGGCTTGTCGCTCGGCTCGTCTGCACTGCACACTGAGCTGCCTGTGTGACGCTGCAAGTAAGAAGAAGATTTTCGGCGGGGGAACAAAATCTAAGTGTACATTTTTTTTTCTGTTTAAAAGAGTCAACAATATGGCACTGGGGTCAGGTGGCAATTATGTGGCACAGGAAAGGAGAAATTTAATGGGAGCGGCCTATGACGGGGCATTATATGTTAAGAGCACTGACCCCTGTCATGTGTCTCTCACATATAATGCCCCCTGTGCTGTGCCCCTCACATATATTGTGCCCCTTACGTATAATGCCCCCTGTGGGGCTGGACTGGGGGCATTATATGTGAGGGTCACATCACAGGGGGCATTATATGTTGGGGCACAGGACAGGGGGCATTATATGTCAGGGTCACATCACAGGGGGCATTATGTGTAAGGGGCACATCACAGGGGGCATTATGTGTAAGGGGCACATCACAGGGGGCATTATATGTTAGTGGAGCATGACATATAATGCTCCCTGTCCTATGCCCCAACATATAATGCCCCATCTTGCTCCCCTAACATATAATGCCCCCTGTGCTGTGCCCAACATATAATGCCCCCGCCATGCTCCCCTAACATATAATGTCCCCTGTGCTGTGCCCCTCATATAATGCTCTCATCATGTGACCTTCACATATAATGCCCCGTCCTGTGCCCCAACATATAATGCCCCCTGTCCTGTGCCCCAACATATAATGCCCCCTGTGATGTGACCCTCACATATAATGCCACCTGTCCTCTGCCCCAACATATAATGCCCACTGTGATGTGACCCTCACATAGAATGCCCCCAGTCCAGCCCCACAGGGGAGCATTATACGTAAGGGGCACAATATATGTGAGGGGCACAGCACAGGGGGGCATTATATGTCATGCTCCCCTAACATATAATGCCCCCTGTGCTGTGCCCTTTGCACATAATGCCCTTCATGCTCCCCTCACATATAATGCCCCCGTCCTTTGCCCCAACATATAATTCCCCCGTCATGCTCCCCTCACATATAATGCCCCCGTCTTGTGCCCCAACATATAATGCCCCCATCATGCTCCCCTCACATATAATGTCCCCGTCCTGTGCCCCAACATATAATGCCTCTGTCATGATCCCCTGACAGGGGCATTATATGTTGGGGCACAGGACAGGGGGCATTATATGTGTGGATCACATCACAGGGGGCATTATATGTGAGGGGCACAGCACAGGGGGCATTATATGTTAGGGGAGCATGACGGGGGCATTATAGTTGGGACACAGGACAGGGGGCATTATATGTGAGGGGGGCATGACGGGGGCATTATGTGTAAGGGGCACAGCACAGGAGGCATATGTGAGGGGCACAGGACAGAGGGCATTATTATCTGGGGGAAACAGGTCAGACATTATTATTATGTGCAGGACGGGTCATAATTATTATATGTGGGGGACAAGATTGGGCATTATTACTATTTATGAGGAGCACAGAATGTTTTGCATTTTAGAGGTATGGTTTTATATATTTATGGGCCACAATACATTACAGTATTGTATTCAGAAGGTGCAGTATGCAGTAGTATTATATTCAGAGAGCACAGTGTGTGGTAGTATTATATTCAGAGAGCGCAGTATGTGCTAGTAATATATTCAGAGAGTGCAGTGTGTGGTAGCATTACATTCAAAGAGCGCAGTATGTGCTAGTAATATAGTCAAAGAGCACAGTGTGTGGTAGTATTATATTCAGAGAGCACAGTGTGTGGTAGTATTGTATTCAGAGAGCACAGTGTATGGTAGTATTATATTCAGAGGTACAGTGTGTGGCGGGTTTATATTCAGAGCCCACAGTGTGTGGTAGTATTATATTCAGGGGATACAGTGTTTAGCTTTATTATAATAATTATTGTTTTCATCCAGAGGATCAGAATTCACTGACAAATGAAGGAGCCATCTGGGCATCATTTTCTTCAGAAAGAAGACTTAGCTGACAAAGTCACAGCGGTATGTACCATCTGAATTAGATAAGGAAAGATTATAGAGAAGACGTCACCTGTAGTCACTGATATCATTGTGTATTCTCCTCACTATAGAGAAGACGTCACCTGTAGTCACTGATATCATTGTGTATTCTTCTCACTATGTCCCATCAGAGCTGTAGTCACTTGTAAGTTCTACAGTTATGACGAGTGAAACTACAACTCCCAGCATAACCTTACCACTGCTTAGGTGATTCTGGGAGCTGTAGTATTAAATGGTAAAAATGTCTTCTGCACCTTCCCATTCTGTGACAGTTGATATATTTAATTATTTTACTGGAAATTATTTTCTGCAACGTGCTACACCGCGGGCATCACAACAGGCTAAAAAATTACTTTGGGGGAAGAAGGGGTATGGGGTGACACCTTTTTTTGCCACATCGGGTGACATCAACCCTCGAACGGGGATGGGCTGTGTAGACATGTGGCATCAGGATGGTCACAGAGTGACGGAGCCCAAGCACAGCCTGGTGAAGCAGCGCAAAGGAAGAGGAAGCTGGAAACACAGGGCTGCCTTATGATATCTTACTTTCTCTGAGAGAGTGGGAGCCCATGGGGACCCGGAGCAGACTATGAAAAGGTTGGTCATCAATATTATGGGGCACTTTGAGGGGCACCATTAGTCTGACAGGGGGATATGGGGTTCAATAAGGGAGAAAAGGGGCACCATAGGTACCGGTTGGTGTGAGGGAGCGGGGCAAGGGGAGCAGTAAGTAAGTATTTATATATACACTTTTCAAGGTGTATTCTTTTTCATAAAGTTTATATGGGACAGTTTGAGAAAAAATATTTTATATAAGGGGATATCATTTTATATGGGGCATTGTGGGGGGACACTAAATGTGTTGCATTAATATATATATGGGAATACAGGATATACAACTTTTTGAGGCCGGGGGTTGAAAGATAGGGAGCCCAGACAGTAATAGTTCTGTATTATACTCCCTGGGCTGTGATTACTATTTTATTGGTGTGAAAAATACCAGAGTTCATAAAATTCATCCTATATCCCTAATGAGTTCCTACCGAGTTATAGAGCTATAAATTCCTTCCCGACTCCAAATATAGCATCAGAATAAATCCCTGGATCAACCTTCTGTTCTCTTTTATTGAGTTCACCATGACCACCTCCTCTGGAAGAGCGTTCCACAGTCTTAATGCTCTTACAGTAAATAACCCCTGTCTGTGCTAGCCCAATCAGAAATCAGACATAGATCAGGTGATTTTGTATTGATGGGAGGGGCTGCTCTCACTGAGGAGACAACGTGGATCTAAAAAATGAATTTTTCTCTCACTTCCTGCATGTAAGTGACAGCTGAAAAAGGAAAACTGTTGTATATAGCTAATGAATTATATTTAGACAAATTCATAGGTTGGTGAGAGGGAAAGAATGGGCTATGGATTTAGTTCCCCGGAGTACCCCTTTAATGTTATGTTTTTGCAAGTATTCATCCAGTTGCTCTTTAAACGTCTGTTCAGACTCTCTCAAAAAACACATCTGCAGGCAGAGGATTCCACATCTTTATTGTTTTTTGTGTAAAAAACATTTTCCTTTGCCTTATAAAAATCCCCTTTCTTCCAGTCTAAATGTGTGACCATGTGTCCTATATAAAGCCCTGTTTATGTACACATTCTATTATATTGTACATAAACTGCTTAAAATGTCTTATGATCTTTGTAATATTTATATATCTGTTTGTATTCTAAGGCCATGTTCACGCTATAGAATTTCTGTACAGAGAATCTCTGTGCGGACAGCAGTCTCCTAGAAGGCTATGCATTTTGTGCGGTGTCTGCAGAAAGATTGAACGGGTTCATTGTTTCTGCAGATACAGTAATGGGAATTTCCGTGCTGTACAAAAATCATCTGGCATGGAAATTCCGTTGTGTGCACAGTGCAGCAGAATCCTGTTGAATTCAAGGGGACTATGCTGCAGCAGAATTTCCATGCCAAATTCCTGTATGATACAGTTCAGTGAGCAACAAATCTTATTTTCTCTCCACCAACACAAAATACTCCCGAGACTAGACTCTGGATCCGCCCCTGACCTGAAATGGGGTTGAGAAAAAAGGCAGAAAGTATTTTATTGATACAATGGCCCAGCCATGTTTTATAAATAGGGTAGGTAACATAAAGGAGGGTGAACCAGTCACTAGCTTATCTCCAATTGTCTTAAGTGCCTAGAGTGCATGGGGAGACTGCCGAATATGGAGCTTTTGATGTCTCCAAGACTCAGAGGTCACAAAAGGGGCAAAGGGATATTAGGGGAGACCAATTAGGGAATGTTATAGGCCTGCATGAAGAGATGTGTCTGTAGGGCACATTTAAAACCATGGATGTTGGGTATATGCCTAAGGGATTGGGGTATCACATTCCAGAGAACTGGTGCAGCAAAGTCTTGGAGACGGGAGTGAGAGGTTCGGATTATAGAAGATGTTAGTGTGAGATCATTAGCAGATCGGAGAGCATGTGTAGGATGGTAGACAGAGATGAGAGAGGAGATGTAGGGAGGTGCAGCATTGTGGAGAGCTTTGTGGGTGAGACTGAGGATTTTATACTGTACTCAGGACTGAATGGGTAACCAGTGTAGTGACCGACACAGGGGGAGGCATTAGTGTAACGGCTGGAGAGGAACACATGATCACTCATCATTATAGTGAATGCTAGGTATGAAAACAGCTGAACAAGCTCATTTTGCTTTTTAATATTTCTCCTATAGACTGTAAAGAATGGGGATTGCTAATGTGCATACACCCCTATGATAAAGTAAGAGGTCCCCATGATGTGGTTAGATTGATCACAACTGATTTCAATCCATGTGTCGCCCACTCATGAGTCAGACTATTGCTCAGATTACTTTTTTTTTTTTACTTTTCTTACACTTCCTCATTTCTCCAACAAGATGTAGATGTATTCTAGTTATATCCTGTATGAGCTATCCTTTACCATTCTGACTGTTAACCTTATTTCCTGGTGACATTTTAAATTGACAGTTTGGTGATTTTTGTGACAAATCATCAGTATTTGACATGTATGTTGCTAGGTAATGGAAATACATAGCAGAATATGAAGCCTTCTAGTTTTGCAGTTTTAAAATACATTACTCAGTAATAGGATTATATGTCATATAGGGACATTTTGTCTTTACTGATAATTTTATGATCTTAGCATATGACAGGTTACTTTTAATTTACTTTTGTCTGTGTCAGGATTCGCAGATCAACCAGTTTTGATAACGTAGTAGAAAAAATGAGTTGAGTAATAAGAAGAGCTGACCTACTTATTGTGCTTACACAATCACATATGTGGTGACAGAACAAAGTGAATAAAGTTGTATAATTCATAGCCTGCCTCCACCTTAATCCTATTTTTCTTTTTAGTTACAAGGGTGTCCAAGTATGAAAAGGAGCATTGGAGGCAAGCAAATAGAATCAATGGGCCATCCATGGAATCCATGAACATGTCAGGGAAGGTAGCGTTTGCTATGAAAATGAAAACACTGCAATAAAAAGCAGCATGCCTTCAGTGTTTGTACATTGCAGATGTAGATTGCTGCATGAATGTTAAGGGGGTACTCTGCCCCTAGACATCTTATCCCCTATCCAAAGGATAAGGGATAAGATGTCTGATCGGGGATAAGATTATGTGAAATCTACTGCATGCAATAATGTAAGTAATACATCATTGGAATCTGGGACTCTGTCACTAGTTTATACTGCCTTTAGATAGAGTGGTGACAAATTCCAGTTGAGTATCCTTGGCCTTTTATGGTTCACATTGTAGCATTGTGGCTTAGTAACTGGCAGGGCCGGATTAAGAGCACCATGGGCCTGGTGCTGAACATTTTGATGGACCTTTTTATTGAAATGCATAAAATGGAAACGCAACACAAAACCCTTTTTTTTTTCTTTTTTAAAAGGGAACCAATCATCAGATTTTACCCTATATAATGCTTTGCAAAGCGTTATATAGGGTAAAATTGTTGTCCTCAATATCCCCGGGGGACGCTCCTGCCCCCAGGGATGGTGAAGATATGAAGTTATAAACTAGTCACCGCTGCCGCCGTAAGTAGTCACCTGGGCGGGGGGCTCTTCTCACCTACTCCCACACCCTCCGCTTGATTGATGGGCCGCGTCATTGTTCCGCTCACAGAACAGATGGAGCAGAGTGATGACGCTGCCCATCAATCAAGCGGAGGGGGCGTCGCTGCCGGCCGAAGAACGGGAGTAGGTGAGAAGAGCTCCCCGCCCAGGGGACTACTTACGGCGGCGGCGGTGACTAGTTTAGAACTTCATATCGTCACCATCCCTGGGGGCAGGAGCGTCCCCCGGGAATGGTGAAAATAAAGATTTTACCCTATATAACGCTTTGCCAAGCGTTATATAGGGTAAAATCTGATTGGTTCCCTTTAAACACAAATGCTCCTGGATGGCAGGTATGCCATTTCTGCTTATAGGCACTTCTGTGTATAATAGCTGAGTAATTAAAAGCAGATATGCCATTCAGAAGCATGTAAAAGCTAGGTGATAAATTATCACCTAGCTTTTCAGTGCTCCTGAATGGCATTATTAGCTTATAGGCACATCTGTCTAATAGCTGAGCTGGTGTAGGAAGGAGGGGTTTGGGTTCATGGAAAACTGGGCCGCTGTTCGCTGATACCGGCTCTATTGTAGGGACGGGCTGCACCTCAATGGGGAGGGTACAGCTGTGCTTGGGGGGAAGATGGCTACTAGGGTGGAGGAGTGTTTAAACTAGGGACTGGGGGGAGGCAATATCTAACGTAGAGGGGAACGATAGTGTAGATAGAGAGCTGGGCCTTATTAATGTATCTGGGGTGGAGCGGAGGGAGGGGTTAGACAAGTAAATAGGTTCAAATAATTTTTTTATTGAATTTTTCAATAATTTTTTTTCACAAAACAGAATTGGCCAATAGATAACAAACACGGCCAAACAACTAGACCAATTTACCAGTTTCGCAATAATGGGCTCAAACTTATCTGACATTAAAGAAGGCTACATCTTGTATTGGACATAAGGAGCAATTTTTCAAAATGGCATCCAAATAGAATAGTAAATAGGGATAGGCATCATAGGAAAAAAAAACATACACCTTTGAATTGCATGTTGGCTAATGCCAGAAGTCTGTCAAATAAAACAGAGGAACTGGAGTGGTTGATGTCTGAGGAAAATTATCACATAGTGGGTTTAACAGAGACTTGGTTGGACAATAGCTGTGACTGGGCGGTCAACGTACAGGGTTATAGTCTATTTAGGAAGGATCGGACAAAATGGAAAGGGGGAGGAGTTTGTCTTTATGTGAAACAGAGCCTGAAGGCTGCAATGCGGGAGGATCTATGGTAGGAAAACGATAATGTGGAGGCATTATGGGTAGAAATATATGGAGATAAAAAAAATTCTGATAGGGGTTTGCTATAAGCCACCAAACATAATGGAAGAAGATCAATTACTGAGGCAAATAAACAAGGCAGCAAATCAAAATGAGTTGATAACAATGGAGGACTTTAACTCCTTAACAATGAAGGATGTATATTTATGTCCTCCGCCGGCTCCCGCAATTTGCTGCGGGGTCACGCGGTGACCCGGCGTCATATCGGGTCGGTCCCGGCGGCCATCAACGGCCGGTACCCGCGACTAATACAGGACATCACCGATCGCGGTGATGCCCTGTATTAACCCTTCAGACGCGGCGATCAAAGCTGACCGCCGCGTCTGAAGAGGAAGTATCCCGGCCTCTCAGTCGGGCTGTTCGGGACCGCCGCTGTGAAATCGTGGCGTCCCGAACAGCTTACAGGACATCGGGAGGGACCCTACCTGCCTCCTTGGTGTCCTATCGGCGAATGACTGCTCCGTGCCTGAGATCCAGGCCGGAGTAGTCAAGCGCCGATAACACTGATCACAGGCGTGTTAATACACGCCAGTGATCTGTATAAAAGATCAGTGTGTGCAGTGTTATAGGTCCCTATGGGAGCTATAACACTGCAAAAAAAAAGAGTAAAAAAAAAGTGTTAATAAAGATCATTTAACCCCTTCCCTAATAAAAATTTTAACCCCTTCCCATTAAAAAAATAAAACAGTGTAAACAAAAATAAACATATGTGGTATCGTCGTGTGCATAAATGTCTGAACTATAAAAATATATCATTATTTAAACCACACGGTCAATGGCGTACACATAAAAAAATCAAAATTCTATTTTTAATATTCAGGCACTCTATAGTAACAGGGACTGTTCCCCAGGACTGGCGCATGGCAAATGTGGTGCCCATATTTAAAAAGGGGTAAAAAAGTGACCCCGGGAATTATAGGCCTGTTAGTTTAACCTCTGTTGTATGTAAATTGTTTGAGGGTTTTCTAAGAGATGCTATTTTGGAGTATCTTGATAAAAATAAATGTATGACTACATATCAGCATGGCTTTATGAGGGATCGGTCCTGTCAAACTAACCTGATCAGCTTTTATGAGGAGGTGAGCTCCAGACTGGACCAGGGGGAATCGCTGGATGTCATATATCTGGATTTTTCAAAAGCATTTGATACAGTGACACCTAAAAGGTTGGTGCATAAATGAAAGGGATTGAGCTGGGGGAGAATGTGTGTAAGTGGGTAAGTAACTGGGTCAATGATAGGAAACAGAGGGTGGTTATTAATGGTACTTATTCTGATTGGGTGACTGTTACTAGTGGGGTACCACAGGAGTCAGTCTTGGGTCCTGTTCTATTTAATATATTTATTAATGACCTTGTAGAGGGGTTGAATAGTGAAGTAGCAATCTTTGCAGATTATACTAAACTCTGTAAAGCGGTAAACACTATAGAGGACAGTGCACTGTTACAAATGGATCTGGATAGTTTGGAGGTTTGGGCTGGAAAATGGCAGATGAGGTTCAACACTGATAAACATAAGATTATGCACATGGGGAGGAAAAATTCGGACTTGGATTATATATTAAATGGGAGCACACTTGGGACAAATTATGTGGAAAAGGACTTGGGAGTCTTAGTTAATAGGAAATTTAGCTGTAGTGACCAGTGTCGGGCATCTGCTGCCAAGGCAAATAAAATCCAGGGGTGCATCAACAGGAGCATAGATGCCAACGACAAGGAAATAATTCTACCGCTGTACAAATCACTAGTCAGCCCACACAGAATACTGTGTACAGTACTGGGCACCAGTATACAAGAAAGATATAGTGGAGCTGGAGAGGGTTCAAAGACCAGAGTAATACGAGGAATGGGAGGACTACAGTACCCAGAAAGATTATCAGAATTAGGGTTATTTAGTTTAGAAAAAAGAAGGCTTAGGGGAGACCTTATAACTATGTATAAATATATCAGGGGACCGTACAGAGATCTCTCCCATGATCTATTTATACCCAGGACTGTATCTATAACAAGGGGGCATCCTCTACGTCTAGAGGAAAGAAGGTTTCTACACCAGTATGGGCGGGGGTTCTTTACTGTGGAGACTGTGGAATTCTCTGCCTGAGGAGGTGGTCATGGTTAACTCGGTAAAATAATTTAAAAGGGGTCTGGGTGCATTTTTGTAGAATAATAACATTACAGGTTATGGATTCTAGATCTATAGGGACATAAGGTTGATCCAGAGATCTATTCTGATTGCCATATTCGGGTAGGAATTTTTTCCTCGAGTATGAGGGTTTTTTGCCTTCCTAGACTTTGGTCTTTTTTTTTTACCTTATGAACTATGTTACTATGTTATCATGTAAGCAGATATGCCACTCAGGTGCATGGAAAAGCTAGGTAATTATCGTCATCTAGCTTTTTCATGCTCCTGAATAACATGTATTCATATCAACTCAGTTCATGCTTGGTAGTACCTCTTTGGGGCAGACTCTGGATCTGTCAGACCTCATGGTGACCGCCGCCGGCACGGCACCACAGCTCAGTGTGCAGTAAAATTTAAAATTTTGCGGGCTCGGAAGACAAACGCAGAACCAATGCTGCTCTTTACAGCAGGGGGAGGAGTCTGCTACCTGACGTGGGGCATGTCAGGATACCCAACCTGAGCTGTTCACGTAACCAAGGACCATAAGTTATGAAACAGAGCCGGCCACGGCCAGTTTTAGACTTGGTGTGGCCCTGGGCAAAATTAAAAGTGGGGCCCAAAACACTATGGTCAGTCATTACCAATTATATAAGGCCCAAATAATACTGCCACACCAGAAACACTACCATTAGAACAAACAATGACTAATACTGGGCTATGAAGAGAAAGCTAGGCAGGCACCACTGAGACTAACGAATGGCCGCACCTTTTAAATAAATTACCGTATACTGTTTCTAGGGGTGCACATTTGAACAAAAGAAATTGTACCAAAAAAAAAAATGGCAAATGGCAAAAAAAAGAAAAGCAAATGGCACTCACTCATTAAAGGGAACCAATCAGCAGATTTTAGCATATATAACGCTTGGCAATGCATTATATATGCTAAAATCATTATCTTCCCCATCCCCAGGGGAAGTTTTTGCCCCCAGGGATGGTGAAGATATTAAGTTATAAAGTTCCCTACCCCCGGTTTCCCCGCAAGTAGTCCCCGGGGCGGGGACCTCTACTTGCCAGCTCTCATCGCTCTGGCCTTGGTCCCGTCCCCTCGACTTGATTGACACCACAAGTTGTCAAGGCATCAATCAAACCAATGGGGCGAGGCCACAGCCGTAGCAAGGGGGAGCAACGGGAGCTGGTAAGTAGTAGGTCCCCGCCCAGGGGACTACTTGCCAGGGTGGAGGGGTCAAGTCTTTATAACTTAATATCTTCACCATCCCTGGGTGAAGTCCCGTGTTCAACATAAAAGCTGGCTGACCTGCAAGGTGGGGCAGATAAATTGCTTCACCATTTGCCCGCTTTCTCTAAGGATTACAGAACCTCAAACCACAACTCGCCTTTGCAGAATCTGCCAAACAAACATTTTAGGCTCTGCACTTAAACTGTACCTTCCCCACCTTTTCCCAGCCTACATAAATTCCCATACAGTCCAAATGGTAATAATAAGCTACATGATGTCCCACAAGTATAGTACCACCTTTTGTGCCTCATATAGTGAGTGTGTAGGAAGATCCCTCCATTTGATAGGTATGTTATCCCCCTATTAGGTAGGTACGAAGTCACCCTCTCATTAAAGGGTAGCTCCCAACATCCTATTTTTTTTTCTGTCCCTGCCTATTGCCCATCTATCCCTAACCCCATCCCTGCTTTTATTCTTTTTTTTTTTTTACTATATTAAAAATAACTTTTTGTCTGCCTGGTAGTGTGCTCACTACCAGGCAGACTTCACCAGCAGGCACCACGTCAGTGATGCCTGCAGGGGGGGACTTCCGCCCTTAGTTCATCTACACAGGATGCCTCCAGCTGTTTCACCACTACAACTCCCAGCTTGCCCTGACATCTATTGGCTGTCAGGGCATGCTGGGAGTTGTAGTAGTGAAACAGCTGGAGGTACCCTGTGTAGATGAACTATAACTTAGTGCCATGCGGCGCTACGCCCGCCGCCGCATACCCCGTTCCCCCCATCACAAACACCCCCCCCCCCCCCCACATACCCAGTTCCCCCTGTCACAAACACATATCCAGTTCCCTCTGTCCCCCTCCTTCTGATGCTTACTGATACTGCAGAGTCCGGCAGCGGGCGTGTAGGGTCAGCGGTGGCGGCGACGACACGTGCGGGAGGAGTGGCCTCCCAGCCAGTGGCCGGGGAGCCAATGCGCTCCCTCCCGCCTGTCTAATTGACAGGCAGTGAGCGAGAGCATCCTAAATGAAAAAGGACTGATTGCCAGGCCAAAATCAGTCCTTTTTCAGGCGTGACGTCACGCCAGGCTGCAGCCGGCCACTAGGAGGGTGACCCCTAGTGGCCGGTTTTCAAACGTAAAATTCATCCTCAAAATGAAAAAATAAATAATGAAAATATATTACTGATATGTTGTAGTACATAAGTACTACAACATATCAAAAAATAAAGTTGGTGACAGTGCCCATTTAAGTATGTAAGTAGGTCTTCCCCATTAAATGGTTATCTAGGTAGCTGTGGCACTGAAACGCCTGGCCCCCACTCATCACTGCTACTTCCTGGTTTCTGGTAATATTGTGGAGACTATGCAAGTGCTCATTCATCCAACTACTGACTCAGGCAGGATGGTTCTGCGGCCAGTGATTGGCTGAGCTGGCTGTTCCTGTTGGGATGAAAAATCGGTAGCAGTGATTTTTATGCCACCCTTAGCCATATATACATTTTTTTTGCCTGGATAACTCCTTTAGTTAAGTAGGTCTCCCTCATGAAGTAGGTAAGTATGTGTGGTGGCCAAGTACAGGAGTTGTACCCCTATACCCTAGCTGCCCTGTCCGGCAGACTCCATTCTGTGACCCCTGCCCCCCCCCCCCCCTTCACCTGTCTCCCATATACATTCCCTTAAGTGCCTATGTTATCCAATGTATTGTACATAAAATGTTATATATTTTTAAGAACTGTTGTCATGTGATTGTAACCAAGGAAGGTGTCAGTGACCAGGACCAGGTCCCTCAGAGTCTCTCAGAGACCCTCAGAGTCTCCCCCATATAAGCCATGGGTGGAGCTAGCTCTTATCCTCTTGTTCCTGCTTAGCTGAGTGCAGCAAGGTCAATTCCTAGGTGTATTTCTGGAGTCTAGAGGAGGCCTAAAGTCTATCACCCAGCCATGGATCCACAAGTCCACTAACCCCCAGGTCCAAGTCAAAGCCTGGTAAGCTACAAACGGGGTAAAATCTGTCATAGTCAGTCTCAGCCAAGTCAGTCCAAGTCAAGTCTGTCTCAAGTCAGCGTGGTCCTGCATCAAATTGTCCAAGTCCACTATAAGTCTCAGCAAGCCCTGGGGTCTCTGAAGTCACTGGTCACCTCCTTGGGCCTAGTCAAGCTGTATAGACTGTTACATCTGTCTGACTCAGTAAAGCATCAATTGTTCAGTAACTTAGTGTCGGAGTCATTATTTGCCCCCATGCCTAGCCCAGAATCCAGTGGCCTACCTTCGGGTGGTAAAGCAGTTAAACCACACCCTGGTGTCACAAACACAAGGGGTTAATGCCATCTACCTCTAGGGTAATTCCATCTGCCCTCATCACACCCTCACTACATATGTTACCCCATCAAGTGGATGGGGCCTCTGATAAGTAAGTCACCCCCATTAAGTAGGTAATCCCCCCCTTTAAGTAGGTATGCCCCTTAATCAGGTAGGTATGTCCCCTAATCAGGTGGGTACGTCCCCTCATCAGGTAGGGCTCCCCTAGTAGGTAAATAGAGCCCTAGATAGATATGCCCCTAAGTTGGTAGGCAGTTAGGGCTCCCCAGTAGGTAAACAGGGCCCAAGATAAATTTGTCCCCCCATCAGATAGGGTTCCCCCAGTAGCTAGATAGGGCCCCAGACGGATATGTCCCCCATCAGGTAGGGTTCCCCCCAGTAGGTAGATAAGGACCAAGAAAGATATGTCCCCCATCCGGTAGGGAGGTAGGGTTCCTAATTAAATGATTATACCCCCTAAGTAGATAGTAAGCCCCTTGTGGTAGACAGGTCCCATCATTATGTAGTAAGTAGCCCCCACATTTGCCATAAAAAATAAAAAAAACACAACTTACACCTGATGCCTGCACCCCCTCTTTCCATCCATTACTGTCCCTCAGGTCTGCACACCCTTTTCCCCTCCATTACTGTTCTTCTTGCCTGCACCCTCTTCCCATCCATTACTGTTCCTCTTGCCTGCACCCCCTTACCATCCATTACTGTTCATCATGCCTGCACCCCCTCTTCCTTATTACTATTCCTCATACCTGCACCCCCTCTTCCCTATTACTGTCCCTATGCCTGCACCCCTCTTTCCATCCATTACTGTTCCTCGTGTCTGCACCCCTTCTTCCCTTCCATTACTGTTCCTCTTGCCTGCACCCCCTTACCATCCATTACTGTTCATCATGCCTGCACCCCCTCTTCCTTATTACTATTCCTCATACCTGCACCCCCTCTTCCCTATTACTGTCCCTATGCCTGCACCCCTCTTTCCATCCATTACTGTCCCTTAGGTCTGCACCCCTTCTTCCCCTCCATTACTGTTCCTCTTGCCTGCACCCCCTTACCATCCATTACTGTTCATCATGCCTGCACCCCCTCTTTCTTATTACTATTCCTCATACCTGCACCCCCTCTTCCCTATTACTGTCCCTATGCCTGCACCCCTCTTTCCATCCATTACTGTCCCTCAGGTCTGCACACCCTTTTCCCCTCCATTACTGTTCTTCTTGCCTGCACCCTCTTCCCATCCATTACTGTTCCTCTTGCCTGCACCCCCTTACCATCCATTACTGTTCATCATGCCTGCACCCCCTCTTCCTTATTACTATTCCTCATACCTGCACCCCCTCTTCCCTATTACTGTCCCTATGCCTGCACCCCTCTTTCCATCCATTACTGTTCCTCATGTCTGCACCCTTTCTTCCCCTCCATTACTGTTCCTCTTGCCTGCACCCCCTTACCATCCATTACTGTTCCTCATGCCTGTACCCCCTCTTCCCCATTACTGTTCCTCATGCCTGCACCCCCTCTTCCCCATTACTGTCCCTATGCCTGCATCCTTCTTTCCATCCATTAGTGTTCCTCATGTCTGCACCCCCTCTTCCCCTCCATTAATGTTCCTCTTGCCTGCACCCCTTCCCATCCATTACTGTTCCCCATGCTTGCAAACCCTCTTCCCCCCATTACTGTTCCTTATGCCTGCACCGCTCTTCCCTATTACTGTCCCTATGCCTGCACCCCTCTTTCCATCCATTACTGTTCCTCATGTCTGCACCCCCTCTTCCCCTCCATTACTTTTCCTCTTGCCTGCACCCCCTCACCATCCATTACTGTTCCTCATGTCTGCACCCCCTCTTCCCCTCCATTACTGTTCCTCATGTCTGCACCCCTTCTTCCCCTCCATTACTGTTCCTCTTGCCTGCACCCCCTCACCATGCATTACTGTTCCCCATGCTTGCACCCCCTGTCTGTGTTTAGAGAGATGTGTCAATCAAGGCTGATGGGACAGGCAGAAGCCTCCGGGGACCACTCCAATGACTTGTGATTTAGGCAGCATGAAAGTGATGACAGGTTTCCTTTACGAAAATTCAGTTGGCCTAGTCACCAAGTTTATTTTAGACTTATGGGGGAGGTATCAAAACCTGTGAATAGGGAAATGTGGAGTAGTTTCACATAGCAACCAATCAGATTCCTTCTTTCATTTTTTTTTTTTTAAAAGGCAGCTGAAAAATAAAATAAGCAATCTGGTTACTATAGGCAACTGGTAACTATTCCTCTGCACCAATCTTTTTTTTAACCCAGTATATATAACAGATACATTGTGTCAACTTTGTAACAATGTATCATCCCTGTGAACATTGCTGAGTTTGTTATAAAACGTGTCCCCCATGATTAGTGCAGAATTCCATGTAATAGTTGTTTACTGTATACAGTTGTCATACATTACTATTAAACAGTACTATTATATATTATACTATTATTATACACTATTAAACAGTACTATTCCTTTAAAGAATGTGCAGATTCTACAAAAGCGCTCTTGTTTTTTGTTCCTGGTAAGTGGCGGAATATAAGTAAACACTTGGAGCCCAACCAAGGAATTCCTATGTGTGCCTGCAATCGCTTGGTTGGATAGCTAAAAAGAGAAAAACACTGTTCATAATGTCAGCGAGCAAGCGCTAGGCCGAGGGATGAGTCAGGCAGACAGACTGGGCACCGAGAAAAATAGCATTTGAAGCCTGCTGCTGCCCATCATGTTAATCCTGCCCAGCATTACAAAATCCGGTTTACATGTGCCAGCGTCATTTATCTCACAATGATCACATGACGTGTAGAAAATTGCGTAGATGGTAATTTAGGGGAGAGGACGGTATTGCTTGAAAGCCAAGCTGACATGTAATGGGTTGGCAACAAATTTAGGTGCTGCTTAATTCTCTAACAAGCAGGGAAATGCTAACTTGTTTACTTACTATTATATTATAGTATCTTTGCCTCAGTCAATATGTACAGTGATCCCTCAACTTACAATGGCCTCAACGTACAATAGTTTCAACATACAATGGTCTTTTCTGGACCATTGTAACTTGAAACCAGACTCAACATACAATGCTACGGACAGTCCAGATCTGTGAAACGTGTCACAACTGGAGGAACTGGCCAATCAGAATGGGCATTAACTGGTAAATCACCTCTATTACTGAAGTGCATGCACTGACTGGTGTCTGGTAGCGCCCCCTACAGTACAGGGAGGAACTACAAGTTTTGTACTACTCCTTACCTGTGCCAGGTTTAGCTGCTCTTTTGGACACCAAGTAAGGGTGGCTCCATTTGAGACACTGGGTGTACTGTATAGGACCCTGAAGAAGCTCCTGTCCTGTACATAAACCATTGTTTCCCAACCAGGGTGCCTCCAGCTGTTGCAAAACTACAACTCCCAGCATGCCCAGACAGCCAACGGCTGTCCGGGCATGCTGGGAGTTGTAGTTTTGCAACAGCTGGAGGCACCCTGGTTGGGAAACACTGACATAGACAGTGATTTACAGCTCCCAGCAGCTCTTTATTACTTTTATATATAAGGATTTGCTTTATCTATATCAGTTATCTACTTATTTTTCTTTGATCCTCACTTTTTTTCTATTTTTGGATGACATTTTGGTGGCTTCAGAACCAATTACCAGGTTTCCATAGAGTTATGGTCTCAACATACAATGGTTTCAACATGCAATGGTCATCCTGGAACCAATTAATATTGTAACTTTAGGGACCACTGTATACCACAGAAAAACTACTCCCCAACACAACTATTGGAGGAGGACTTTGGGTAAATCTCTCATCCCTGCCATTCTATGAATAAGAGGTTGTGGCAGCATTCAAATCCTCTCCAATTGAGCATTCATCACCTATTCTGTAACATAATTGGAAAAAACACTTTAAAGGGTTACTCTGCCCCTAGCCATCTTATCCCCTATCCAAAGGATAGGGGATAAGATGTCTGATCGCAGAGTCTGGGCGTTGGCACGACATCACGACCACAGCCGCTGAAGCCAGCATTCTAAATAGAGATGAGCGAACTTACAGTAAATTCGATTCATCACAAACTTCTCAGCTTGGCAGTTGATGACTTTTCCTGCATAAATTAGTTCAGCTTTCCGTTGCTCCGGTGGGCTGAAAAAGGTGGATTCAGTCCTAGGAGACTCTTTCCTAGGACTGTATCCACCTTTTCCAGCCCACCGGAGCACCGGAAAGCTGAACTAATTTATGCAGGAAAAGTCATCAACTGCCAAGCCGAGAAGTTCGTGACGTATCGAATTTACTGTAAGTTCGCTCATCTCTAATTCTAAACATAATGTTCAGAACGCCGGGTGCGTGCACAGTGATTGTGGGGGATGCCTACACCCAGACACCCACGATCAGACATCTTATCCCGTATCCTTTGTATAGGGGGATAAGATTTCTAGGGGCCGAGTACCCCTTTAATCTGGAAATGTATTCAAGTCCCCATTAATGTATAGGGGGATAAGATTTCTAGGGGCAGAGTACCCCTTTAACCTGGAAATTTATTCAAGTCCCCATTAAGATATTTATTTACTTTTCAATTATTTTAATAGAAAAACCTATAAGGATATCACATTATATATGGGTATATCCTGCTATGCTGATAGAAAGCTTAGTGTAAGATAGTTTATATGACAATATAGCTAGATTTTATAGCTCTGGACTATGTTGACTATGTTGTACCACTTTGATTTTACTTTCAGACTATTAGAAGGTTATAATTTAAAGCGTAAGTGACGTATCACAGAAAAAATAGGGCTTCTCTGTGTTACTCACTAGGTCATGAAGATGCTTTAAATGCTCTTTTCATGTGGCAAGCTTCTGTATTTGGCTCAAAAATCCCTCTGTTCTGGTGCTCTCCCATTCTGACATCCACTCTGCTCACTCCCAATTCTGGGGCACTGCCCTGCTAGCTGGCCCTTTTTTTTGAACAAGTACAGAAAACCTATTTGATGGCCAAATATCAGTGTTGAGTGTGTAGAAGTATCCTCGTCATCTGTTTTTTATAGAATTTACAACTTTAGGACATTATGAAACAAGTCTAATATAATGAAAGAGAGAAATCACAAGTGAAAGGTAATTGTTTACCAGCACAAGATGTGTGTTCAGCAGGTTTCCATTTTGTAACAAAAAATATCAGTTCTAGTGGAAAATGTAAAGTTACGTACAATTAAGAACTACACTGTAAATAGTAAAACACCGGGTCAAACTGCTACTGATAAACACTGGATTCTGGTGAGCAGTAATCTCAGATTTAGTGACCAGTGTCAGGCCGCTGCTGCCAAGGCAAATAAAATCAAGGAGACATAGATAGTCATGACAGATAGGAACATAGTTTTTCCGCTATACAAATCACTAGTCAAATCACACATGGAGATGAATTGTTGATCCAGGGATTTGCCCCTAGTATATGACAATTAGCATCTGCCTTAAAAGGTTTTCCCTTCCGCTAGATCAATATGGTGGCAATATTATAGTTGGAACTTGATGTCTTTTTTCAACCTTATGTCACAGTTCTGCACTGCCATGATCCTTCTGCCGATCTCTCTACTCTCTGCCGCTGCTGCTCACCTCAGTCTGTATTTGCTGCCTCTGGCCTTCCCATTTGGTGCCCTAAAGGTCTCTTTTCTACTGCTGAGTCCACTAAAGCTGTGTAGCAAGCAAGCATACTGGCTTCCTGCTACTTAATGGGGTAGTCCAGTGGTGAAAAACTTATCCCCTATACTAAGGATAGGGGATAAGTTTGAGATCACAGGGGGTCCGACCGCTGGGGCCCCCTGCGATCTCTCTGTACGGGGGCCAGGCTCTCCGGTCAGATAGCGGGTGTCGACCTCCGCACGAAGCGGCGGCCGACACCCCCCCTCAATACATCTCTATGGCAGAGCTGGAGATTGCCGAAGGCAGCGCTCTGGCTCTGCCATAGAGTTGTATTGAGGGGGCGTGTCGGCCGCCGCTTCGTGCGGAGGTCGACACGCCCCCTTCCCTCGGGCTATCGGGGCTCCGTACAGGAGATCGCAGGGGGCCCCAGCGGTCGGACCCCCCGCGATCTCAAACTTATCCCCTATCCTTAGGATAGGGGATAAGTTGTTCACCACTGGACTACTCCTTTAAAGGGCTAGTAGACACTTAAGTTATTCCACTCCAGCCAGTGTCCTGTTACCCCAGGTTATTTAAAGCTCCAAATTCCATCACTCACTACCTAAGCAGTAGGGTTCATATAAAGTTTGAAGTTGTTCAACTGTCTTGATTACCTAGTTTCTGACCCAGCTCTTTCACTATCCTGTCTGTCTGTTATATATATAAATAGGAAGATGTCATTTTGGAAAGGGAAAACTATTTCATGATCGAAAAAATTCTGAACCAGATGACAACTTAAAGAATTAGTTAGCCAAATAATTTAAAAAACTCAGAGTTGGCAGAGAAACAGCTAAAAGGGTCCCATTGATAGGAGAATATTATGGAATGGCTCTGGGAACAATTCGTTCTGAAGAAATCAATGCTCGTAGAAAGAATGCAGGGGGAGGGGAGCCAATGGGTTATGGTTTTGTAACAGATGTCAAAAATATCTTGGCAGGCATAACGAGCCTAGGAGAACAAAATCAAAGAAGTTGGTGAAACAAACAGTGAACAACAAAAACCCTTGACAAAACAAGTATCTACTGAGCCACAACAAATATTAATAGTAGTAGATGCAGTACATGATAAGATGTGTATTATGCATGTAGCAGCATTACTTTATTTCTAATGTCTTTCTCAATGACACTTACTTATCCCCCTCCCCAGAAGTTCCATACCAGGGGTTGGCCTAGTTATGTCTGCCCAAAGTCTGAGCCATTCTACGCAGTAATATTCTGATGACACTTAATCAGGAGGCAGGCTTCAGGCATTAGACATCATCAAGCCAAATCCCAGAAGCAGAGGAGGATGGTGCCACCCACTAGGAGGCCGAAAGTCAACTCTGCTGGAGTGCAAGTCATACTGAAAGTTATACATTCTGAACTTGTTATTGGAAAAAGGCTTTACAAATACATACATTTATAAATATACATTAAGGAGATTATCTGGGAAAAAAATATTTTTGCTACATGCCCAGGCTGTCAGTATAAAAATAATACATTTTAACTTACCTTTTGCTGCTCCCTCGGTGCTGCTGGATTCATTCCCCATCCTCAGACCTCAGTCTTCTTCCAGCTCCTGGGGCCCGACACGTCCCACTGTGCTCAGCTAACCATTGGCCGCAGCGCTGTCCTACGTTAGCCACTAATAGGCAGAGAGGGAGTGCCATGTAATGGGCCTGGCCTTCTTCCTGGAGCCTGGATCGGTACATCAGTTTGCAAAATCCCTGATGAAAAAAGTCTGTCCTGTAGACAAACTGACCACCTTCTAGTTTTTTTTTTTTTTTTTTGCATATAAGAGCATGCCACACACCATCCATGTGTTAAATTACCAAAGATTTTACGAAGATGTCACATGGCCATTGATTTAGGTCTGAAGAAATTGCTATATTTGAGTCATATATGAGTCACGATATGTGATTAGGGGTGATTGGTCCAGTCTTTCAAAAAGGATAATTTATCTGTACAAATCTCAAGTGTAAACCATAGAACAATTTAATTGGAGATAAGGTGGTTAATAAACTCAGTAAATTCCTCCCAAGTCCAAGCCCAAAGGACAAAGATGTTGTCAATGTACCAGATCCATAATAGCATCTGTAATGATCAAAAGACCAGGAGGAGTTTGCATATGTTTGGGCACAAGGGCTCCCTATTGGGGTCCCCCAGAGCTGGTAAATAAAGTGACAGCGAATAGAAAAAAATTATGAGGGAGATTTATCAAAACCTGTCCAGAGGTAAAGTTGCTAAGTTGCCCATAGCAACCAATCAGATCGCTTCTTTCATTTTGCAGAGGCCTTTTCAAAAATGAAAGAAGCGATCTGATCGGTTGCTATGGGCAACTCAGCAACTTTTACTCTAGACAGGTTTTGATAAATCCCCCCCTATAGGTCTGCCTTTTATGGGGTCTATACCCTTATGTATTTTCAATGGGTAGTAGAAGGTAGTTAAACATAGAAATCTTGGGTACAGAAAATTACATTAATTGTTTCTTATGAGTCTACTATTTTTGGCTTCTGCAAGTAGCTGTTTCAGGGCATCAAGGAATATCTTCAATGGGTCTGTGTCAAGAAGCCTATTTCCTTTTGGACATTGAAGAAGTAATAAACAAATCTGGCGCTATGTCTCGTGATCCATAAAAAACAAGTTGCCACCCTAATCGGAAGATATGATAATTATACAGTCATCCTTCCCAAGCTCCAGGAAGGCTTGCTTGCTTTTAAATTGTCCAGGGATATAAACTGATTCCAGGTCCAAGTGACAAGTGCTTGAAAGATGTCTATACTGGTGATGTTAGAAAACACAGAGTATTCTTAGATCTTAGGCTGCATTCACACCTCGTTTTTGCAATACGGTTGCCGTATCCTGTTTGATTAAAAAAACGTATCGAACCGTAGTGCAAACCGTATACATAGACATTTCATTGTAAACCGTATGCCAACCGTAGCATCAGGTTGTGTACGTTTTGCATCATTTACGGTTGTAGTCTACTACGGTTTTGTGTCCCGGTAAAAACCGTATCCAACCTGTATACGGTTATTTTAAAATGGAGTTCTGTGGTAACCGTATGTAACATGTGCATACGGTTACATACGGTTTGCACAATACGGTTTTTCATTTTTTTCTTTTTTGGGGGGGGGGGGAATTCAATAAAAAGAAGAACTTTATTTAAAATGTTGACAAACTTTAAAACCGTATATATTTTTTTTCAAGAAAAACGTATTATAACGTATGCAAACGTATATCCGTTTATAAACCGTATACAGTTTAAAAACGTGAGGAAGCATATACGGTTGTATACGTTTGCATACGTTTCGGTCCGGTTCGGTGACATACATTTTTTTAACAGAAACTGGATACGGCAACAGCATTGCAAAAATGAGATGTGAATGCAGCCTTAGATCAGTTAAGTGGACAAAACCTGGTTGCTTGCTTAACAAGCTAACAACTTATTAGCCCTCATTTACTATTGTAAACCCGACCTGTTTTGTCAGGTTGTGTGCCAAAATAAAAAAAACCCGACCAACTCTCAATTTTACTGAGAAAACCCAATAAAAGAGTGTGGCTGTCTGTTTTTGGCACTGTAATTTATTGTACATTGTAAGAAACTGATGTCACTTCAATTTTCCACAGAATAAAGTTCATACTCCATTCAAAACATTTGATTGATCGTTTGGTGACTAATACAAAATACAGTACCTTCTTGAGAACAGATAGTTCTCATCCAGATAAAGTCTAGGAAGACAGCTTTATTACTTTAAGTTCATCCCTTGAAGGGTTCTCTGTGATTGTGAGGTCAGGGTCCCATGAACTTGATCCCGCATCTGATATGGGGAAGGTCCTTTCCCTAAAGAAGAAGGAGAAGTAGAGGTAGATTGCAACAAGATGCCACTATCTACACCATGCATGGAGCCACCCCCATAAATTGTAGGCTGCCAGATGTTTGTTGGGTTCCATCGTTGTTGACCAATAGTGTGGGAACTCATTCAAGATTTCCACTCAATGGCTGTTCCTGCAGGACACCTTCTAACGGGAACAGTGTTCCTGCTGGAGAAAAAGTGCAGAAACTTATGGGGAGATATATCAAAACCTGTGCAGAGGAAAAGTTGCAGGGTTGCCCATAGCAACCAATCAGATCGCTTCTTTCATTTTTAACAAGGCCCTTGCAAAATGAAAGAAGCCATCTGATTGGTTGCTATGGGCCCCTTTCCCTTTGCACAGGTTTTGATAAATCTCCCCCTTAGTTCCTATGCTTTTCTGCAGGACTCGAGTCCTTGTTGTTCACCCATCTTCTCTATCTTGATTTTTTTTTGCCACGTTTATTTATCCTTCTTTTAGTTTTCCATGAGTTGCAGTCATGTGATGATATGTACTTGAGGCGGTAACAGCTGGAGTTTTCTGAAAATCATATGCTCTTTTCTTTCAACTCTGATAGGTCTTCTAGAAATTACTTGTGTCTCTGATCTTTGATGTAATTCTAAAACCTCTCACCTGAATACTGTAAGATATATTCTTGGCGGTTGTAGCCTGGATTTATTTTGGAGGACTGTGCCACCTAAACCAACTGCTTTGATGTTATTTTTAGTATTGTGTATTCTTCTTTTAAAGACATTTGTATAAACCCAAAAGAACTTTCTGTTGCTTTTTTCTTCCACTTTTAAATTAAGGAGGGGGTACGTGATCTTGGTGCAGGTAAGATGCTGATGTGTAATCCTTTTTGCACAATTATGGGTTTGCTCCTGTAAATGAACAAACTTACAATAGATGACCATGGAAAATCAACACTATGCAAACTTAAAGGGGTACTCTAGTGGAAAACTTTTTTTTTTTTTTTTTAATTAACTGGTTCCAGAAAGTTAAACAGATTTGTTTAAATTACTTCTATTTAAAAAAAATCTTAATCCTTCCAGTACTTTTTTAGGGGGTATATACTACAGAGGAAATGCTTTTCTTTTTGGATTTCTCTGATGTCACGACTACAGTGCTCTCTAGTATACATCCCATAAAATGTATTGGAAGGATTAAGATTTTTTAATAGAAGTAATTTACAAATCTGTTTCACTTTCTGGCAGTTGATTTAAAAAAAAAAAAGTTTTTCACAGGAGTACCCCTTTAAACATGCCTGGGATTAAATGGGCTCTGTCACCAAACTTTTTTTTGATATGTTGTAGTACTTATGTACTACAACATATCTCTAATATAAACCTATAAAAAAATGTTCATTAAAATTGTTTATTTTACTGTTGAAAACAGCCCACTAGGGGTCTCCCTCCTAGTGGCCAGCTGCAGGCTGGCGTGACGTCATGCCTGAATTCGGACTGATGCTGGCTGGGCATCAGTCCTAATTCATTCTGCCTGCGCTCGCTCCCTGCCTGTCAATCAGACAGGGGGGAGCGAGCGCTGAGAGCACATTGGCTCCCTGGCTTGACATGCCAGCCCCGCCTCCCAGCATCTACACGCTGCTGCTGCCACTCTGCACTAGAGGTATGGGGGGGGTTCGGGGAAGCGCCGCTGTGAAGTGTTTCACCTGACGCCGCCGCTGCTTGACATGCCGCCGCCGCAGCTCTGCACTAGAGGTATGGGGGGGGGGGGGTTTCGGAGGAGCGCCGCTGTGAGGTGTTTCACCTCATGCCACCGCTGCTTGACATGCCCGCCCCCGCCTCCCAGCATCTACCCGCCGCCGCTCTGCACTAGAGTTATGGGGGGGGGGGGAGGCGCTGCTGCTGCTCTACACAAAGTTATTGTTTTCACCACAGGGTGCCTCCAGCTGTTTCACCACTACAACTCCCAGCATGACCTGACAGCCAGTAGATGTCAGGGCAAGCTGGGAGTTGTAGTGGTGAAACAGCTGGAGGCACCCTGTATAGTGAGGGCGGAAGTGTCGTCCCCAACAGGCATCAGTGATGTAGTGCCTGCTGGGGAAGTCTGTCTGGTAGTGAGCACACTACCAGGCAGACAAAAAGCCATTTTAATATAGTAAAAAAAAAAAATGTAAAGGCAGGGAGGAGGTTAGGGATAGATGGGCAATAGGCAGGGACAGAAAAAAAACGGATGGTGGGAGCTACTCTTTAACATATATCTACCCTAAAATAAAAAAGAAAGTAATAGAAGGAAAGTCTAGATGGCAGATTTCCACTAAAGGGACATTCCACTTTGGCCAATCACTGCTTGTTAGAAGGGTCTTAGAAGGGTGTTTTGGCCCATAAGCTGATCACAAATTATTCACCTGCTGGGACCCCTCTGATCAGCTGTAAACAATTTGATCAATGAACCTTCTGTACCAGCACAGGTGACCTTATTGCTTAGTCACTGGTGGCAATGGTTTTTAATACTGAAGGCACAAACCTCGTCCTTACACTCCTATGATTTATCTACTCAGAAGAATTATTTTTTTTAGGTGATGACTTTTATTTCTGCAAAGAATAGGCACAGGCATGGGGTTCAGTGTAGTGCCCATATATGCCAGCATTTTTATTGTAGAAAGGTTTGTTTATTAGTCGCCATTCTGTTGTCATGTCCAAAGCAGGCATATCGCCCATGATAGTGAAAGGATGACATTGAAAAATTCCAGGGGAGCTAAATGGTATATTTCTACCAATATAGTTTACATTTGCTTGATCACAGGGTGTTTTTCTGTGTTGAGATTTATAAAGTAAATGTACACATAGAAATCTGATCCCAAGCAACAGGTAAGTCAGCACTGCTCTGTAGAGTGGTGGACCAGTGCGGTCTATTTCCCACACTCCGGATATGCTGTTACTTGTGGTGCTCAATCTTATGTCCACTGCAATACGAAAAATTCCGATGGCACTCACGATATATGCAGCAATGATGTAGTTTATTCAGTCAGGTCTAGATACAGGTAGGCCGACGGGCCGTTTCTTGCTCTCAAAAATAGTAAATAGTGCACCAGCACTATTTACTATTTTTGAGAGCGAGAAACGGCGCGTCGGCCTACCTGTATCTAGACCTGACTGAATAAACTACATCATTGCTGCATATATCGTGAGTGGCATCTGAATTTTTCGTATTGCAGCGTTCACATAGAAATGTTTTCTTGTTTAAGTAGGCATTTTAGGTATATGGTAAACCCACTCCCATGGAGGTAATGATTGAAAAGGACTGTAAGTAATGATGGGAGAGTAGATGATAGAGTTGATTAAACGTGTAATACATTCTTGTCCTTTCAGCAAGACTAAAGCAAATATTAATTATCCATTTGAAAAGCTTCATTAAAAACATATCAAGCAAAATAATTGTTTGTGGTAATTCAGCATTTGACGAAGAAGCGTAGAAGTGCAAAAAATATAATAAAAATACTAACACCAGTTCATAATATGAAAGACATACAAGGAGACAACGCATAGATTTTAATGTGGGCACAATTGTTTATTGTAGTAGTATTTATGCTTTTGAAATTCCAAAAAAACAAACCGTTCAAACCGAATAAGCAAACCGTTCATATTTTCTTTTAAAAATCCAGATCTTTTTTTCCTTTAGGGTTGTTTAGTACTTACAAAATACCACTAGAGTGTGCTGTTCCACACAACATACTAAATGTGTCTCTTCTACTCAGACCTGTTTGCTATCTGACTCCTGCTCAGAGCTTTGATAGAATACGCACATTTTCTGCATGTTTGAGCTCACTAGAAAGTACAGGTCTACAAACAGCATGTGAAACCCAACAAACAGGTTTCTCTATAAAAAAAAAAAAAAAAAGAAACTGGGCGAAAGGATTAAAAATAACTATCCAGAATGCCCCATCCTGTCCACCCTAGGATGACTTAATTGTATTACAGTGTCAAAAAAGGGTTAACTAATCCACCATGCAAGGAACTGACTGCTGTGCGCTTCATATTAAATGATATTTTATGTCTGCACATCTTAGACAGCTGGTTGCTTATCATCCATAATCTGCCAGGTTTTCTGTTCTCTGCTGGCTGTGCATTAATGCTCTGCTACCTTATATGACATGCTGACCTACTTCTGTAGAGATCAGAACGGCTCATCCAACTTAAAGAAAGCCGCAGGGGGCCCAGATCGTACAGTATGTGAGAGGTGAAACGAGGTAACTGGGATTCTGCTGCAAAACAAGCATTGTGTAGCTTTTATTCTCCGAAGAGCTATTGCCGCCATAATAACTTCTATAGGCTGCCGCTAAGCCCATGTGCAGAAACATGTTTTCTCACTTAAAGCTATTTCTAGTAAGAGCAACAATGAGCCAACACGTAAGAAATCTGACAAAAACGTTCATTTTAATTATTCATGAATAGCTTACTGTATTTTTCGCCGTATAAGACGCACCAACTCCCCCCCCCCCCCCTGTTTTGGGGAAGAAAAAGTGCGTGTTATACGGCGAATACTTGCGGCCATCAACGGCCGGGACCCGCAGCTAATACAGGACATCACCGATCGCGATGATGTCCTTTATTAACCCTTCAGACGTGGGGATCAAAGCTGACCGCCCCGTCTGAAGCGAAAATAACACTAACCCGGCTGCTCAGTCGGGGTGTTCGGGACCACAGCAGTGAAATCGCGGCGTCCCGAACAGCTTACAGGACACCGGGAGGGACCTTACCTGACTCCTCGGTGTCTGCTCCGGGGAAGAAGACGTTCGGAGCCTCGGGGACACCCCGGGGACGCGGCGACAGCGATGGAGGGCGACATCCAGGGCAGCGGTGATGGGTCCGGAGCGGCGGGGACACGTGAGTATTACCTCCTATACCAGTGGTCTTCAACCTGCGGACCTCCAGATGTTGCAAAACTACAACTCCCAGCATGCCCGGACAGCCGTTGGCTGTCCGGGCATGCTGGGAGTTGTGGTTTTGCAACATCTGGAGGTCCGCAGGTTGAAGATCACTGTTGGGTTCAGAATCTTTTTTTCCTAGATTTTGGACCTTTAAAATAGGGTGCGTCTTATATGCCGGTGCGTCCTATAGGGCGGAAAATACGGTATCTGACTGAGGCTTAAAATGATACTTATAAAACATCAAATGAAAACATAACTGGTAGCTGATGGTTCCAAGTATAAGAAATATGAACCTTAGAGACAAGTTAAAATGAATTATTAAATAGTGGGGATTAAAAAAAAATGATCAATGATGTTACAAGCAGGATCTCCCTCTGCTCCCTATATAATGCTATATCTTCATCCCTCCACCAACAACAACATTGGCGAACACTCGCAAACACACAGTAAACAAAAAAGCTAAAAATAAAACCGTCTAATTCATGTGTTACAATTGTGCTGTAGCTATTGCAGCATTGCTTGAAACCGGACAGCAAAAACCATAATGCTATCTGTTTTCCATCAATGTTTACAGCCCAGCCACAACATGTGAATTAAAGGGGTATTCCAGGCAAACCTTTATATATATATATATATATATATATATACATATATATATATCAACTTGCTCCGTTAAGTTAAACAGATTTGTAAATTACTTCTATAAAAAAATCTTAATCCTTCCAATAGTTATTAGCTTCTGAAGTTTTCTGTCTAACTGCTCAATGATGATGTCACGTCCCGGGAGCTGTGCATGATGGGAAAATATCCCCATAGGAACTGCACTCCCGGGACGTGAGTCATCAGAGAGCAGTTAGACAGAAAACAACAACTCAACTTCAGAAGCTAATAACTATTGGAAGGATTAAGATTTTTTAATAGAAGTAATTTACAAATCTGTTTAACTTTCCGGAGCCAGTTGATATATAAAAAAAAGTTTTGGCCTGGAATACCCCTTTAACCCAAGGACTGGCGATGATGTCAAGGTAGCTCAAACATTGTGCAGACAAAAGTTAAGATTGGTTGTGGTCTCAATGCTGAGACCCCATCTAGTCAAAAGTTATAGCCAGGGAGTGAAACCTGTTGCCATGTGTTTTACCAAGTACCAACAATTGGAGGGAGTATCAGTACTGAGACACTGACTGATCTTTACTTTTGGCATATCTGTGGGGCATGTCAAATTTCCTTTAAATGTCAATAGTAACATTTGCTCTATCGAGTCTTCCTTATACCTCAGTCACCAAAAGATGTTGAAAGAGCATCTGCTATATCAGGCATAAGATGTATTTCCATACTGAAATGGCTTTCTACTTCTGGCTACCTTTCCCATGAATCATCTGATTTTGCAGAAAGAGGGGGTGGAGTCTCATCACTGCTATTCAAGCTCATCACTGCAATAATGAGATCAAACGTATCACCTCCAGAAGCCTAAACTGCTTAGACTTAAACGTGGGTTGGGGTCAGTTCACATTATGTGCAGTTTTGATGATTTTCTTACTCAAAGTGTGTTTTTTTAGAGACAATGCCTTGAAGAGACCTATAATCATGGCAATAAAACAAAAAAAGCTATGTGAGAACACAGACTCAAGGAAGGGGTAAAACTATTATATGTCCTGATCACATAGAAATAGCAGCAGTATACAGATAGAGCTGGGAGGTTGGAGGGGGCGAGTTGCCTGGAGTGATGAAATAGGTGCTGATGCCATCCTGTAGTTCACAGATAGTCAGCTGACCCTGGACTGATCACTTCCTCTGACACATTAAGCCATGCAACTTTCTGGTAGTCAGAATGCTGGTCACATGATCCAGATTCTATTATGAAACTCATTGATGCAGCTGTGCAAGAGTTAAACAGATAGCACTGCAGGGTTGCTTAAGGTAACCACTAACATATGTAAACATTATTTTCCATGTAAAAAGTGTCAGGTGTCAGTTCTGACAGATGCTCCAAAAGACTACAAACTCCCACTTTTTAGTAACACTCCAGGCATACAAAGCATCACTATGCAGTCTACATACAGTAAGTGTAGCCATTTGTCAAGTCTCAGCAAAAGGAACCTTTTACTTTCATGGACAGTTGCCGGTAGATCTTGGTGTTAAATATATAGGAAACCATATCCCCTGGAGTGTGCTGTGAATGGTTGGTATTTCCAGTCTAAACATATAGAATAACTGTAAGGAGTGAAATGCTTGATATAATGTAGACAGTATATATGTACTAAGTGGGTTGCAGCTGGGCTTATACTTTAGCTCCTGACACCTGCAAACTCCAGAAATCTCTTTTCTCAGTACAGCATTTCCTCTCATCAGGAACTTTGGTATAAAATGCACATTTAACATCTGTGCGACTGTTTGTTCTAATAACCAGGTGGCACTGCCATACACAGGCTATTTATAACACTTCCCATACTTACTCTTGTAACTCTCTAATTGTGTTCTGCGCACAGCAACCCTGTACATATTATCGGAAGAAACATCATGATCTTATGTGTTCTCCTTGGTTTAATTTGATTTTCAAGATCTCTCATTTCAAAACAAAACTATCATTACCCAAGAGTATTTATAAGGCATTGAACATTTAGAAGTCTACTTTCATAGGGGTCTACCTTCATAGGGGGTGCCATAGTTGAGATCGCGGGGGTCCCCAGCGACAGGACCCCCTGCCATCAGACATCTTATCCCCTATCCTTTGGGTAGTCTGTATGTTAGCACTGTGCCATTTGTAATGCCCCCGATCTGTTACTCCAGAAAGTATCCAACCAATCTAAATGTTTCTTGTACTTGTTTGTTTAGGATTTTTTTTGTTATAATAAAGACATTTAGATATGTTTATTACCTAATTGTTGTGGGGTCAATTCCTTGTATTTTTCTAGGGACATGTCAAAAGTTTTGATTAGGCGGGGTCTAGGTTTTCGGACCCTGACTGATAGCTAGAACGAGCTGGTAGAAGACTGAGTGGGCTGTGCGCGTTCTCTCCTGTGTCTGTGCTATGTGACCATTGTAACCCTATGGGGCTGGCTCAGGGTGCATGCAGAGTGTAGGGAGAAGCAGTGCACAGCCTAATGCTTCTCCCCACTAGTCCTAGTCTTGCTCGCGAATATTTGCAATGCAAATTATAGTCGCGAATATCGCATATTTCGCGAATTTGCAAATATTCGTGAATATAGCACTATATATTCGCCATTACGAATATTCGTTTTTTTTTTTCGTTTCACAGTACACATAACAGTGATCACCCCTCTCTGCTTCCAGCTTGTGTGGTGTAATGAAGGCTCTAATACTACTGTGTGAGACTGCCGGGCGAATTTTCGTATATGTGAAAATCTGCATATGCAAATTTTCGCATGTGCGAATTTTCGCATATGCAAATTTTCGCATATACGAATTTCCGCGTATGCAAAAATAAATCGTGAATATTACGAATATGCGAATTTAGCTAATATATGATGAATATTTGTCCATATATTCGCGAATTATCGCAAATTCGAATATGGTCTATGCCTCTCAACACTAACTAGTCCTACCGATCAGTCCAGATCCAGACTTCTCAAAACTTTTGTCTCTAAGGGCAGGAGTGAGGCCTAGTATTAAAAGGCAGCATGCGACAAGCCATGCACATTGTGCACTGTGACTGTCCCTCCTGGTGCATGTCTCATTTACAGTATGAAACATAATAAAACATCTGAGATATCAGTGGATATTCAAACAAGTGCTGGAAGGGACAGTCCCAATGTATTATACAACATGCTATCACAGTGGACTGAAACCCCAGACTGGTCACACTAAATAGGCCAAATAGGTTAATCTAATGTGTCTTACATGTCAGTTCTGATTCAGCTAACTATAACGCTTGCATGATTCACAGTCATCCGTGGTATCTAGAAAAGCCTCGGGTATCTCGTCCTCTGCAGCTACTATAGTTGAAGATTTTATTGTTTGTTAAGTCTGGGAAATCTTTGGAATGTTTTCAATCTCAGGTTAACTTATACACAGTCATATTATTTAGAAGGTAAATGCAGACAAAAGTAGAAACACAGTACAATTCAACTTCCACATTATTAGAGTGAACAAAAGGCTGCTTCCTATTCTGTGTATGTGTGTGTGAGCGTCCGTTGTAAAGAGAACTGGCTTTATTACAGCTATCTTTAATATAGTGCATCTTCCTCAGCATGCACAGGTATACAGTACTGCAGCTGTCCAGTGTCACATTATAGTACCGTATATACTCGAGTATAAGCCGGCCCAAATATAAGCCGAGGCCCCTAATTTCACCCCCAAAAACCCAGGAAAAGTTATTGACCCGACTATACGCCTAGGGTGGGAAATACATCATCCCCCCATGTCTTCATCCAGACCCCTGTCATCACCCTCCCCCCTTCATCATCACCGCCTGTCAATCCCTTCATCAGTGGTCTTCAACCTGTGGACCTCCAGATGTTGCAAAACTACAACTCCCAGCATGCCCGGACAGCCATCGGCTCTCCGGGCATGCTGAGAGTTGTAGTTTTGAAACCTCTGGAGGTCCGCAGGTTGAAGACCACTGCGCGGGCCTTCGTCATCATCCAAACCCCCCGTTTAGTTTTCTTCTCACCTCCCCTTGGTGGGAAGGAAGGGTGACCTGTTCTGGGCCATCCATGCTGCAGGGACCGTCCGGTGGGGAGGGTTAGTCGTTCCGGGCTGTCCATTTTCACCGGGGGCACCCTCTTCTCCATGCGCCGTGCCTGCCCCGGACTAGTGACGTTGCCTTGATGATGACGCACAGGGATGTTCATGCGCGTCCCTGTGCATCGTCGTCAAGGCAACCTCACTAGGCGGAGCAGGCCCGGAGCGCGGGAATAGGGCCCCCCCCCGGTGAAATTGGACAGCACGGAAGGACTAACCCTCCCCACCGGACGGTCCCTGCAGCATAGATGGCCCAGAACTGCTCACCCTTCCTTCCCACCAAGGGGAGGTGAGTTGAAAACTAAAGGTGGGGTCTGGATGATGACGAAGGCCCACGCAGTGGTCTTCAACCTGCGGACCTTCAGAGGTTTCAAAACTTCAACTCCCAGCATGCCCGGACAGCCGATGGCTGTCCGGGCATGCTGGGAGTTGTAGTTTTGCAACATATGGAGGTCCGCAGGTTAAAGACCACTGAGAAGGAATTGACTGGTGGAGAGTTCACTCGAGTATAAGCCGAGGGGAGCGTTTTCAGCACAAAAAACGTGCTGAAAAACTCGGCTTATACTCGAGTATATACGTAACTTGCAAATAACAGGATAGCAGCAAAGTTAGCTCAGTCTCCTCTGAGAAGCAGCTCTGCTACATCTCTACAAACCAGGGATCTTAACCAAGATAGATAACTGTCTCTTAAAAAGGCAGTATTACACTATAGTCAAAAGTTTTCTGAACCCATCGACTTTAGTGAGAAGGGCCAACTGTCTTTAGGTTGATCAGCCGAGCGATAGCTATCTATCCTTATCCCCCCATACACATGAATGTTCAGCACAACTAGTATTTATATGTTCCCAATGGAGAGTAGTTATGTGTTCCCAATGGAGAGAGAAGGGGTAAGCTACTGCCAGACAATTCTGGAAGCAGCTTACCTCTCTAAGAACAAAAATGTAATGCATTTGACATTCCCATCTCTTTTCCCCTGCAACATCATCTCTCAGGGGAAAGTCAGAAGGCACCCATACAATCTATAAAAAGCTTTACAGCCCCTAAAAAGGGACATTTTTATGTATATTATTTACTTTTATTTTTTTAAATAAATGGGTTATTACTAAACAAGGCTTACTGTTGAGATCTATGTGATGGTGCCAAGGCCATTCTTCTACCTTCTGATATTCATATACTTTATGTTGTCAGGCATGTTTGACCAACTTCTTAACAAAATGTATGGGGGCCTCCGAACTTATTGGAGCGAAGAGATCAAGCATGTTTTCAAAGAGTTAAAGGGGTTATCCAGGAAGTATATATATATATAAACTGGCTCCAGAAAGTTAAACAGATTTGTAAATTACTTCTATTAAAAAATCTTAATCCTTTCAGTACTTATGAGCTTCTGAAGTTAAGGTTGTTCTTTTCTGTCTAAGTGCTCTCTGACTCACTTAGACAGAAAAGAACAACTCAACTTCAGAAGCTCATAAGTACTGAAAGGATTAAGATTTTTTAATAGAAGTAATTTACAAATCTGTTTAACTTTCTGGAGCCAGTTGATATTTAAAAAGAAAAAAAAGTTTTTTCCTGGAATACCCCTTTAACCAGCTACTAGAGCTATCTGGCAGTGACTTACTTCTCGCCTTGCCAACAACAGTTTGGTTACAAAGGTGGGCAATGCCTGTAATTCTACAAACATTGCCATCTTGTTTAATGAACCAATCCACATTAACAGTTGTGCCACTTAGAGACAAGCTGAAAACATCCCCAGTACATATTTGTTCGGCTACTGGTTTGTCCTTCACAATTTGGTATGCAGCAACTTGAGACACATAATAATAACCATTGTACACAAGATCTATTTTTAACAGCATCCATTATTTTATCATCATTCACTGCTCAGCAACACAGAATAAAAGAAATGTGATTGTTCTTTTTCTGAATGTTTTAATTTTTTCTCTGTAACCTTTGCACTGATCTTTTCATCATGCTTTGTTCATTTTTATTGTGAATTGCTCATACAATTTAGTTTTCTAGCACAACTGGTACTACCTTTTGTTTGATCAGCAGAGTAGAACTCATTAACTTCTATTTAGTAAACATTTTAATAAATAGACATAGAACACTTCAATGTAGATGTGATAAAAGTGCAATGCAAATAGTCCTGTTCACACATGGTGGACAAAACCTGTTAGAAATGTAGGTCATGTGGTATCTTATATGACATTGATTTCTTGTATATTTTAGTCACTGCAAAATTTATGGCAGACATCCATGTGACCACTACAGCCAATCACTGATCAGTGATGATACCTGCATTTACAACTACTGGAGGTACCGTATTTTTCGCCCTATAGGACGAACCGGCATATAAGACGCACCCAATTTTAAAGGTGCAAAACTTAGAAAAAAAAGATTCTGAACCCAACAGTGATCTTCAACCTGCGGACCTCCAGATGTTGCAAAACTACAACTCTCAGCCTCTGTCTCTCCACAAAACTCTGAGAAATATTTCATGAACAACATGTTTTATATTCAAAGGGAATTTGCAGCAGAAAATTATCTATAGTTCAAATAAAGTTTGTATGTTAAAATGGTTATTCAGCAAAAAGGTGTTTTTTTCCCACTAAATGTGCCAAGGCTGTGATAACATAAAAAAAAGCCTATACTTACCTCCATCTTTCCCCCTTAGCCTTGTTATCACTGTGTCCAGTCTTTGGTGAACTTTGCTTCCCAGAGCTGCAGACATTCCGTCATATTGCCGCTCATCAAATCACTGCTGCAAAGACACTTCCACAATCAATGATTGACTGAGTGACAATGTGACCTATTGTCTGCATCTTTGGGAAGCAAATTTAACCAAAGTTTATCAGGAAGCCAAGATCAGCCAAAGCAGCTGTTTTACCCCATTTTGCGTGACTCTGATTGACTTTAATTAGAATTGTGCTAACAGTGTAGTACTATGAATTATGCTGTTTTTATAACAAGTTACATAAACAGTGTCGCTCACTGTGCTACTCTGTATACATCTATAAGGGTTTACCTAAACTAAGTAAAAAAGCCCCCCCAAAAAAGTTTTTGGTTTCCTTACCACCATTGACGACAAACAGGCTATAGGGGGCCAAGGGCCCCTTGATCTTAGAGGTGGGACCAACATCTATGAGACAATTAGAGCATATCCTGGGAATTTGCCATAAATGTCCAATTGGGAATACCCCTTTAATCTGTTTAAAAGGTATTCAGGGTAATGATGACTACAAAGTAGAGGTCAAAGTAGAGGTCAAATTGTCAATTTTACGTA
Organism: Hyla sarda; assembly: GCF_029499605.1. Taxonomy (NCBI): domain Eukaryota; kingdom Metazoa; phylum Chordata; class Amphibia; order Anura; family Hylidae; genus Hyla; species Hyla sarda. The sequence continues at coordinate 168,371,115 of NC_079191.1, forward strand.
TTCTTTAATCAACATAATATACAATGAGTAAATTATAATCTGGGCCATTAAAATTTATTGGTGTTATTTTAAATAACTTATAAACATTTGCACAATAATTCCCTGTCATGAGTTATTGTCCTTTAGAATTGTTTAAATATTGAGGCAAGGGTACGAGAAACAGGAAGTTTTCCTTATGTACATTTAATCCTTTAGTTAGGACATTCTTTATTCCTGTATGCATAGAACAGCTGGGACGTGTGGTTATACAGTATTTGATACTGGATTCATTAACCCTGAAAGACTCTTAAGGCAATGATAACAAATCGTGTTACTGAGAAAATGAAAACATTTTATTGAAGGTTGTTAAAACTCAGTATAAGCAAAATATATTCATTGTATTTGTTCCTTTATAGTTGCTATTTTATTTGCAGAGTGGTAAAATGAGGGTGTATTTGCTGACTCTCACACACAGGGTTACCCCAGTGCTATATCTTTGAACCTGTACATGATAACGCAATAATGTGAAATGCATGCTTGATGTTTGCAATGTTTGTAGAATGTGGGCATGGTTACTGGCCTATACTTTTATTGAAGCGTTTAATATTTTAAAAAGAAGATTTAATTACTTATTTATTAAGTCCATAATAAAGTGGCAGGGAAAATGGAATGTTCTCAGATGGCATGCATTATTCTTTGAGAATTACAGCATGGTTCTAAATGTCCCATGCGCAGGGCGTGTTTACAAACTCTATAGCATTAGTACTGTAGTTAATCTCCATTGATAAAGTCTTTGCTATTTATAATTCAAAAGAAAGAGCACTGGTCACCAAGGGACATAAACAATGGAGCAGAGAAGGAAATCTACAGGAATTAAAAAGGGACAAATAGAAACAGATACATATAAGGTTGCCCATACCATAAAAACAAAGCTACTTGGTAAACAGATGCCTCTTAACAATCATGATTTACGATCTGACAGTACATTGTGTCTGACTTGTAATGTAAAGATATTATGTAAAGAGAAGTCAGGTAGAAAGATTGTTACACTTGCCCAATAAGGTCATTTAAGGCCATAACTATAGCCTTAGCAGCCATTGAAGCTGCAATGGGACCCAGAAGTTAAAGGGGCCTACACAGTAGCAAAACATGGTATCATTTTTTTATTTTATTTTTATTAGGGAATAGCTAGCGGTATTTTTGGGCGATCTACCATTACTGTGCTACTTCTCTGATATATAGCGCTTATATTTATGCCTTTAAATATTTCTACTTAAGCTGCTGTTTTAGTTTCCTGTCATAATGTAGTTGGAACTCAAATTTTGCTGTGGGGGCCTTATGAATTCTAAAAATGCCCCTCGTCATACATTTATTTTGGACTCACACTGTACATTTGGGTGTGTCTGGTACTGCAGCTCAGCCTCTCAAATCAGCAATAGTCTCTTGGGCTCCCCATGATTGAATATTAATGATAATAATAGTTATCATAATAATAGTAATATAGTGTTAATATGTAGAGATGAGCAAATTTTTGAAAAATTCAGCCGATTTACCAAATAAAAAAAAAAAAAAATTGTTTTGGTCTGAATTTATTTGCGGTGAATCGCTATTAAAAACCAACTATTTATGGCCTACAGAGAGCCTCAATAGGGGTGTAGAACACTTTGCCCTGCTGTAATACACATAGGGTCAGTACTGGGTTAGGGAAATAATACTGTTATTCAGTTTGACATGCAGATCAGAGGCGACGCTATTAGAATCACACCTTAGAGCAGCACAATGACAGAAGCTGGAGGTGGCATCAGTATGAGGAGACAATATAGTGGCTGAATGACACAACGTGGAGGTGGGGGCAGCATGAGGAGACCGTGTAGTGGCTGAATGACACAGCCTGAAGTTGGCGGCAGCATGAAGAGACCACATAGTGGCTGAATGACACAGCCTGGAGTAGGCGGCAGCATATAGTGGCTGAATGACACAGCCTGGAGGTGGTGGAAGCATGAGGAGACCATATAGTGGCTGAATGACACAGCGTGGAGGTGGTAGCAGCATGAGGAGAACATATAGTGGCTGAATGATACAGCGTGGAGGTGGAGGAAGCATGAGGAGAACATATAGTGGCTGAATGACACAGACTGGAGTTGGCGGCAGCATGAGAAGACCATATAGTGCCTGAATGACACAGTGTAGAGATGGTGGCAGCATGAGTAGACCATATAGTGGCTGAATGACACAGCCTGGAGTTGGCGGAAGCATGTGGAGAACATATAGTGGCTAAATGACACAGCCTGAAGGTGGCAGAAGCATCAGGAGACCATACAGTGGCTGAATGACACAGCCTAGAGTTGGCGGCAGCATGAAGACAACATATAGTGGCTGAATGACACAGTCTGGAGTTTGCGGCAGCATGAGGAAACCATATAGTGGTTGAATGACACATCCTTGAGGTGGCAGCAGCATGAGGATAACATATGGTGGCAGTATGAGACAGCTTGGAGCTGGCATCAGCATGAAGAGAACATATGGTGGCAGATGAGACAGCATGGAGGTGGCAGCAGCATCAGGAGCCCTGAAAGTGACCCGGTGACAGTGCAGTGGGTGGCAATACCAGTACCCAGTAACGAAGGTGGGTGAAAAAAGAAGAACTTGGCATCAGGCGGATGGCAGGATCAGAATAGTAGCTGAGGCAGGTAGGCAGAGGAAAACGATCTTTTTTGTAAAAGTGTTTGTGTGCACAAGTAAGTATTGAGCATATGCATTACGTAAAACGTAACTTTTAATAACATGCTTAGGATAAAATATATAGACTCCAAATTTTTTTAAATCAAACAAATGGAAAGGTGTGCAAAAAACACCATGTTTCACTTACACCACCAAGTATTGATGTGATGCAAAGACCTCTAAAAGGTGGAAGGGAACAATGTATGGTCCATTGTACCCCCTAGGGGTGAACACTAACCCCTGTAAGGCCCTACTCTCACATTATTAATTCCCTTCTTGGCAAGTGTTACTCGCCCTAAAAAGGGCGGCCTCACACAGGAACCTTTCCTTATTTCCACCTACAAACACTGCCATTTCCCAGGGTTTTTAGGTGGAAAAAGAGTAACACTTTCTTCAAAAAGGCGGAAGGGAACAACGCATTGTCCATTGTAACAGGTGGGGGTAAAAACTTCCCCTGTAAGGCCTTAATCTTGCCCTCTTACTTCCCTTCTTGGCAAGTGTTACTCCCCATAAAAAGGGTAGCCCCACACAGGAAACTCTCTCTATTTCCACCTAAAAACCCTGGGAAATGGCAGTGTTTGTAGGGGGAAAAAAGGGAGAGGTTCCTGTGTGGGGCCGCCCTTTTTAGAGTGAGTAACACTTGCCAAGAAGGGAATTAATAATGCGAGAGTAGGGCATTACAGGGGAAGTTTTTATCCCCACCGGTTACTATGGACCATACGTTGTTCACTTCCACCTTTTAGAGGTCTTTGCATCACATCGATACTTGGCGGTGTAGGTGGCACATGGTGTTTTTCGCACACCTTTCCTTTTGTTTGATTTCAAAAAAAATTTGGGTACATATATTATATCCTAAGAAAAGTTAAGTTTTAGCTAATGCATATCCTCAATACTTACTTGTGGTCTGATACAGAGAAATGTCTGTAACTGGGAGCAGCACTTTAAATATGTTTTGCACTATCCATATTTGTGAAGTGTTGGTGTGGCACCATAGTCAATCTACTCTGATGCATCAGGAATTGGTGGGTGGAAATCCTGGCTGATCCATGCCTGATTTATCTTCACAAAGGTCTGTTTCTCCACATTTTACGTGGACAGAGACGAGTTCTCCTTGAGGTTACTATGGCCCCCGCCGCACTAAACACCCGCTCTGATGGCACACTACTGGCCGGGCAGGACAGCTTTTCCAGGGCAAATTCTGCTAGTTGCGGCCACAAATCAAGTTTGGCTGCCCAGAAGTCTAGCGGATCTTCAAGGTATGTTGGCATGGTCATGTCAAGATATTCCACCACCTGATGGTTCAGGTCTTGCTCCAGGTCTACCTGCTGCTGATGAGTTGCTTCACTATGCGGTTGAAGAAAGCTACTCATCAGCGACTGTAGACTCAGGCTACTGCTGATGGAGCTGGTACTGCTCCTGCCACCCCTGCCCAGCAGCCATGGCAGTGGAAGGTGAGCCTAGTGGGCCCCCCGAGTCAGACCTGCGAGAGGATGGACGATGGTGCAGATAGGCATCGACCAACTGACTACGTAGGATGTCCCTGTAGTAGGTCAGTTTGTCCTCCCTCTCAGTGGGTGTAAAAAAGGCCCCATTTTGTGCCAGTAGCAAGGGTCTAATAGGGTGGAGAGCCAGAAGTCATCCCGCTGCCGAATGGTGACAATTCGGCGGTCACTACGCAAGCAAGTGAGCATGCATCGTGCCATTTGTGCAAGTGACTCGGAGGGACTCCCTGCCTCCATCTCAACTGCATACTACCATGGTGTGTCTGGGTCTTCTTTCTCGCCTTCGTCATAACCCTCTAGCTGCTCCTTCTCCTCCTCTCCTGTCAGATGACTAGAAAAACTATTAGATGACTTGAAAAACTTTATGGTGACGCTGCATATGTTAATGCAGGGCCGTGGTGCCAACACTGGGTCCCTAGCCACGCTTCAGCTTCTGCTGACACATCTTGCATGTAGCCATGTTAACCTACTCTGGATGCTTGATGACAAACTGGCACACCTCCGAGTAGCTGATTTTCCCACCAACAGACCGCACTGATTGGCTGCTACTGCCGCCGACTCCAGGAACCCCTGTTTCACTACCTCCCGGGAAGGTAGGCTGTCATGAAGAAGGCGGTCTACCCTGGGCATGTTTGGGTCCAGACTTTCCACTTCTGCCACTATGCTGACTGCCAACCATGTTACCACCTTGCTGGCTCAGCTGCTGCCTCACGGGCAACCTGCAACATTCTTCTCCTGATGATGATGATGATGAAGCCCCTTCTGCACCCGGCTCCCAAGTGCGATCAGCTTTTCATCATCAAGTTGTGTCTGCACGTCACTGATGTCTTCCTCAGGTTCCACAACAGTGTCTGCTTCAGGAGCCTGAACGCTCGCAACACCACCTCCCACGCCATTCTCCTCATCACTACTTGTCTCCTCCACTTCTTGGCTGGGCAGTAGCTGCTGACTGTCCTCTAAATCATACTCACTGAATAGTGGAGCTGAACCCACAGCATAAGATACTTCTGTGGAGGAGGGAACAGCATAGGACAGAGGCAGTGGGAGGACAGGGACTGCTCCAGGGCTATGCCAACTGAGGGTTGTGTCTGAGGAACCCACCGACTGTTGACTGGGGGTGTCAGATTTCACTTTTGTGGATGACCGTGTTAAGCAATCAATGATGGCAGATGGATTGCTGGTCGAGACACGACCTCTAGCTGATACCGGGAGCTCAGGCCTCTCGCTGCGACTCCTGCTGCCTCTCGCCCCTAGTCTGCTGCGACCTTTGCCTGATGAATTTAGGCCTCTGCCACTCCTCTGTGCATGTCCTGGCACTTCTCTGCTTGACATACTTACTATGTATATGAGGGGAGTACAATACGCTCCACTACGCTTAAAAAAGTATTTGTATACAACACCAGCAGGTGTGTACTTTTGGCTGGCCTTCCACAGTATCTAGGCCCTTAAGACTTTAACATGAACAAAATAGTACACCACTTAGATGTACGTATGTGCTACGCACTTATGAGGGGAGGACAATGCGCTCCAGTACGCTTAAAACAGTATTTGTGTACAACACCAGTAGTACACACCAGTGCTGCAGCACACAGTCACTGTGTACTACACCCAAAATTGCAGTCTTTCTCTCAGTCACACTCCCTTACCTATCAGTGCTTCTAGGCAGGATTTGTGCTTGAAGTCAATCGCTGCTGTTCTGTACAACACACTGTACAACACACTGCTCTCTGTCCCTCTCTGTAATAGATCGCTGTAGTGACTGGGAGGTGAATCGCTGCTGGAAAAATGCTTTACTGTGCAACATACAGTGTTGTCTGTCCCTCTCTCTCCCTCTCACTCTGCAATAAAAGGCCGAAGTGACTGGCCGCAAGATGGCTGCTGATTATATTGGGCTGTGACATCACAGGGGTGACTGGTTGCTGATAGGCTTACCCTGGTTCCCGCCTTCCCAGGATTCCTTGCTCCATGTCCTCACATGTGGATCTGCCATTTTAGATGCCCTGGTTCCTGGACCGCACTAAATGGAGTTTAATTAAGCAATTTGCGCAATCTAATCGCAACGATATTCGCATTCATTGCGAATAGAATTTTTCATGAAATTCGTAACTAATTCGGATTCGTCAGATTCGATTCGCTCATCCCTATTAATATGCTGTAAGGCACTTTTAGTAAAGGAATTTAGAGAAATGTTGTTCCAACGGGAACAGGGGTGCTATATAAAACTTAACTTTTAATTAAGTGCTAGATAAAATAATAAATGTTATACCACAAAACATAATAAGGAGCCACCAAGCAAAGGTAACACATTGGTCACTCCAAGGGACCACAAAAATCAATATTGTCAATGATCAAGAGATATACTGGACTGCATCCAATAGCAGAAGATGGTTACATTCTCACATGCAGAAAAGATCATATGAAAAGGTGTAAAGCTTTCTTAATTAAATAGAAATGCCAATATTGAACCGAGGTTTGTCCCTGTCCCAACGCGTTTCTGTGTAGGGGATGAGTCAGACATAGGATCCCCCACACTTCATCAGGGAACATATAGTATATCAGGTGTGCCAATCCTCACACCATAACAAAGAAAGGCTAGTAACATAAGTAGCCTGTTGCATGTGACTTATAATGAGCAATTCTGATGAGTATTTTCAATAAACTCATATCAAAAGAATCATGACAAGAAAAGAGTCATCCCCTGGTAAACATGTAGTAGCGCTGTATAGTCAGATGCTGGTATAGTCAGCTTGTGGACCTTCATTATTTGCATGCACCTATTGTTACTGGGAAGGGCGGCGATAGGCCGGAAAATTACCTCAGCACACTAGCCCTCAGCCTGGCGTCACGAACTATAGGGTTGACCTTAACTCCTGATATACTAAGGCAAAACCCTGACTACACTACCACTACCCCAGAGGCCTACCACAAAGCCTTTTTGGCGTCGCACGAACAGGATTCGGGTGTGTGCCTACTACAGTCGCCACTAGTGAAAGTGTACTCCCCCCCCAAAAAACGAACTTTATTCATGTGCTGTAAACCGTGTTGCTGTGTACGGGAGCGGTGCTTGTGGTGCGCCATACAAGGGGGCCACGAGAAAAGTAAGGGGGGAGGCGAAAATTCCTCTACAACTAAGATGTGTAAACTGCGCAATGAGTCCATGCTGCGATCCTTTGGTCCGGTCGGCACAGGCGGAGCCGAACTGCTGCCGGAAAAGCACGCGAAGAAAGCCCGCGCTGCGCCACGCCACGCCCCTGGGCGTGGCTGCCAAGTTACTGTGTCCCAGTCGAAAGGGAACTTGGAGATACAGGAGTCGTCTCTGGAGGGACTGGAAATCAGGGCTGCACCGATAACGTCCTTCCTGCCGGCCGCCATTTTGGGGAAGCCCACTACAAAAGACGCCACGCACAGCGACCTCTTCAGTCTGCACAGAGAGCCGGAGAGTACAGACATGGTGGAGAGCAGCGCTCCACGTGGTGAAGTTAGCAAAATGGCGCCGGAAAAGCGCAAAGTTGTGGCAGTCGCAGTCCAACTTTTCCAAGAACTTGCTGACCGTCTGCAGCGGTTGTCATTAGATGAAGAGGGGGCCTGCAATCTTCCCCCACTGCCTGATGATGACGACGATTGGTATGACACACCTCCAGCGGAGAACGCAGGGACACCTGGAGATGCATCGCCGGTGAGACTGTCCCCTGACCACAGAACTTGGGGCTTGTGGGCCGAGATCCCATCGGAGGAGTCTGCAGTGAATACCCCGCCATAGGCGGCCTATTCTTCCTCCTCCAGCCCTGAGGTCATACCTCGATCAAGCTTGTCAAGTGCACGACCGTGCTCACCAAAATTGCCGCAATGGGTGTTCGGAGATGACCCGTAGCTGATCGAGTACATGCACAGAGTACTTCAACCATTACCTGGGAAGTCACTTCCACCTATCCCAACTGCAGAGAAAGAAAGGGCCCGTCAAGAAGCCGAGCTGGCCGAATTGATGGAAAAGCTAAAGGCCCGACACAAAGAACTCTATGCCCCCAAGCACGTGCATTTGCCCCATGAAGAGAAAGTACTGTGGCAAGAAAACACCAAAGAAATGGAGGCATTGTACATTCGTAAATGGGATCACTCCTTGACTGCCACACTGGGCAGACCGAGACCATCCTCGTAAACCGGCGAGCAGTGCAAAGGCCATATCTCCATAAGAAGTTCTACACCTTGGAGGTGGGTGAAATTGTAGAGTACACCCCCGTCCAGAGCCTTCGTGGAGAATGGGCTGCAGCGGTCATCAGACCAACAGCCCCAACACAGCTTCCCTTCAAATATTTTCCGGCAACTGATTGGGAGTCCAATCCCTTCAACTTGAGGCCAAAAAGGTCTGCTCCTAAAGCCTCCACCAGCGTACCCAAGGAGGAGGAACCTCAACAGCCAAGTTCATCATCTTCTATGTACAGCAAAGAGTCAAGTTCTTCATCTTCTACATACCGTCGAGTCAAGTCCTGCTCAAGTTCAGGAAAGTAAGCCCAAATTGCAGGCACCAAAGACCGTACCTAGACCCTCTCGGAGCAATGAGAGTTTGCCTCCTGCACAGGTACCAACGTATGTACCAAGGCCCTCTTCTGACATGGAGAGTTTGCCTGCTTCCAGGGTACCAACGAAAGAGTCATGGGTCCATCCTAGTTTGAAGATGGTGCTCAAGCCCTATTGCCCCACTTTGATCCCGGCTAGAAAGCCTGTGTCCCCACCACTCCATCCTCACCAATGTGGTGTGGCAAAGCTATGTCAATTCCATACCTGCCTCTGATGTTGGCAGATACAGAGGAACCCAGAGAGGCACTAGAAGAGTGAAGAAGAACCTCCTCTAAAGAGACTCTAAAGTAATGTCCTATTGTTTCTTGTGTTAACCACTTTTATTTTGCAGCAACCAAGTTCAAGAATTGTGCCTAGCAGGACTGTGCTAACATTGTTCCAGTTCAAAGTTCAGCAACATAGCCACTAAGCTTGTGCCTGACTATTAAGTCAAGAGACTCCTAGCCTGTAGGAGATTAATTAAGGACTGTACCCGGCTGAGTTGTGGTTAAGGCCGTGTTTACCTTTCCCTTTAATTGAACTCTTAGTGTAGGTGGACTGCTGATCCTTACACGCCACTTTGTATATTTCCCTTTAATTGGACTCCTAGTGTAGGTGGACTGCTGATCCGTACACGTCTGTTTTATGTATATACCAGCAACTTCATAAGAACTCTTATGCTAAATGTTGCACTTATCAGGTGAATGCGCCTGAACCATGTTGGAGTGTTGATAATTGTGTAAATTGTGTAGTAAATATGTATATGGTTCTTGTACACAGGAAGGTATCCTCGTGTCTGTGTACATAAAAACAAATAGGTAAGGGTTGTACATAGAAAGATAGTCTAATATCTATGTACATAAAAAGTGAGTTAGAGCTGTACACAGAAAATGTCAGTGTCCTGCACGTGTAAACTAAACACTAAAAACGTAAATGATCCCTGTACATACCAATGTATAGAATTCTAAAGTTGTTTAGTAGTTGCTAAATAGTTGACACCCCGGTTCCTCCGAGGGTAGTATTATTGCTGTCACCCATCGCTAGCACCTGTCTCAACAAAAATAATAGGGTAGGTTGCCCTTAAAATAGTACTCACACACATAGTACCTTAACTAACTTACTTAAATGTACTACCTCAAGTTTCTCTAGTACATACACCAAAATAAATATCTCACTTAAGAAAAACACTTTAGGGATTGTAGCCTATTGAAATTCAATTCCTGCCACTGTTAGGTACACTCATACTTCTTTTCTCCGTATTGCGTGTGTGAGATGCTCTGCCTGGCCAGTAGGTGCTCTTGCGAATATAGAATTAAACACGTAATTCTTAAAGTAACCTAGGTAGGTTATGTGAACTGCTCTAGGGGTAATTAGCGTGTAGCCGATAGACCCTAGCAGCCAACCTTACTTTGACCTAGCTTCCGGCTAGCCAGTTTACCTTATGTGTACTAACAGGTAACTCATTGTTGTCGAATAAAATGTGTGAGATAATAAAAATTTCTAGTCAGCTTGACGCTAAAGGTATATAGAGCTGTACTAATGTTTAGTTAGCCTCATAAAGATGTGTAGAGAGCTAATTAAAATGTCTTAGGAGCTAGAAACTACATGTTAGATAGCTGCCTAATTATCTACTAAGCTTTAAAATGTATCATAAGTTTAATAAAATGTTTTAGAAGCTAGAAACGAAAGGTTAGATAGCTTTGTTAATGTCTGGAAAGCTTTAATGTCTAGATAGTATCAATGTTTAGAAAGATTTCTATTGTCTGGTTCAGATACTAGTAAGAGTATCAGAGAATGTAAATGTGTTCAATGTTTACTTAGGATGTATAACAAACTTGTAAGTATCATCCTAGTCTAGTCTAGTCCTTAGGGGACAGGCGTCGAGGTCAACTTATGTTAAGTAAGGGGGTTTGTGGTGTCCCGGTACTGTATTCTATACGGTACCTGTATATAGGTCCCCATAGCCAGAGTCCCTAGGACGTCGGGGTCCTTCTTATTTAGTCCACCCCTTGTCACCTCTCATCTAGATATTAGTTATCTTACAGTTTGCTCAGAATTTCTATAAATGTAATTGTACAAATGTATATAAGTGGTTAATTACCTGTAGAGAGTGTAGCAGGACCTGCGGGTCACGTGATAAGGTAAACTCTATGGTTTTTTGCTCAAGGACCTTTGGAGGTCCCTATGACGTATTGCGCCCACAATTCCTTGTAACAGTGAGTGACAGATATTCGGACCAATTAAAACGGCCCTGGCCCTGCCCATATAAGGGAGTGGCGGCTATAGCTCGCTCTCTTGTTCCCAGGCTTTGATGAGAGAAGGATCTGCGCTGCTGTCATCAGTGAGTTTAGGCCTGAGCCTTGCTGCAACTCTGCAAGATCACCGGACCTTATCTATCCCCTAAATCTGGACGGATCTTCGCAATTAACCCTAAATTCATAGACTTATAAAACAAGTCAAGGTCCGCAACAACTGTCAGTCACTGAAGTGTATAGAGACTGTATTGATGAGACTGTTACTGTTCATTGGATGTACCGCAAGCCTTTAAGTAAAGTTTATCCAAGTTCAGCTACCTTGTGGACCTTCAGTCATTATCTGCATGCACCTATCCTTACTGGGAAGGGCGGCGATAGGCCGGAGAATTACCTCAGCATACTAGCCCTAAGCCTGGCATCACGAACTATAGGGTTAACCTTAACCCCTGATATACTAAAGCAAAACCCTAACTACACTACCACTACCCCAGAGGCCTACCACATATTCAACATACATAAAAGACAATAAGATGTAAGGATAGAGGTTCATACCTGTTAAAAGCCTAAATTGCTTGATAACTGTATTTTTACAGGTGCTTTAGCTGCTTATAGTTTTGTTTCCTGTATATTGAAAATGCAGTCCATGCAATGTCATGTCCCTGGTAATCATTCTATTTTTCATGTAATGAAGGTGCGCTCTTTCCTTACAGTGACATGATCCTTGAGTATTCTTGCTAATACACAGCAGCCAATCTGACCAGCAGAGTTCAAATAATAAGCACAGGGAGGAGACAGAGCACCTGCTTAGGCCTCTGAGGAGTCAGTAGGTAGCTTTCAGACTACTTTAGGGTATGTTCACATTGAGTAATTTTACCAGAATCTCTGCTTGTGGACCACACAGCCGTGTGTCATCACCATTGACAGCAATGCAGTGCTTGCGGAATTCTTCAGAGTGAAAAGGTTAATTCTCCTCCGCGTAAATTCCTCTGTGTAAACTCATTCACACTAGAGTCTTCCTAACCATTCACAGTGGGGTTCACAATTCCTCTGTGCGAACATAGAGAGAAGAGAAGTGGAGAGGTTCTGGGCCACAGACACTAAGGTGGCCTTTCTGACGACAACAGCCATATGAACTGCACTTTAGCGGTTACAGATTGTGCATTGGTTACAGCTTCTACTATACTGTAGCCAGGGCTCAAGTCATGCAGGAATGCATGGGAACGGAGTTCCTGCACTTTTTCCACAGCAGGGACACCATTCCCATAAGTAGGACCAGCCTATGAGTGGAAATCTTGGGTAAGTTCCCACACTTTTTTCCCCAAGACTTGACCTCTGACTGTAGCGCATTATAATTTGTGGTTCTACATATGACTTAGAGTCTTATAGCTGTTTTTAAGAGACACGTGCCTAGGGTGAAGGATTTTATTTACTCTAAGTTAAATCATTTTCCGTTTCCATAGGTCTCATCTCCTGGCATTTGATGTTAGTGGCTTAGTACATGTTATGTTACTAAGTGCTTTCTTGTTAAGTCTGCCCTCTCCATGGCCACTGTGTTGTATGCATTAATAGATATAATTGGAATAATGACTTACCATGCTTAGTCGATGTAGCCTTTGGGTGAACTTTGTAGAACTAACTTTGTGTTTATCAGTAATGGTCTTTTATTTTGCAACAAAATGTTTCAATATTGTCGTCGCCAAATAAACACAGTTCAGCTTTCCAGCTTGTAATGCAGACCAAGCATGAAGTCTTGTTCTGGCTGAAAAAATGCCAAACTAAATTTCATCCTATTTACAATGCCTATTTTTCCAGAAAAGTTGGTAAATAGCACTGTACTAAAGGAGGTGCCTGGCCTAGAAAACTGATTTTCCAATCCACTGGTTGGAATTTGGAACTTAAAGGGGTACTTTTTTTTTTTTTTTCAAGCGCAACTGTCATGAAATTTTGGTGCAATAACCTGCACACAGCCTTTGTACTGTGTACAGGTGGTGGGTATAGCAATATTTTTAACTGAAATTTGCAGGCTTTCAAAGCCACTGACGGTCGGATAGGCATGACGTGAGGTACGCGATGCCCCAATTCCGCCACGCCCACCCCCACGCCTACAGGTTAGATTAGTTGAAGGTCGCATGCGCTGGGACCTGTGTGTCAATCACACAGTGGTCCCAGCGCTGACATACGGGGTAGGCGTGGGGGTGGGCGTGGGGGTGGGCGTGGCGGCAGGGCATCGCGTACCTCGCGCCACGCCTATCCGACTGCCAGTGGCTTTGAATAAAAGCATTTTTTGCAGTCATGAAAGCCTGCAAATTTCAGGTAAAAATATTGCTATAGCCCACTACCTTCACACAGTACAAAGGCTGTGTGCAGGTTATTGCACCAAGATTTCATGACAGTTGCGCTTTAACCCCTTCAGGACGGAGCCCATTTTGGCCTTAAGGACCGGAGCGTTTTTTGCACATCTGACCACTGTCACTTTAAACATTAATAACTCTGGAATGCTTTTAGTTATCATTCTGATTCCGAGATTGTTTTTTCGTGACATATTCTACTTTAACATAGTGGTAAATTTTTGTCGATACTTGCATCCTTTCTTGGTGAAAAATCCGTAAATTTGATGAAAAATTTGAAAATTTTGCATTTTTCTAACTTTGAAGCTCTCTGCTTGTAAGGAAAATGGATATTACGAATACATTTTTTTTTGGTTCACATATACAATATGTCTACTTTATGTTTGCATCATAAAATTGACGTGTTTTTACTTTTGGAAGACACCAGAGGGCTTCAACGGTCAGCAGCAATTTTCCGATTTTTCACAAAATTTTCAAACTCAGTATTTTTCAGGGACCAGTTCAGGTTTGAAGTGGATTTGAAGGGTCTTCATATTAGAAATACCCCATAAATGACCCCATTATAAAAACTACACCCTCCAAAGTATTCAAAATGACATTCAGTCAGCGTTTTAACCCTTTAGGTGTTTCACACGAATAGCAGCAAAGTGAAGGAGAAAATTCACAATCTTCATTTTTTACACTCACATGTTCTTGTAGACCCAATTTTTGAATTTTTACAAGGGGTAAAAGGACAACATTTTTACTTGTATTTGTAGCCCAATTTCTCTCGAGTAAGGACATACCTCATATGTCTATGTAAAGTGTTCGGCGGGCGCAGTAGAGGGCTCAGAAGGGAAGGAGCGACAAGGGGATTTTGGAGAGTACGTTTTTCTGAAATGGTTTTTGGGGGGCATGTTACCTTTAGGAAGCCCTTATGGTGCCAGAACAGCAAAAAAAAAACCACATGGCATCCCATTTTGGAAACTAGACCCCTCAGGGAATGTAGCATGGGATAAAGTGAACCTTAATACCCCACAGGTGTTTCACGACTTTTGCAAATGTAAAAAAAAAAAAAACATTTTTACCTAAAATGCTTGTTTTCCCCAAAAAATTTTATTTTTAAAAAGGGTAATAGCAGAAAATACCCCTAAAAATTTGAAGCCCAATTTCTCCTGATTCAGAAAACACCCCATATGGGGGTGAAAAGTGCTCTGCTGGCGCACTACAGGTCTCGGAAGAGAAGGAGTCACATTTGGCTTTTTGAACGCAAATTTTTCTCTGGGGGCATGCCGCATTTAGGAAGCCCCTATGGTGCCAGGACAGCAAAAAAAAAAACCCCACATGGCATACCATTTTGGAAACTAGACCCCTCGGGGAATGTAACAAGGGGTTAAGTGAACCTTTATACCCCACAGGTGTTTCACGACTTTTGCATATGTAAAAAAAAAAATTTTTTTTTTACCTAAAATGCTTGTTTTCCCAAAAATGTTACATTTTTAAAAATGGTAAAAGCAGAAAATACCCCCCAAAATTTGTAACACAATTTCTCCCGAGTACGGCGATACCCCATATGTGACCCTAAACTGTTGCCTTGAAATACGACAGGGCTCCAAAGTGAGAGCGCCATGCGCATTTGAGGCCTAAATTAGGGATTGCATAGGGGTGGACATAGGGGTATTCTACGCCAGTGATTCCCAAACAGGGTGCCTCCAGCTGTTGCAAAACTCCCAGCATGCCTGGACAGTCAACGGCTGTCCGACAATACTGGGAGTTGTTTTGCAACAGCTGGAGGCTCCGTTCTGGAAACAGTGGCGTACCAGACGTTTTTCATTTTTATTGGGGAGGGGAGGGGGGCTGTGTAGGGGTATGTGTATATGTAGTGTTTTTTACTTTTTATTTTATTTTTTGTGTTAGTGTAATGTAGTGTTTTTAGGGTACAGTCGCACGGGCGGGGGGTTCACAGTAGTTTCTCGCTGGCAATTTGAGCTGCAGCAGAAAGTTTGCGGCAGCTCAAATTTGCAGCCAGATACTTACTGTAATCCTCCGCCCATGTGAGTGTACCCTGTACATTCACATTGGGGGGGACATCCAGCTGTTGCATAACTACAACTCCCAGCATGCCCGTTGGCTGTCGGTGACTGCTGAGAGTTGCAGTTTTGCAACAACTGTAGGCACACTGGTTATGTATCACTGAGTTTGTGACCTAACTCAGTGTTTCACAACCAGTGTGCCTCCAGCTGTTGCAAAACTACAACTCCCAGCATGTACGGTGCATGGTGTACGGTGACTGCTGAGAGTTGTAGTTTGCAACAGCTGGAGGCACACCGGTCGTGAAACACTGAGTTAGGTAAAAAAAAAAACTCGAGTTTCACAACCAGTGTGCCTTCAGCTGTTGCAAAACTACAACTCTCAGCAGTCACCGACAGCCAACGGGCATGCTGGGAGTTGTAGTTATGCAACCAGCAGATGCACCACTACAACTCCCAGCATGCACTTTAGCTGTTTGTGCAAGCTGGGAGTTGTAGTTATACAACAGCTGAAGGTACACTTTTCCATAGAAAGAATGTGCCTCCAGCTGTTGCAAAACCATAAGTCCCAGCATGCCCATAAGGGAATGCTGGGAGTTGTGGTGGTCTGCCTTCTGCTGTTGCATAACTACAGCTCCCAGCATGCCCTTTTTGCATGCTGGGATCTGTTGCTAAGCAACAGCAGGAGGCTGTCACTCACCTCCAACGATCCAGACGCTGCAGGTCAGTCCCTCGTCGTCTCCGCCGCCGCAGCTGCTCCTGGGGCCCCGATCCCAACAGGGGCGCCGGGGATCGGGGTCCCCAGCACCCGGGGTGCACGTCCCGCACCCGCTCACGTCCTCCAGAAGAGGGGCGGAGCGGGTGCGGGAGTGACACCCGCAGCAGGCGCCCTGATTGGTCGGCCGGTAATCCGGCCGACGAATCAGGGCGATCGTGAGGTGGCACCAGTGCCACCTCACCCCTGCAGGCTCTGGCTGTTCGGGGCCGTCAGAGACGGCCCCGAACAGCCAGTAATTCCGGGTCATCAGGTCACTGGAGACCCGTTTGACCCGGAATCGCCGCAGATCGCTGGACTGAATTGTCCAGCGATTTACGGTGATCGCCGACATGGGGGGACATAATGACCCCCCTGGGCGATATGCCGGGATGCCTGCTGAACGATTTCAGCAGGCATCCGGCTCCGGTCCCCAACCGGCTAGCGGTGGGGGCCGGAATTCCCACGGGCGTGTGGATACGCCCTCGGTCCTTAAGGACTCGGGATGCAGGGCGTATCCATACGCCCTATGTCCTGAAGAGGTTAAACCAACTGGTGCCAGAAAGTTAAACAGATTTGTAAATTGCTTCCAATAAAAATTCTTAATCCTACCAGTACTTATTAGCGGCTGGATACTACAGAGGGAATTCTTTTTTGGGGGGATTTCTTTTCTGTCACGACCACAGTGCACTCTGCTGACACCTCTGTCCATTTTAGCAACTGTCCAGAGCAACATGTGTTTGCTATGGGGATTTTCTCCTGCTCTGGACAGTTCCTGTCAGCAGAGAGCACTGTGGTCATGACAGAAAAGAAATCCAAAAAGAAAAAAATTCCTCTTTAGTATACAGCCGCTAATAAATACTGGAAGGATTAAGATTTTTTATATTTGTTTTCAATGCAAACTGTGTAATGCTTCACTTACCCTGAGGGGGTGCTACAGGGAAAACTTGTTGTTGAATTTGCTCAGATATTACTGCCAGGGAGATTGCTCAAGCAATGGGACATCTTGTGAACTGCCAATTTTCAGAGACCCTCTAACAAAAAAAGGATTGTGAAATCAGACAACTTTAACAGTTTCCATATTCTTTACAAGAGCTCTAAGGATGAGCACAATAGCATACTGTTAGGATTTGTATCATGCTGTGTATTTATATATGTTTGCTAGTGCTTGCAAAACAAAGTGATGAATTATTCTATAGAGCTTTCTATATAAACAGGCAGATAGACAGCCTTTTCTACATTCCTGGAATTCTTCCTAGGTACTTTCTGTTGCTGTGACATATAAAATATGTTATACCCATGTATCTTTCCTAATGTGCAAAGACACACATGTGGAATATGTTGGAAATCATACTCAATATTTTTCCACTTTTTTGTGGTTAAATACTATGTTTCCTGATGGCCTATTGTTCTAGCAACAGTTTTCCTTCTAATTTGATGGCTATTTTATTGATGCACGTTTATTTCCCTTCAAGCTACAAAAGTGTTAACCACAGGACACCCCAAGAGCCAGCCATGCAGGTCCATTACTGTCAACCAGTTTTACCCTGTCTTCAATAAGGCTAGACAGAGTTTGCCCCCCTTTCTTTATAGATTTTTCTCATAATGGCAGCCAGACCATCCCATTGCTGCCTACAATTTTCCCATAATAAGAAATGCTTAGGGGAGGGAATTTAAAGGGGTATTCCGGCTTTTTACATCTTATCCCTTATCCAAAGGATAGGGGATAAGATGTATGATCGCAGGGGTCCCTGGAATTCTGTTCAGGGCGCTGTCTCCGAGACAACGATGTGACGTCATGGTCGTGTCCCCTAGTGACGTCACACCCCTCCATTCATGTCTATAGACATGAATGGAGGGGGCATGGTGTGACATCACTAGGGGGCGTGATTGTATAAAGCCGGAATACCCCTTAAAGTTTTATGGCAGCCTCAGCCAAGTCCCTTTAATATCCCCACCCCAAAAAACATGTATGATTATTTGTGTCACTGTACTGCCAAGGGTCAGTTTCTAAATTTTCCTGCAATAAATGCCTCCTGCATGCATGCCTTTGATGTCTGGTTGCTGTTATCTAGCTTGGCTGGGTCCCACAGTTAAACAGAGGTACAGTAAACAGTGAAGGTCAGGGCAGTGACAAATCGAAGGAGTAGCTTCAGTACTAGCTGAGTGGGCTGAAAGGAATTTAAAGGGGGAACTGTCATTTAAAAAATATGAATAAAAAAACATGAGGTCATTTAAAAACTTTTGGGCATAATTGAGTGTTCAGACCCTGACTAATCAATTGAATGAAATGGGAGAACATCAAGCTAATTGTGTTCTCTTCTAGCCTGGTGCCACATGACCATGACGGACTTATAAGTCCATGGGACTGTCTCAGTCGCTGGAAGAAAAGCGTTCAGCCATATGCTTTTCTCCATGCTCAGATCCGAAAGATTGATACTTTGGCATGTCTCATGAGAGAATGGGTCGTGAGGGGGAGGGATTGGTCTGCCATATTCTTATAGATTTTTGGTAAATAATATGTAACCCTTTATACTAGGATATTGGCTATATAAAAAAAAAATAGACCTATCCCTTTCTAACAGAAGTTTTTACTCTTTCTGATATTTAAATCTCATTACTATTATATACCTCTCCTTATTCAAGATGACACCCCTCACCCTTGTCTGTGGGTTTTATAACTATTATACTTTCCTCCGTCACATTCCTCACAGCCATTTATTCTTTCTCCAGCTTCTGATGTCTTCTAAGGGGGCAAAATTATTTTTTAATACTAATTCCACTTCTTTTTCCTTTTTGTTTCCTTCTGTCTCTTCTTTTTTTAGAAGAACCCTATCACCATATTTTCCCTCTCTCTAGTGCTTTTAAATTTTCTTACTCTCTAGTAATCCTGAAGAAAGTCACTTCTATTTTAGGGGTCAAAATTAAGGGGGAGGTCTTATTACCCTTTCAGGTTCATACCCTTGGGATATGATGCCATTCCAAATATCTGCATCTATCTGGTGTCTGGCATCATTAGGTTATGTTTACCCAGGAGAAATTTTGTGGAATTACCATGTGGAAAACACGGGCTGACATTCTGCAAATAGCATATTCTGCCAGTGCTAGGACCGTTCGGAAATGCACCATCTCCAGAGACAGCAATGCATTTCTGAGTGGATTCCGCCAAAACAATTGACATATTCATTCTTTCGTCAGAGACTGGAATTAGAATTTTTGCGGTGGAAACATCTGCAGCGGAAATTCCTGTTGTGTATACAGTGCCGCAGAACTCCATTGATAACAATGTTGAATAACACTAAATAACAACAAAAAATCTGGGCTGAATTTTTCTACCAGATTCTGCTTAGAAATTCCCTGTGGGCATGGCCTTGTTTTGTCCTAGTTATAACCACTAGAGTAATTTCCTCTGAAGAGCGGTCTATAATTTTACAAAGAAAAGTTTACACCTGGCTGCCAGTTTGTGGTGGATAATATGTTCTAATTCAGGGGTTAGGGCAATTTTACTTGTTGTACTCCATCCAATATCTCTATATTACTCTGTCCTTTATTTTGTTTACCACCTTGGCTTACACCTTCTCCCTCTTATCACCTCCCAGTTGTCCCAATTTATTCTTCTCCCCTTTACTTTTCCTATAGTTCTTGCTACGCCCAATGGAGCATAATACCTTTTATCTTTGATGTACTTTTTATGTCTCTTTTCCATAATCTCTTTCCAGCCTTTTCAACTCTTTTTATACATATAGTGGGGCAGAAAAGTATTTAATCAGCCACCAATTGTGCAAGTTCTCCCATTTTAAAAGATGTGAGGCCTGTAATTTTCATCATAGGTATACCTCAACTATGAGAGACATAATGAGAAATAAAATCCATAAAATCACATCGTCTGATTTTTTAAGAATTTATTTGGAAATTATGGTGGAAAATAAGTATTTGGTCCCCAACAAACAAGCAGATTTCTGGCTCTCACAGACCTGTAACTTCTTCTTTAAGAGTCTCCTCTGTCCTCCACTCTTTACCTGCATTAATAGCACCTGTTTGAACTTGTTATCAGTATAAAAGACACCTGTCCACAACCTCAAACAGTCACAATCCAAACTCCACTATGGCCAAGACCAAAGAGCTATCGAAGGACACCAGAAACAAAATTGTAGACCGGCATCAGGCTGGGAAAACTAAATCTGCAATAGGCAAGCAGCTTGATGTGAAGAAATCAACTGTGGGAGCAATTATTAGAAAATGGAAGACATACAAGACCACTGATAATTTCCCTCGATCTGGGGCTCCACACAAGATCTCACCCTGTGGTGTCAAAATGATCACAAGAACGGCGAGCAAAAATCCCAGAACCACACCGGGGGACCTAGTGAATGATCTGCAGAGAGCTGGGACCAAAGTAACAAAGGATACCATCAGTAACACACTACGCCACCAGGGACTCAAATCATGCAGTGCCAGACATGTCCACCTGCTTAAGCCAGTACATGTCCGGGCCTGTCTGAAGTTTGCTAGAGAGCATTTGGATGACCCAGAAGAGGATTGGGAGAATGTCATATGGCTAGATGAAACAAAGTAGAACTTTTTGGTAAAAACTCAACTCGTCGTGTTTGGAGGAGAAAGTGAGTTGCATCCAAAGAACACCATACCTACTGTGAAGCATGGGGGGGGGGGGGGGGGGGAAACATCATGCTTTGGGGTTGTTTTTCTGCTAAGGGGCCAGGACAACTGATCCGTGTAAAGGAAAGAATGAATGGGGCCATGTATCGTGAGATTTTGAGTGAAAACCTCCTTCCATCAGCAAGGGCATTGAAGATGAAACGTGGCTGGGTCTTTCAGCATGACAATGATCCCAAACACACCGCCCATGCAATGAAGGAGTGGCTTTGTAAGAAGTATTTCAAGGTCCTGGAGTGGCCTAGCCTCAATCTCAACCCCATAGAAAACCTTTGGAGGGCTCTAGAGAAGATCTGCATGGAGGAATGGGCAAAAATAGCAGCAACAGTGTGTGAAAACCTTGCAAAGGCTTACAGAAAATGTTTGACTTCTGTCATTGCCAACAAAGGGTATATAACAAAGTATTGAGATGAACTTTTGTTATTGGCCAAATACTGTACTTATTTTCCACCATAATTTTCAAATAAATTCTTAAAAAATCAGACAATTTGATTTTATGGATTGATTTTTTTTCTCATTATGTCTCTCTCTAGTTGAGGGAAACCTATGATCAAAATTACAGGCCTCTCTCATCTTTTTAAGTGGGAGAACTTGCACAATTGGTGGCTGAGTAAATACTTTTTTGTCCCACTGTACAACAGACAACTCATAAATATCGTTTTTATTATCAAGTTTTTTTTTCTTTAATACACTCTATTCTACTTTTAACCTTTCTTAGCCTATTATATTAAGAATAATCTTGATAGTCCCCCATGCACATTTATACAAATATTGTTTCTACCTGGTATGATAGCTTTTCTCTGCCCTTTCTTTCTCATGGGTTGTAAAGCAATTTTTTTTTCTGCCTGGGCTACCACAATAAAAGTAATAAACTTTAACTTGCCTTTCCTTGCTCCCCTGTTGCTGCTGGAATCGGTCTCTCATCCTCTGGCCCCGGTCTTTTTCCGGCTTCTGGGGCCCAACACTTATCACTGCGTTTAGCTTATTGCTGACTACAGTGAGGTTCCACCTCTTCCAGTGATAAACTGAGTGTCAGTGTCATGTAATGGGCCTGGGTACCGGGATGAAGCCCAGGCCAGAAGAATGCTCCCAGATAAAGGGAGACAAATTATGGAGTTATTAATGTTGCATACATTCTTCATTTCTTACATTAAATTAATCTTATTTTCATTCAGTTTTAGAACTCCTGGTAGATATAGTTCTAGATTTGTATTATTTTCATGTTTATCCTCCCAGTAATACAAGCTGGAAGTGATATCTGTGTGTTTATGAATATAAAGTATGCTTTGGCTAGTCTGCTTTCTCTGCACAGCCCCATTGCGTACTGTTTTTTATGTCCTTTCTTCCCTATCTACAATCTGTCAATGTGTGTGCTTGAGAGGTAACAAATGTTTTGCGCGAGATTGCATGAATCTCGCGCAAAACATTTGTTACCTGTCAAGCACACACTGGCGTCCGCACCTTGCCGGGTGAATATGCCGATTGTATACCTGCACTTTTTGATATAATAAAGAGAACATAAGGATACTGGTGAGTGCCATTTCTCATTCTTCAATATGTGCATTTGCGATTTGAACTGTTCTTCTTTGAAATTGAGTACCACTATTCCAGCCTGGAGTGTAACTTGTCCAATGGGAGCTGTAGGAGGGGTGTCAGAGATTGCAGCAGTGCTGGCCGGCTAATTTCTACTGCAAATACATTCTGCCTGTGCCACATACCCTCCATGTATGCTCTCCCAACTCTACATTGGGAGAGCATACAGCGTACAGCTGCTGTGTGCAGTCCCTTTCCCCTACTCCAGAAATATCAAGAAGCTGGTCAAAAACACATATAGCAGAAAAATAAGTGGACATTTTTTTTATAAAAACTATTTATACATTTTCTCAATTTTGCATTTAGGACAAATGAAAATGCCAAAAAAAATGTCCATAGCCATGAAAATTTACTTTAGGAGAAAATGTTTATTACCCCCTGGCAGGAGCAGGATACCGATAAAGAGCTGTACTCCTCCTTTAACCATGCAGCTCCAATTCCCTGGTACTATGCTGTTGTGGTCCTACTGCTTGGCCACATCACTACTGCATGAATCGGAAGTTATTTTCTCTATGTGTGTCTATGAGATGTGTTTTGTCAGTATCATTTTATCATGCTGGGGAGTATTAAACAATTTCTCCCAGAGTGTCTCTTTATGACTTGTATGACAAATAACCAGGGCTCCTCTGTTCTTTTACCAACCAGATTTTTCTTTCCACTTGGGGACCCTGTTATATGCTAAATTAATACATAACAAACAAAAAAGAACCCATTATGCCAACTCACTTTGCAAGTAGCAAACCCGTTACATGAGCTCTATGTAGACTTAGTAATGGAAAAGTACAAAATAATTAAGAACATATAATGTCATGAGCAGAAAATGAATCAACAAGCTAAGGATGATATAACAACCTAATGACTTCAAGACAAAAGCATTCGCTAACTGCTGCTCTGTCCAATAGAAAGCAGGAACTTGGAAGCACTGGCCAAGATAATATTCTCAGGAATTAATGATGAACTTCTAAAGAAAGGGAGTAATCCACATACTAGTTTGTAGGAAAGAGTGAACTTATTCCACAGCATCTATTGTTATGATAGTTGCCTATGACACATATCTGTAGAGAAAAATGTTCAGTTTCTTTTTTAGTTCTGTAACTTACAAAGCCAAGTAACATATAGTACTTAACCCCTTAAGCGCTGCGAAATCTGTAGGCGCTATATAAATAAAATTATTATTATTATTATTATTAAGGACTCAGACCATTTTCACCTTAAAGCGTGCCTGTCAGATCCAACACATTTTAAAAAAAATATATCACTCAGTACCTAATCCTGACCATGTACATCTAATATTTATGTGTCTAGCACCTTTATTTTATTTTTTTTTATTACACTTTTAATTTAGTTTTAGTCTGAATTCATCTCAAAGGGAGGGGGCGTGGCCTCACTGTGCAGGTCTCCGCCCCTGCCTCAGTATGGTGTCTGCTCACATCTCCCCTAGCATTAGCAAAACTACAACTCCCAGCTTGTCCTCACTGACATTAGCAGGACACAAGCTGACAGTGGGAGGATTTTTCCTCCAGCTGTGAGCCCTGCACCCACATCTGTCAATCAAGGAAGTGTGTCCATGACATAGGTGATGATGCATGGACACAGCAGGACTAGTATGTGTCCAAGCAGGCAAGGGGGGCAGTTGTTTGACTTGCTTTTTCAGTATGAAATACTGAAAATTTTCTAATGAATGCAAATGCAAAACCTATTGGTTTTGCATGATTTACAACATATCAAAAGTTTTTGTATCTGACAGTGCCTATTCAAGGACCTGGGCATTTTTTGCACATCTGACCACTGTCACTGTCAAGCATTATTAACTCTGAGATGCTTTTACTTTTCATTCTGATTCCGAGATTGTTTTTTCGTGACATATTCTACTTTATGTTAGTGGTAATTTTTGCCGATGCTTGCATCATTTCTGGGTGAAAAATTTCAAAATTTGATGAAAAATTTGGAATTTTTTTAACTTTTAAACTCTCTGCATATAAGGAAAATGGAGATCCCAAATAAATTATATATTGATTCACATATACAATATGTCTACTTTATGTTTGCGTCATAAAGTTGACATGTTTTTACTTTTGGAAGATATCAGAGGGCTTCAAAGTTCAGCAGCAATTTTTCACAAAATTTTCTAAATCAGAATTTGTCATGGACCAGTTCAGTTTTGAAGTGGATTTGAGGGGCATTCATATTAGAAATACCCCATAACTGACCCAAATATAAAAACTGCACCCCTCAAAGTATTCAAAATGACATTCAGTAAGTGTGTGAACCCTTTAGGTGTTTCACATGAATAGCAGCAAAGTGAAGGAGAAAATTCAAAATCTTCATTTTTTGCACTCACATGTTCTTGTAGACCCAGTTTTTGAATTTTGGAGTAAAAGGAGAGAAATCACCCTACAATGTGTAACCCAATTTCTCTCGAGTAAGGAAATATCTCATATGTGTATGTCAAGTGCTCTGTGGGTGCACTAGAGGGCTCAGAAGGGAAGGAGCGACAATGGGATTTTGGAGAGTGCCAGAACAGTGGACCCCCCACATGTGACCCCATTTTGGAAACTACACCTCTCACAGAATTTAATAAGGGGTGCAGTGAGCATTTACACCCCACTGGCATTTGACAGATCTTTGGAACAGTGGGCTGAGCAAAGGAAAAATTTAATTTTTCATTTTCACGGACCACTGTTCCAAAAATCTGTCAGACACCTGTGGGGCGTAAATGCTCATGTACCCCTTATTACATTCCGTGAGGGGTGTAGTTTCCAAAATGGGGTCACATGGGTGGAGGGGGGGGGGGGTCCATTGTTCTGGCAGTATGGGGGATTTATAAACAGACTTGGCCTTCAATTCCGGACAAATTTTCTCCCCAAAAGCCCAATGGCGCTCCTTCTCTTCTGACAATTGTAGTTCGCACGCAGAGCACTTTACATCCACATATGGGGTATGTTATTATTCAGAAGAAATGGGGTTACAAATTTTGGGGGTCTTTTTTTTCCCTATTTTCCCTTGTGAAAAAGAAAAATTTTGGGTAACACTAGCATTTTAGTAAACAAAAAATGTTCCCATCCAACTCTAACGAAAATTCGTCAAACACCTGTGGGGTGTTAGGGCTCACTATACCCCTTGTTACGTTTCATGAGGGGTGTAGTTTCCAAAATGGGGTCACATGTGTGTATTTATTGTTTTGCATTTATGTCAGAACCGCTGTAAAATCAGCCACCCTTGTGCAAATCACCAATTTAGGCCGCATATGTACATAGTACGCTCTCACTCCTGAGCCCTGTTGTGCGTCCGCAGAGTATTTTACGTTTACATATGGGGTATTTCCATTACAGATTTTGGGGGTCCTTTTTTCTGTCTACCTCTTGTGAAAATAAAAAGTATGTACAGTGATCTCCAAACTGTAGCCCTCCAGCTGTTGCAAAACTATAAATCCCAGCATGCCCAAACAGCAAACAGCTGTCTGGGCATGCTGGGAGTTGTAGTTTTGCAACAGCTGGAGGGCTACAGTTTAGAGACCACTGTATAGTGGTCTCCAAACTGTAGCCCTCCAGATGTTGCTAGGAAACTACTCACCGGCTTCCTTAGTTTGTACCAGGGATCCGCATGTCATCGCCACCGGTAAGGGACCTCCACCACCACTGCCGGTTACAGGACAGTTCCCGCGTTCTGCAGGGATTACCGTGGGTGGGCAGAGCGGGGGAACCAAACTTTAACCCCTCCTCCCCCGATCTGCTATTGGTCGGTCGCATATGCCTTCAGGGGGACCGGAGGTGTCTTGGACACCCCCGATCCCTCTTATTTTTCAGGTCACCGGGTCACAGGAGACCTATATGACCCGGAATCTCTGCAGATCACCACAGGTCTGCCCAGGAGTTTGCAGGCATCCTGGGGTCCCCGCCCGGTGAGCAGCGGGGAAGGGAATTCCCATGGGCGTACAGGTACGCCCTGGGTCCTTAAGTACCAGGGAGCCAGGGCGTACCAGTATGCCCTAGGTCCTTTATGGGTTAAAGGGGTTCTCCGGTGGAAAACATTTTATTTTTTTTCAAATAAACTGATGTCAGAAAGGTATACAGATTTGTAAATTGCTTCTTTTTAAAAATCTTAAAGGGGTACTCCGATGAAAACCTTTTTTCTTTTAAATCAACTGGTGCCAGAAAGTTAAACATATTTGTAAATTACTTCTATTAAAAAATCTTAATTCTTCCAGTACTTATTAGCTGCTGAATGCTACAGAGGAAATTCCTTTCTTTTCGGAACACTGATGACATCACGAGCACAGTGCTCTCTGCTGACATCCCTGTCCATTTTAGCAACCGTGCATAGCAGATGTATGCTAAGGGCAGCATCGTGGCTCAGTGGTTAGCACTGCTGCCTTGCAGTGCTGGGGCCTTGGGTTCAAATCCCACTAAGGACAACAATAAATAAAGAGTTATTATTATTATTATAATGATGTCAGCAAAGAGCACTGTGCTCATGATGTCATCAGAGAGAACTCCAAAAAGAAAATAATTTCCTCTGTACTATTCAGCAGCTAATAAGTACAGGAAGGATTAAGATTTTTTAATAGAAGTAATTTACAAATCTGTTTAACTTTCTGGCACCCGTTGATTTAAAAGAAAAAAGGTTTTCACTGGAGAACCCCTTTAATCCTTCCATTACTTATCAGCTGTTGTATGCTCCAGAGATAGCTTTGTAGTTCTTTCCAGTCTGACCACAGTGCTTTCTGCTGCCACCTCTTTCTGTGTCAGGAACTGTCCAGAGTACAAGCAAATCCCCATAGCAAGCCTTCCCTGCTCTGGACAGTTCCTGACAGGGACACAGGTGGCAGCAGAGAGCACTGTGGTCAGACTGGAGAGAACTGCACAACTTCCTGTGGAGCATACAGGAGCTAAGTACTGGAAGGGTTAAGAATTTTAAATAGAAGTAATTTAAAAATCTGTTAAACTTTATGGCACCAGTTGAGTACCCCTTTAAACAAACAGACCAATAATATTACCAATTATTAACTTTTTTTTTTTTACCATTTCTTTGCAGGGTATAAAATAATAAAAATCAGGAAGAATTCAAGACATGGACTTTGTGAGTCAGCATCTACATTTAAAATAATTTCCTTGGTTCTCCAATCTATTCTGGTCACTAGCTAAAACCTTGACTTAATAATGTCTGGCATCCAAAGCCCCCAACCATCCATGTCCTACACAGAAGGGCTGATTCTTTTTCTGGCGAATAAAGGAATTACTGTAGCTCTAATATGTGAAAGGGGTATTCCATGCTTACCTGCCCCAATCCCTTGGTCCCTTGGACCCGACTGCTCACCACTGCTCCCGACTTCCTCTAATGTGTTGATACAGAGGGAATGCGCGCTCAGCCAGTAACTTGCTGAGACAGGTCACAACAATGGCCAGTGACTGGTTGACTGGGCATTTCCCATTCTGTTGACATGTGAGAAAGCAGAGAGCAATGAGGATCAGGCTCTGTTGGAACATTGGAATATTCTTTTTTTCTTTTTTTTTTTTGCTTTGCTGGAGTACTTCTATTAGGACATATGAAACGATGCTATGAGATAATCCTTCAAATTGGGGGTTTGCTTCTGGAAAAAAAAGGTTAATAAGAATACAGATAAAATATAATACAGATGCTAAAGTCCTTCTTTTACCTGAGAAGTGGACACAGTTGCATCCAGCCTTGGCATTGTCTGTGATCTAAATATCCCTCCTGGTCAGATAGTTTGATGTAATGTCTTAGTATAGGTCAAATACAGACTGTGAACCTGAATTATAACCTTTTTTTCAGCCATGACCAAGTATCCTAAAAGTTACATTAATACAGTTCCAAGTGTCCTGTTTGGCCTCTAATAGAAGATGTATGGAGAAGTGGTGTCTACGAGAAAAGCTGTCATTCATCCAGTGTGGGCAGCTTAATCCAGACTCTCACTGTCTCTCCTAGGAGTCCTGTCAGTATAATCTTTGCCTTTTACGCACAAATCTTGCTACAAATCATATAAACCTATACATCACAAACTCAACATCTATCCCTATACCATATCATGTGTACAAATGCAGGTTCACACCAACACTTATACAGTAAGAGCTAAGCTGTTATTTGAGCTCCCACAATATCTTACATTCTGGCTGAATTTGGTATTCAATCTATCTGAACAGTAAGTACAACATAGTATAGGTAAAAAAAAACAGTAGAAGATAAATAAATCTAACATTATGTAGATGTGCAATACAGTATGTGTCACGAAAAAACACTGCTTTCCTTTTGTCTCGCCAAATCACAAGTAGGAAATACTATTTGTAGAAAGATTATGTAAAAGTTAAAATAAATCTCTCACAAAGAAAAATAATAAAAAAAAAAAAAATCACTATAACAACTCAAAACCAAAAACAAATTGCAGCTTTTTGGCCAGTTAAATATTGTAATGTAAAGTCTTAAATTTTTAATTTTTTTTGCTGTAACATTTTCTTACTCACACACTTTCCTAGAAAGGATGTATGTGCTAGAAATACATCTGTTACACGACTGTACAGTTATTCCTTCCATTGTTCTCTTCCTGTCTATCATATCCGGCATCTTTTGATATGAACATGCTTATCAAATGAATCAGAATTAAGGGAAAGGAGAGTGGGTGTATCGTACCACATTTTTCACCTTTTAAGTTTGACATCACATTATATATTGATGTAAAGTCAATAAAAGGTCTTTTTAATCTCATACAAAGACGTGCCGATAACTACTCTCTGTAATGAGCTATGTTATTGAAGCTCGGCACAGCAGACTGAACATATGGTATTACCTTACATCCCTCCTACCCTCCCTGTTTCCTAATAGAAGTGTGTTACATTTATTTATTTTTATCCTTATTTACATGTAAAACTGAAGACTGCATAAGTAGTAAGCATAGCTTTCCTGCAGATACTGATCTAAACATCCAAATGTAGCCGCGCTCAGCAAGTACAGATTATTACTGTCTTCTACAGTATGTACTGTCTCAAAAAAAAAAACCTTAAAGAGTACCTGTCATGATCTTGTTGAATTTTATAATCCTCCCAGTTCACTGCCCCAATCATGATAAGCCACCCCTGCCTTTATTTTTATTATCTTTTAGTTTTCTACCTTGATATTGCTCTGTATTTTCTGCTCAATCTCAGTCAGATTCACAGACTGGGAAGGGGTGTTGCTCAGCAGGCGTGACATCATCTGAAGCCATACAGGGGAAAACTTCCTCCCTAACTCCGCTACACACAGTCCAGAGCAGTTCAGTGTGGGATGAGCTATGATTGGCTAATGTTGCACACCCCCCCCCCCCCCCCCTCAGCACTCCAGACTGCATTTCCTGATTTTGGACCTCGGCCAGGCCAGCAGGAGTCCAAAGTCTGTGCAAGAGATAGGGGGAAATGTGCTCTGGATAAGAAGGGAGACACCTAGTGGCAGCTTTTTTAAACACAAATAAAACATATTGATTTTTTTTAAACAAAGTATATTAGAGTGCCCATTTAACATTACCTCTTCAGAGACACTGCGGAAAGGCAAAGGGAAAACTTAAGGCTTTTGGAGGAAACCCCTTTCTCTAGCTCAGACTTGCTGTCACAGATTTCAGTTCTATCATATGCTATGCATATGAGTATGATCCTCCTAGAATTCAATTTTTAATGCAACTTGAGAATATCTCCAAAAGGTTTCACTGCATTATAAAGATTCAGCATGGGCGTGCACAGGCTGACTGTAAGACATCAGATTTAGGGTTCCATTACATGGCCCGATGCACCCTCTAAAGGAGGGTCAACATCATATATCAACGCTTGTTTAGCGAGGCTACTACAAGGCTCGACCAAAAAGGTCACATGACCAATGGCTGGGTCGTTTTTGCCGCACTTTCCTGCCATTATTCTTCAGTTGCACATCCCTTATTACACAGAGGGATGAGCGTCCAACAAACGATAATTTTTTTGACAAAGGATATGATCAGATGATTGCTGGCAATATCAGTCTAGCATAGATTGGCCCATTTACAATGGATTTAACTAATTATCTGCCTGCATATGATAGTATGAAGAAGAGTTTAATTGGATAAATGCAAATGTATTTTGTCTACAAGAAAACAATTATGTATATATTTAGAGATATAGCTATATATGTGTGTGCATAAGCATATTTGTCTTAAGTAACATGATTTGTTTTAATGGGCACCATATTATATTGATGACACTCTCTTCCTGCTGATATCATTCACTATAAAAATCACATTTACAAATTAAATAAACATCAGCACTGTCAGACATGGACTCATAAAGTCATTACGACATGATAAAGAGCACTAATAAAAGGAATGTACAACTTCTGGTAAAGGGATTCTCTCTGTAGTAGATATGGCTGCCCCTGGTCATATAGAAGATGCAGTGGATCTTCTTCAGTATTGATGTAGCTTGCAGCTTAAGGTTCAAATTAAACATTATCCTACAATAAGCTGAAAGCAGAGGTCTTTTTTGGAACCTTTTACTTTCTTAGGGAAGTATTTCAAAGGATAGTGTCCAAGTACTTTATTAAATCCAGTAGTCGAGATAAATTGTACTTACTTTGTCAACTTTCCATTTGAACTACAGCCCACACCTTTTGCGAAGGAGGGTTAAGAGGTTAGGTATAGTATTGCTGTAATATTACTGGTGCTCCTAAAGGGGTTAAGTTTGTAACCCAGTATCTTTGGTGGTCCAGGATAAGGTTAAAGGTAATATCTTTCATCCATAGGGATTTACACCATTTATGGGTTAAAATGTAATCATGTGTTAACATCTACTATTCCTAGTAGTGTAAGGTTATTATTAGGTTCATATTTTTTCTAGAAATTTTCTTAGTTTTTTTTTTATAAACTGAGCTCCAAATCCTATGTTTTGCATACCATTTATTAAAAGGGTTATCCCAATAAAAATAAAATAGGTGACGAAAAACAACCACTTTAAACTTCTAGCTGCCTCCAGCTGCCACTAGGGGAGCTAACTTCTTAGGCTCCTTTCACACTAGTGATTTCTCCGTTATTGAAGTTCCGTCGCATGTTCCGTCACAATTTTCGGCGAAAACCGGCCGTTACAAAACCCCTGATGGCCGAGACTAAATCTCATTGCAGCCTATGGGATTTTGTAACTGCCGTTTGCACCCGTATATGCCCGTAATTCATTACGGACGTTATACAGTGACGGGACATCGTGGTGGAAAAATTACTGCATGCAGTCCAACACAGTCCAATATGCAAAGCTACAAGTCAGCACCAGAGAGAAGACACTTGCCCCAATTCACATTTCACTTCTTCCACTTACTATGTATCTTTAGACTTAGGTCCCATGACACCCAGGGGTGGCTCTACCATAAGGCGAGCAAGGTAGCCACCTAAGGCCTAACACTCGAGGGGGCCTTGCAGCCAGTGCCGGTGCTAGGCTATTTCGCACCCTAGCCAAGACTTCATTTGGTGCCCCCATAGGGGCACAAAATATTATACAGTATACGGTTTACGGTAGATGCCTCTGGCTGATATGTAAATAGGTAGGGAACCCCCCTATTTGGTAGACGCCCCCCCCTAGGTAGGTAACCCCCCCCCCAATTAGGTAGATCCACCAGTAGGTTGGTAGCTCTCCCTCCCCAATTAGGCAGATGTCCCTAGTAGGTAAGTATGTAACTCTCCCATAATTAGATAGCTGTCCCCAATAGGTATGTAGATTAGTAGGTAAACCCCCTCATGGTACGTAGATAGGTAGGGAATACCCCTGTAGGTATGTAGATAGATAGTTAGGGAGGGAATCCCCCGTAGGTATGTAGATAGATAGGTAGGTAATTCCCCTTTAGGTATGTAGATTAGTACATAGGTAGGCAGGTAATCCCCCTGTGGGTATGTAGATAGATAGTTAGGTAGGTAATCCCCCTGTAGGTATGTAGTTAGGCAGGTGATCATCCTGTAAGTATGCAGATAGATAGATAGATAGATAGATAGATAGGTAGGTAGGCAGGTAATCTCTCTGTAGGTATTCAAATAGATAGGAAGGTAGTAGGCAGGCAATTCCATATATGCATCTTTCTTATTTTACCATTTTTGCACTAGGTGGGGATTTTTTTTATGAGAAAAAAAAAAGGATTTTATTGTTTTTTGTTATACTTCACAGTAACCATCCAGTTGTCCGTTCACAATAAATGCTGAATGTATAAGTTAAAATACCTGGTGCCTTCTTTCTTTCCCTTAATTTGCCTCTTCTCTTCCTTGTTCAGATAAGGTGGCTGTCTTTCTCTAAAGGCCCCTTCAGGTGGCGAAATATCTGCCCGGAACTTACATTATTACTCGAGTACTGCTCGGACATGCACCGTCTCCTTTGTCGGCAATGCATGTCCAAGCAGATTCATGGTCATTATTTTACCTTGTTCATTCTTTGAGCCAAGTCTGGGATTTGAATTTCCACTGTGGACATTCTGGTGTGCACGGTGCAGCAGAATCCCATTAAAAACAAATAAAGCACTGAAATTTCAGAGCAAAATTTTTCAGCTGGATTCCACTTAGAAATTCCGCAATGTGAATGACTACCCTCTGCATAGTATGCTTTGGTAGTCTGAGACATGCCACTCCCTCCTCTAGAATGGACAAGAGATGAATATTGAGCATGAATGTGATGTTCTATGGAGAACCATTGGGTTCCTTTACACAAGCAATCTATCATATTTATAGAGTAACAAAAGGAGTTCTTAGATGTCTTGGTTGTCATTGTACATGGCTGGGATACTGGCTATTCCAGCAAGGTGCCAGCAGTATGTTACATCTTACACTAAGGGTGGGTTCATGCTACGTTTGTAGTGTACGTGTGCCGGATCTGGTTGGGGGGGAGTGGAAACCAGCCACTCCTGTATTCCAGCCTGATCTGGCCCGAACCCCATTCATTTCAATGAGCCGACCGGAGTCAAAAGCTGACTCCGGTCGGGTCATTTTTGCCCCATATCCGGTTTTCCCACTAGACCTAAAACCGTGGTATACCACGGTTTTAGGTCTGGTTGGAGAAACCCATACTGGTTACAAATGAGCCAACCAGAGTCAGCATTTGACTCTGATTGGCTCATTGAAATGAATGGGATATGGGAGCGGCTGGTTTTCTCTCCCCCCCCCCCCCCCCAACCGGATCCGGCACTCATACACTACAAGCGTAGTGTGAACCCACCCTAACTGGTAATAGCATAGACTCAGAGTCTACACCATCTAAGTAACATTGCTGTACATTATGGTGCCCACAGACAGCCAAAGACACCACGCAGGGTGGTACACAGAGGGACACCCTGCATCATGGCGCAGTGAATCCCAGCCCTCCCCTCGTTTCACTTAACCACCTAAGCCATTTCTACAAGACAATAGTAAACTGTAGTTCTACGAAGAAATTGAACCTACATTCTTTCACTTGAATCCCCAGTTAAACATAAGAATTAATTGTTGTTTTTTTCAGTTTAGGGATTTTGTTTCCATGTTCAAATATTACAGCCAGAAGATCCAAGCAATGAAATCTGTACTTTTGCAGTAATACATCCAACATTTCTTGGAACTATCAGCAAATGATTTTAGTTCCATTTCTTCCTGCTAACCCAGTTAAGAACAGATGTTTCCCATATTTCTTGTCAGTGTCAAGTTTAAACAATCACAGAAATTGATGTGATCCAAGGTTAATACAAGGTGCCCAACCCCAAGTGCAGTTGTGCACCTACGTTGGTTTCCTTACTCACGCTGCAAAAAGCCTTATATCTTTGTGCGAAAAAATAAAAATAAACAACTGAATGGTCAAAGTGATGAAGTTGTTACATAACATTTTCTGGTTGTAGGTACACAGGAGTGTGTGGTACAATGCATTTGAATTATGCTGCAACTAGATGCGATGTGAAGTTATGGAATAATACTGAAAGGCTGAATACAGTATGAGTATTAATATTGTATTGAACATAAGGAAAAATGACAGTCTAGCTATGAGAAATGGAAGCAAATGACTGGTAAATTCCCCTACATGTTTGCAAAGACCTGGTAAATGTACACTATTGTATGATCCCTAAATTCTGC
The DNA here is from genome assembly GCF_029499605.1 of Hyla sarda. Classification (NCBI taxonomy): domain Eukaryota; kingdom Metazoa; phylum Chordata; class Amphibia; order Anura; family Hylidae; genus Hyla; species Hyla sarda. Next base: position 168,405,577 of record NC_079191.1, read on the forward strand.
ATTAATAAGTATCTTCTATTTATTTTACAAGCTGATACTGATCTTATATGGTTTGCAATGGATCCTCAGCTACTAAAAGCTGTTACATTTGAGAGCAGTTGCCTTCATAAGAGTTCATCCACACTGCGGACATTTAACCGGCAGAATTTTTCTTGCAGCAGAGTCCCAGTGTTTTTTACGGGATTCTGCTGCTCTGTTTAAACTACAAAATTTCTACAGTGGAAATCTGCCAGCCCAGAGATGTCCACTCAAAGATTAAATATAAAACAAAAATAGAGAAAAATAGCCGCACATCCACATTTTGTATTTTTATCTACTTACTTCTCAGCATAATTACAAAAATTAACAGGTTGTTAGTATACATTTTGATCGCCACGTCAAGGCCACCTAGTCAGAGTGGGTCCCTAACCTAACAATGGCATAGTGCTGGGCAGTGAACACCCACAGGGGAAATAACTAAGTGGCCAGGCAGCCCCACTGCTGCCCAACCAAGCTCCCAGCAGAATGCTAGGAGTTGTAGTTTTGCAACCGCTGGAGGCCCACCGGTTTGGAAACATTGTATAACACAGATGCCCTATTATAGTGGGAATTGTGTAATGCCTAATTTCCCCTCTGGGAGTGCTGTAAGGACATTGTTTGCTTTCTTCCATGTTCGCCCACAGATTCCCAGGAGCAGAACAATCTGTGTTTATTTTATTGTTGGAGGATACAAATTATATTATATTACAAGTATTTTTATTGGAAACTTGTATCACTTTTTATTGTACAGTGACTAAGCTTTAATTGTAATTACCCTGAAAACATATTTAATATTTGTATAATGAAACTCTATGCAAATTTACCATATACAGTATATTCCCCCACAGGCAGTCATTAGATTGGAACATTCTTGTTTACAATCTGAAATCTAGGGATGTCCCAAAACCATTTTTTTAAGACCGAGTACGAGTACCGATACTTTAATTCTAGTACTCGCCAATACCAATTACAAGTACTTTTTTTTAAAAGGGAATTTGACAACAGCGTTACCCGGTTTCTTGCGCTGCTTACCGTGCTCATACTTGAGTTCCTTGTGTGCAATGGAGGTGGCTACTGTAGTATGAGCCAAGATTTCTCTCTTCTCCATTGGGCAGAACAGGGAATTTGCATTGGTGGTGAAACCAATGTTCACATGGTGAGCAGCGGTAGAAACTGGGTCATCTGTACTATCTACCTATAAATTCAAGTTAGTGCAGGTGACTCTGCTGTAAGATTGCCTTTAATAGTAAGTAGTATCCCCTTGCAGACATTAGCAGCAGCCCCCCTGCAGACATTATTAGCAGCCCCCCCTGTAGATCACAGCCCCCCCCCCTTTAGACAGCAGGCCCCCCGTAGACCGCAACCCCACCCTTGTAGACAGCTCACCTGTGGCTGTCCTCTTTCGGGTGCTGCTGCTCCACTGCCCCATTGTCCCATCCGCATCAGTGTGTCCTATGGACGAGCATGTGACATATACGTCACTCCTCTTCCTCTGTAGCGTTACGCTGGGTTCAGTGAAGGAGGTGGAGTGACGTGTGTGTCACATGCTCCTCCATGGAATGCCATAATGCAGACGGGAGGACGGGGCAGCGGAGCGGCAGCAGGTATCGGATTTGGTATTGGGGAAATTGAACATGTCCCCGATACCATGCAAATGTCTGGTATCTGCCCCGATACTAGAAAAACCCTTTCTAAAGGTATGTTTACATCAAAAAGGGGGATGGTCTCCACGTATACACTGGCTTACCTGTGGCATGCCCATAGAGTTAGGCAGGTTGGCGGTTCAGTGGTTACTATATTAATTCTTTACGACACAGGGGAGCATCTGCATGAAGTGTGTAGGTTCTTCCTATGCTTGTCTGGACTTTTATCTGGTACTCTGGTTTCCTCCCACACTCCAAAAACTTTATGGAGGTTAGAATGTAAGTCCAAGTGGAGACAGGTCTTATGTGATCATCTCTATACAGTGCTGCACAAAAATGTTGCCACAATATAAATATTTTATTTGCAACTATAGTGGTAGGCTATGCTATTCTGTCCCATAAATGGGAGTTATACTGCAGTTAAACAGACCAAACATAGACTACGTCCAATTTTTTCATGTCTAGATATGCTACAATATAGGTATTACACTGTTTCACTTTTTTCAGCAAATGTGTGGCATATAATGAGTCAAATAAACAAAACGAAACTGTTATTTGATAGGCAACAATAAAAAGATGGTAATAAAGAATTCCAACAATATTTTACTGCACTACATTTGCACCATGAGGCTGACAGAAGATGGCTTCTAAGAAAGCCAATAATGGACCCAGGTCTTATGCTTATATTGGATATTCTGTTCTCTGTTTTGTTTGAAGGAAGCATAGACTGGGTATTTACTCAACAAACAAATATCCTTCTATTGCCAATTTGAGTACGTTATTAAAAGTTCAATTGTAGCGTGCTGATGTATTTTCTTTGTTTTATGTGACTAATACGCAGCCAAGTGTTGATTCTTTCCATTTGTAAAATAATACATTTTTTTCTTTCCTGTTGTTTTTGAAAGGCAAATAAGATTAAAGGTGTCAGACTGGGTTATTTTCTGAGCATCTTTTAGCAATAAATGGCTCTCAATTCTATTATCTCAGAGAATCTCGCTCTAGTTATGCACTCTGAATTGTAGAAATGTTCTCGGAATCAGATGCTAAGCGTCATTACCACCCATTGGCACATTATACCTATACAAAAACTCAGTGTCTTCCTGATAATTTTGGTCATTTGAGTTTGGCATTAAAAAAGAATAGCTGCTTTAGAAAGGAGCTGCAGTGTATATCTAATATTTAATTTCACCATGAAAACTTGTTTTATAAGGGAAACATTATACAAGGTACAAACATGGGATTTTACTTAGCTCAATGACAAATTTCAATACCTCTATTTGAGCTTTTTGTCAAAAACACAGACACTTGGTATAACATCAGGTAGATAAGCCCAACTTAATATGTATGCATATAAATATATAAATAAATAAATAAATATATATATATATATATATATATATATATATATATATATACAGAAAAATATGGAAGCAGCGCACCAATAAACGGTGAATTCAAAAACGTTTATTCACACATCTGTAAAAGGCGACGTTTCAGCTCCTCACTAGAGCCTTTCTCAAGCAACGTTTTTGAGTTCACTGTTCATTGGAGTGCTGCTTCCATATTTTTCTGGATATTACATGAGGACTTGGTCTGGTCCTGAGCACCCAGCTGGATCTTGAATCCCCTTCACGGTGCTCCTCTACAAGTGATCTTCTATCTATATATATATATATATATATATATATATATATATATATATATAATCTAGTGGCATGTCTACGCTTTGGAGAACCCGGTCCCTGCTGGGGGAAGCACACCCAGGGGGGTGTTGGGTGCACCTACACGTTGGGCACAAAAGAGGGGACCTGCCAGCACACATGTATAGAGTTGAAAGTTACCTATCAGTGGAAGCTGCAGGACTTGCGGCCCACTCTGATTGGAGAGTCTGAACTCTCCCCCACGCAGTACATGAACGATGATGTCACTCATTGGCACCTGCACTGTGGAGGAAGGAAGACGTGGCCTGGCTGTTTGGAAGATCACTGCACTGGAAAGAGGTAAGTATGCTTTTTTTTCATCTCAACATGGGTGGATGGGCGACGTGGCTAACTACCTACCTTCTTAGCTACTTATCTACCTATCAACATATACAAACAAGAAGATAACCCTTACATGGCCAGAAATTGGAGGCTCAGTGCTAGCCTAGGAAAGGCATATTCTTAGTGTAGAGTTTGTCATGAATGAGGTCACCTTATCATGGTGGGATGGTACACACTATTTGGCCAAATGGTAAGTTAAGAACCTCTATTTTTCACCATAGCAGTATTGCAAAATAAAACATGTAATATTTTAAATGTAGCTTAGTGCTAGCAGTATGCTGTTGTTATCTTTTTCTTTGTATTTGTAGTTCAGCCGCAGTGTGCACCTGTATACTTATTCCACACAATAGTTGTGTATTAGGAAGAGCTGCCCAATATCTGTTTTTTTTACCAGGCTACATAGTTACCTATCTACCTTACTGCCTACCTACTTACCTACCTAGCCACCCAGATACCTACCTAGCTACCTACCTATAATGGAGTGCTGTGGAGAGTTTCTCTTTTTTACCTATGTACTTAGCTACCTACCTAGCTTGCTAGCTACCTGACTACCTGTCTAACTACCTACTTAGCTACCTGGCTACCTACTTACATAGCTATCTACCTACCTGGCTACCTATTTACCTACCTACCTTGTACCTATTTACCTACTTAGCTAACTAGACAATTAATTACTGCAACACACCAGTGTTTCTTAAAAAAAAGTGTGTTTTATTTCAACATGTGTAAAGCTACAGGTAACTTTTATGCAGGCTCATCCAGCTACAGCTCCTATTATCACAATTTGATCTCATACCAATTGTGACAGCAACTCACTAACTTGTATATTGTGTAATGTGCATAAAGATCTTTTTTTCTTTTGTTCTATAAAATTTCTTGATAAAATCCAAATAAACCCTTATTAATCGAATGCCAATTGAACTTCTCTATTGTATGTTTTGCAATCATTCATTTAGTATACCTTAATGTATGATGTTTACAAAGTTGACAATTTGTTTGAATGTAAACTACAAAAACAAACACAACATTTTTTTTTAAATCAACAAGATTCTATGCTAGTTACTGGTTGTATATAATAAGTTCAGAGAGCATTTAAAATTGCTTTTGCGTTTATGTAAAAACTAGCTAGAAAAATGCAGCTAATACTGTATATAAGTGAAAGAAGTAGGGTCCACTACATACTCCTGTATGCATACAGTGGGGCAAAAAGTATTTAATCAGCCACCAATTGTGCAAGTTCTCCCACTTAAAATGATGAGAGGCCTGTAATTTATCATCATAGGTATACCTCAACAATGAGAGGCATAGTGAGAAAAAAAATCCATAAAATCACATTGTCTGATTTTTAGAGAATTTATTTGAAAATGATTGTGGAAAATATGTATTTGGTCAATATCAAAAGTTCATCTCAATACTATGTCATATACCCTTTTTTGGCAATTACAGAGGTCAAGCATTTTCTGTAAGTCTTCACAAGGTTTTCACACACTGTTGCTGGTATTTTGGCCCATTCCTCCATACAGATCTCCGCTAGAGCAGTGATGTTTTGGGGCTGTCGCTGGGCAACATGAACTTTCAACTCCCTCCAAATTTTTTCTAAGGGGTTGAGATCTGGAGACTGGCTAGGCCACTCCCGGACCTTGAAATGCTTCTTACAAAGCCACTTCGTTGCTCGGGCGGTGTGTTTGGGATCATTGTCATGCTAAAAAGACCCAGCCACATTTCATCTTCAATGCCCTTGCTGATGGAAGGAGGTTTTCACTCAAAATCTCATGATACATGGCCCTATTAATTCTTTCCTTTACACGGATTAGTCGTCCTGGTCCCTTAGCAGAAAAACAGGCAAAAAGCATGATGTTTCCACCCCCATGCTTTACAGTAAGTATGGTGTTCTTTGGATGCAACGCAGCATTCTTTTTCCTCCTAAACACGACAAGTTGAGTTTTTACCAAAAAGTTCTACTTGGTTTCATCTGACCATATGACATTCTCCCAATCCTCTTCTGGATCATACAAATGCTCTCTAACAAACTTCAGATGGGCCCGGACATGTACTGGCTTAAGCAAGGAGACACGTCTGGCACTGCATGATTTCAGTCCCAGGCAGCGTAGTGTGTTACTTATGGTAGCCTTTGTTACTTTGGTCCCAGCTCTCTGCAGGTCATTCACTAGGTCCCCCAGTGTGGTTCTGGGATTTTTGCTCACCGTCCTTGTGATCATTTTGACACCACAGGGTGAGATCTTGCGTGGAGCCCCAGATCGAGGGAAATTATCAGTGGTCTTATATGTCTTCCATTTTCTAATTATTGCTCCCACAGTTAATTTCTTCACACCAAGCTGCTTGCCTATTGCAGAACCAGTCTTCCCAGCCTGGTGCAGGTCTTCAATTTTGTTTCTGGTGTCCTTTGACAGCTCTTTGGTCTTGACCATAGTGGAGTTTGGAGTGCGACTGAGGTTGTGGACAGGTGTCTTTAATACAGGTAACGAGTGGAGGACAGAGCAGACTCTTAAAGAAGAAGTTGCAGGTCTGTGAGAGCCAGAAATCTTGCTTGTTTGTAGGTGACCAAATCCTTATTTTCCACCCTCATTTGCAAATAAATTATTTAAAAATCAGACAATGTGATTTTATGGATTTTTTTTTCTCATCATGTCTCTCATAGTTGAGGTATACCTATGATGAATATTTCAGGCATCTCTCATCTTTTTAAGTGGGATAATTTGCACAATTGGTGGCTGAATAAATATTTTTTTTGCCTCACTGTATATCAGTCATTGGTAATGGGGGTGGGAACAAATGGGGAGATATAGGGATTGCTCTCCTTATGAACAAATTATATTCTTGAGCACAAGTGCGCTCTGATACTGTGATGTTGAAATGCTTTTTGATATGCTTGTTCTGTGTCTTAGCATGGACATGTATGTACAGTAGGTCTTCTATAAAAATAGTTACATTCATTTAACAGAATTGTAAAAATGATAATAGCTCAGAATTTTCCCCCTTCTGCTGTCACTTGCATGTTTCTTAATTCATGCCAGAAAGCCAGATGTTACCACTCAGAGCTGTCCTTACTACTTTTCTCTTTGGGACAGATAGCTTTTAATACTTCAATTGTCTTAATCTATTTCCCATTAGTATATCATGGCACATATTGAAGTCATGATATATTTTAAGTCAGAATTTACAAAGGATGTAACCTAAAGAGGCTATGTAAGATTACAGGGAGCAAACCACCTATTTTTGCAAAATTTAACATCTGGCATTGCTGAATAGAAGATATTATTGTGTACTAAACACTACCTTTAATATGTTGGGCTGCAGTGTTGTCCCAGAAAAAATGTTGTTTTAAATTTGCAAAAGGACCTCTTTGGGGCACTGTATGACTGTACCTCTAGAAGTATATGGGAGGGGTTCAGGCAGGCATAGCTTGCTCCTAAAGATACAGTCATGGCCCCCACTGCATCAAATAGCTAATTTGCATATTTAATAAAAATTAGTTTTCCTGGACAATGACACGGCATGGCAAGATATTTAGGGTAGTGTTCATTATGCAATTACATCCCCTATTCAGCAATAGCAAAATCTATAAGTAGACCTTATTTAAGGCTAGCTTTATACACAGTGGCCCAGATTTATCAAAGAATGTCTACGGTAGAGCTATTTTCCCACATTTATTTGGGTGATGGGTTTGACTAGCATGCATGTTATTTATCAAGAAGGTGCAGCAGGATGATCAATTTTGCACAGCTATGCTTTGGTGGGAAAAGCTCTACCACATACACTTTTTCTAGATGCTTGTGAGGGAGGAAAGTAGACACTTTCCCGGGTCCTGAATTTGGCAGGTTAGGTGTTTTCACTTACTTTCACAGAGCTGCCGGGACATTTTTACTTGCATTTTAGACGCTACAACTGATGGCTTGTGCCGAGCTGAGGTCGAGAAAGCCAAGCCGTCATTTCTTTGCGAAGAAGGCAGTACCAGCCCTGCACAATTTTGTGGAAGTGAAGGAGGGCCAGTCATTGAGCCTGTCGGTATGTACCAAAGTGCACAGCAGCGCCGACGTCTGGAGCGGTAACTACGGTCATGGACAATGCATGTTCTTTACGGCTCACTGGGTGAATGTGGTTACTGCACAGCTACAACACCAACTTGGATAGGTCACGCCGCTTCCTCCTCCACGCTCTCAGGCCGTTGGTCCTGTGACAGTGTGCGACTCCACCTCCTCATCCTCCATAGTGTCCTCAGACTCCACTGCCCAGACAAGTCTCAGTGGCCCTTCAGCATACCATGTGTGCAGGGCACGGCGGTGTCATGCTGTTCTTCACATGGTTTGCCTTGGTGAATGGAGTCACACAGGGGAGGAACTGCTAAAAGTCATTCGTAAAGAAATCGAATCATGGCTTACTCCACGAAAACTGGAAATGGGAACCATGGTGACAGACAACAGGAAGAACATCTTGCATGCCTTGCGACTGGGAAGGCTGAGCCATGTGCCCTGCATGGTACACGTTTTCAATCTGGTTGTGAAGCGGTTCATGAAGTATTCCCCCCCATTAGCAAGACATCCTAACAATGGGAAGGAAACTTTGCATGCACTTCAGCCACTCATACACCGCAAAGCACACCCTCTTGAGCTGCAGCATCAGGACGGTATCCCCCAACATAGTCTTATTTGTGACGTTGCTACACGTTGGAATTCCACCCTCCATATGTTGGACCGACTATACGAACATAGAAAAGCCATCACCGATTTCTTTATGATCCAAGCGGATAGGGGGCTCCCCTGTGTAACTTCAATGTCAACCAGTGGCAGCTCATAGGTGACACCTGCCATTTGCTGAGGCCCTTTGAGGAAGCCACATTATTAGTAAGTCGCCAGGATTATGGAATGAACGACGTCATTCCCGCTGCTTCATTTCTTACAGCACGTGTTAGAAACTATGGCTGGTCAGGGCACTGGAGACGTGGCGCCTACATCTCACGGCCACATGAGCCCTGTGGGGGCTGAACTGGAGGAGGAGGAAGGGGAGGGGCACAGTGGAGCACAGTTTAGGTTTTGCCAAATGGGCGGTTTTTCTAGTAATCTGACAGGAGAGGAGGAGCAGGAGCAGCCAGAGGAGCTAGAGGGTTATGAGGAAGGCGAGACAGGGGACCCAGACACACGGTGGCAGTATGCATTGGAGATGCGTTCACCTTCCACTGCCATGGCTGCTGGGGAGAGGTGGGTTGGCAGGAGCAGTACCAGCTCCATCAGCAGCAGCCTGAGTCTACAGTCGCTGATGAGTACCTTTCTTCACCCGTATAGTGAAGCAACTCATCAGCAGTAGGTAAACCTGGAGCAGGACCTGAACCAGCAGGTGGTGGCATACCTTGACATGCCCATGCCAACCCACCTTGACGATCTGCTGGACTTCTGGGCAGCCAAACTTGATTTGTGGCTGCAACTAGCAGAGTTTGCCCTGGAAAAGCTGTCCTGCCCGGCCAGTAGTGTGCCATCAGAGCGGGTGTTTAGTGCGTCGGGGGCCATAGTAACCCCAAGGAGAAGTCATCTGTCCACGAAAAATGTGGAGAGACTGACCTTTGTGAAGATGAATCAGGCATGGATCAGCCAGGATTTCAACCCACCAATGCCTGATGCATCAGAGTAGATTGACTATGGTGCCACACCAACACTTCACAAATATGGATAGTGACAAATAGATTTAACTGCTCCCCAGTTACAAACATTCCTCCACATCAGACCTTTTTTCACCCACCTTCATCACTGGGTACTGGTATTGCCACCCACTGCACCACTGTCACTGGGTCACTTTCAGGACTCCTGATGCTGCTGCTGCCACCTCCAAGCTGTCTCATTCAGCCACTATATGGTCTGCTCATGCCTCAGCCACCTCCAGGCTGTGCCATTCAGACACTATATGGTCTCCTCATGCTTCAACCAACTACAGGCTGTCCCATTCAGACACTATATGGCCTCCTCATGCTTCTGCCAACTCCAGGCTGTCCCATTCAGACACTATATGGTCTCCTCATGCTTCAGCCAACTCCAGGCTGTGCCATTCAAACACTATATGGTCTCCCCATGCTGCCACAAACTCCAGGCAGTCATTCAGCCATTATATGGTCTCCTCATACTGTTGCCACCTCCAGACTCTGTCATTGTGCTGCCATGTGACTCCTTGTTAGATTTGAACCTTCTACACACAATCCGGTGCCTGGGACAATAAAATTGGGAGTTAAAATTTAAATTTCTAAATCCTCAATTTCAATTTAAAAATCTTAAATTTAAAAATCTTAAATTTCAATAGTCTCTACATGCTTCTGACAACTCCAGGCTATGCCATTCAGACACTGTATGGTCTCCTCTTGCTTCAGCCAACTCCCAGCTGTGCCATTCAGCCACTATATGGTCTCCTCATGCTTCAGCCAATTCCAGGCTGTCCCATTCAGACACTATATGGTCTCCTCATGCTTCAGCCAACTCCAGGCTGTCCCATTCAGACACTATATGGTCTCCTCATGCTTCAGCCAACTCCAGGCTGTGCCATTCAAACACTATATGGTCTCCTCATGCTGCCACAAACTCCAGGCAGTCATTCAGCCATTATATGGTCTCCTCATACTGATGCCACCTCCAGGCTCGTTCATTGTGCTGCCATGTGACTCCTTGTTAGATTTGAACCTTTTACCCACAATCCGGTGCCTGGGACACTAAAATTGGGAGTTAAAATTTCAATTTCAAAATCTTAAATTTCAATAGTCTCCTCATGCTTCTGACAACTCCAGGCTATGCCATTCAGACACTATATGGTCTCCTCATGTTTCAGCTACCTCCAGGCTGTGTCATTCAGCCACTATATGATCTCCTCATGCTTTAGCCACCTCCAGGCTGAGCAATTCAGCCATGATATGGTCTCTTCATGCTTCAGCCACCTCCAGGCTGTGCCATTCAGCCACTATATGGTCTCCTCATGCTTCAGCCACCTCCAGGCTGTGCCATTCAGCCACTATATGGTCTCCTCATGCTTCAGCCACCTCCAGGCTGTGCCATTCTGCCACTATATAGTCTCCTCATGCTTCATCCACCTCCAGGCTGTGTCATTCAGCCAATATATGGTTTACTGATGCTGCCAACACCTCCACGCTGTGTCATTCAGCCACTATATGGTTTCCTCATGATGCCAACACCTCCACGCTGTGCCATTCAGCCACTATATGGTCTCCTCATGCTGACAACACCTCCACGCTGTGTCATTCAGCCACTCTTCGGTCTCCTCATGCTTCAGCCACATCCAAGCTGTGTCATTCAACCACTATATGGTCTCCTCATACTGATGCCACCTCCAGGCTCTGTCATTGTGCCACTCTGTGCAATGTCATTGTGCAATGATTCTAATAGCCATGTGTGTAATCTACATGTCAGCTTGTGCAGACATGCATGTGCAGTGCTTCTGCATTTACTCAGAAGACAAAGGGGGAGATTTATCAAAATGTCTAAAATTGAAAGTCGCAGTCTAAATATGTGCGACTTTTTCGCGACTTTTGCTTTAGAGGATTTTTAGAACATGATGCCTTCTAGTCTATTTTAGACGGAAAAATGCATTGGTGCTGAATTTATCAAAAGCGACTTTTCGGCGACAAGTAGCATCGGCTGAAAGTACACTGAAATGTGTGACCATGGTGGAGCAAGTTTAAATACAGTCTAAAGCATAGATCCCGAAGTCCGTGCATAGAATTTACCCATGCTACTTTTGATAAATTAGGTGCACAATAGACCAGCTTAACGCTCTGTAGTTTGGTCTATATTAATGCGGGACATAGACAGCTTTGATAAATCTCCCCCAAAGGACCTATTTTCTCAAGTTGAGTTGGGGTCCTAGCGGTTGGACCCCTACCAATCAGCTAGTTACCACCAATCCAGTGGATAGCTTTTAATCTTAGGATAACCCTTTAGCTGCCTGTAGACAAGACATTTAAATTGGCAGATCCAGACAATCCATATTTCTGCCTATAGAAGGTTGTTTATCAGGTTTTCCACAGTGGAAAGCTGTGGTCATTTTCTATATCCAAAAAATATCATCTTTATAGGGTAAATAAAGTAAATTAGTCATGGAAAGAGAATGTTTAGAAATTATCAGCTATATGGTGTAAAGATATGGCCATCCAACCTCCAATATCTCATCTTCTTTTGACCAATTGTGATGGAAAGTGAGGTTTACTGCAGTCATCTTATAGTTATGGATCTGGTCCAATTTAGACTTTGCAAAACTGGGTCCAGACCTATGGTGAACCCTATGCTTATTTCCCATAAATTTTCTGACACTGCTTTACATGAAATGTACAACAGGGCAGTTTTACTAACAGTGTCTAATACTTACTAGCCGGTCTAAGAATATGCCAGATTATTCTTATTGACTCAGGCTGTTTCATAATTTTTGCACATCTTTAGACACTGTTTCCTAACTTACAACACCTATTGGTTGACTTACATTGGGGGATATTTATCAAAGTTGTCTATGTCCCGCATCAATATAGACCAAACTACAGAGGGTTAGTCTGGTCTATTGTGCACCTAATTTATCAAATGGCGCACGGCTCTTGATAAATTCTGTGCATAGACTGCATGATCTATGCTTTAGTCTATATTTAAACCTGCTCCAACATGGTCTGACATTTCGGCGTACTTTCAGCCTATGCGACTTGTCGCTGAAAAGTCGCTTTTGATAAATTCAGCACCAATGCATTTTTCAATGCATTTCAGTCTAAAATAGACTTGCATGCATCATGTTCTAAAAATCCTCTAGAGCAAAAGTCGCAGAAAAGTCGCACAGATTTAGACTGCGACTTTCTGTGCGACAAATTTAGACAAGAAAAAACAGTCTAAATCCTTTGATAAATCTCCCCCATTATGTCAGACTTTTTGCCCCAAAACCACAGATCACACCCCTTCAAAATAAGTCATGCCCCTTCTTGCTAAGCCATGCCCAAGGAGATAAAAATAAAAAGTTTAAAATGTGGCGCAACAACTTTAAATATTGTGCCTAACATTTTAAAGTCAGTGACTGTGCGACTCCCCCATTACATGTATTTAAAAATGCACATTCAGTAATCTATTCATACTGCGCTGATCACAGAGCAGGAGAAAAGAGGAGCGTGACTCTGGAAGGTGTGATTTTTTTCGATCAGCGGTAATGATAAAATGCATAGCATATGTGCAGCAACTGTTATCTATAATGTTGACATGGATCCAAAAAATAAACAATTAAGAAGCTTAAGCAGATTATGTTGGACTGGCGTTTCTTATCCTGAATTACTGACTGGCCATTTTTACATTTGTCACAGAATTAAAAGCTGATTTGATTTGTACGTTTTATACTGTCTCACTTGTTCACAATGTGAACCACATTAAATAACAAAAAAGTGATTTTTGAAAAGTCATTCATTTACTTATAATTGAAATGTATTCCCTCCTAAAGTTGTGTTGTTTAACACACATTTTCTTCTAGGCGTATTTGTCATTGTTCTATCCGCAGAACAATGTGCACACCTGAGAGCTGTTAAACTCTTAACCTTAAGTGCATTATGTGTATTTACGGCAGTGAACAGGGCTCAGAGAAGACATCATATTTAATACTAGGTTTCTTAAATGTGGCAGCTGCTGTGAATTTTAGAACCTGTAGTATTGTAGTTTCCCTTGTTAGCAATTGGCTTCAGTGGAAGAATAAATGATTTCAAAACCAACAGCATTCCTCTGGTGTCGAGGGATAATCTGATATCTTTGGAAAACTAAGGAAAACACATAGACAGCATTATAAATATGTTATATTACCCTTGTTGTTCAGTGAAACTGTTGACGGCAAGACCATTTTCCGTAATAGGAAAGAACTGCAGGTTTGAGTGTGTTACAGATAGAAAATCTACGAAGCCTTTGGATTAGGACTTTTAGAGACTAAAACACTCTAGGAGGAAGAGGGCTAATTCATGGCACAAGTCGGGTCTTGTGTTTCTTTTTGCTTTTGACACCAATTGCACCTGTAATCTTTAGTTGTAATGGCCGTATCCTACTTATATTGATTTATAACATCACTGGTAAAAGGTTGTTCTAGGTCTTGATGTATATAATTTTACACATGAAAATACCAGTGCAACAGCTTCAACATTGTTGTCAATGGGATTTTGCTGTACCATTCACACTGCAGAATTTCCATTGTAGATGCTCCACCGTGGAAATATAGAATTTCTGACACCACTGAAAAAATTATAGATTACACTGCCATCTATGGGGACCAGAAATGTTCACACAGTCCTACTGTTGGCCACCCCCATAATAGTAGTAACATAGTTAGTTCATTAGGTTGAAAAAAGACCAGAGTCCATCAAGTTCAACCTATAACCCTAATGAGTCCTTACTGAGTTGATCCAGAGGAAGGCAAAAAAAAAAAAAAAACTCATACTCAAGGAAAAATTCCATCCCGACTCCAAATATGGCATCAGAATAGATTCCTGGATCAACCTTCTGTCTCTATAAATCTAGAATCCATAACCTGTAATGTTATTATTCTTCTTATATGCATCCAGACCCCTTTTAAATTCCTTTACTGAGTTAACCATGACCACCTCCTCAGGCAGAAAATTCCACAGTCTCACTGCTCTTACCGTAAATAATCCTTGTCTGTGCTAGTGTAGAAACCTTCTTTCCTCTAGACCAGTGGTGGGCAACCTTTTTTTTTAACTGAGCCAAATCTCGCCAAAACCATGATTGAAATTTATTTTGAGAGCCACATTTTTAAAACCGAACATACACAGGATGGTACACTGTTTTTAGTTTCAATAAGTTTTTATAGAGAATATTCTGCATGCAAGTATCCACATAGGTCGAGAGGATACAAATAACACAACTAATAAAACAAAAACTTTAGAACAATATTATTTATCGATAACATTACATTCTGTAAAATTTGCCTTACAATGTAGAGAAAATTACATCCTGACGAATTGGGATCTGTGGATGTCGCACTGGTATTTATCTGTGGATGACGCATATATGGCATCTTATGTTTGTGTAAATAGTGTTATAAAATTAGTGGGGCTCATCATGGACATTTTAAGCAGGGTTCTCCACCTTGATGGATACACCCAAACAGTAGGTAGGAAGTAAAAGTAATAAAACCGGTATGCACACATTGCACTGGCTCTGCAGTCAAGTTGAATAGCAGTAAAAAATGACAACATAAAATGAAATAAAAATCACGATAAAACTAAAAAAGTACATATAAAAGTATGTGAAAACACACTCAAATAGTCCTCACTGGTACTGTTATATATTGACCTCAGAACCTGGCCACCAACTTATTTTGCTGGCTCCTAGATTACGATATTCCGCAATTTTATGTCCACACCCCCCTTTCCCATCAACCCTTTTTATGTCCATCCCACAATGTCACATTTCTCCCCTCATGTCACATATCTGCCCCTCCATGTCACATTTCTGCCCCTCGTGTCACATTTCACCCCCTCATGTCACATTTCACCCCCTCGTGTCACAATTCTGCCCCTCGTGTCACATTTCTGCCCCTCGTGTCACATTTCTGCCCCTCGTGTCATATTTCACCCCCTCATGTCACATTTCTCCCCCTCATGTCACATTTCTCCCCCCTCCCCGCCCTCCATGATGGCCATCAGGCCTTTCTTTTTACCCTGCCCTGTTCACATCTCTCATTTCCATAGTTAGGCACACTTAATTCATAATCACCACCCCCCCTCCCATGATGGCCATCAGTCACCCCTTTCTTTTTGCCCTGTTCACAGTTCATATCTCTCATATAAGTACATAATTCATAATCATCCCCCCCCTCCATGATCAGTCACCCCTTTCATTTGTCTCTCCCTGGCCCTGCCCACATCTCTCATTTCCAAGTTCCAGAGGCATATAGTTCCTATTTATCCCCTCTCCCCCTCCATTCCCCCCCAACCCTTCCTTTTTCTGTCACAAAAATTGAGTCCCCAGAGGCAAGCAGGCCAGGCCATTGCTACACCTACCGGATGACACGCTGCTGATTTGGGAGGCACAGTCTTCTTCTGAGGGCGGCAGACAGAGAGAGGATGCTGCCTCACCGCCGTGGCGCTACGCAGAAAGTCACGCCCCCCCCTATACCACATGACCCAACTGGAGCTGTGTGAATCCGGCCGCCGGGGCTGCACACAGGGCGCACACTGACAGAGGCTAGCTGCAGAGTCTTGACTTTTGGGGCAGCCGCCCGAGAGGAGGGAGGGGAGCGGGCACCCGGCACACAGAAGAGCCGCATTAAAGTGTGTAAAGAGGCGCATGTGGCTCGGGAGCCGCGGCTTGCCAACCACTGCTCTAGACGTAGAGGATGTCCCCTTGTTATAGATACAGTCCTGGGTATAAATAGATCATGGGAGAGATCTCTGTACTGTCCCCTGATATATTTATACATAGTTATTAGGTCTCCCCTAAGCCTTCCTTTTTCTAAACTAAATAACCCTAATTCTGATAATGTTTCTGGGTACTGTAGTCCTTCCATTCCCCGTGTTACCCTGGTTGCCCGTCTTTGAACCCTCTTCAGCTCCACTATATCTTTCTTGTACACTGGTGCCCAGTAATGTACACAGTATTCTATGTGTGGTCTGACTAGTGATTTGTACAGCGGTAGAATTATTTCCTTGTTGTAGGCATCTATGCCCCTATTGATGCACCCCATGATTTTATTTGCCTTGGCAGCAGCTGCCTGACACTGGTCACTACAGCTAAATTTACTATTAACTAAGACTCCCAAGTCCTTTTCCATGTCAGTCATCCCAAGTGTTCTCCCATTTAATACATAATCCCAGCCCGGATTTTTCCTCTCCATGTGCATTACCTTACATTTATCAGTGCTGAACCTCATCTGCCACTTGCCAGCCCAAACCTCCAACCTATCCAGATCCATTTGTAATAGTGCACTGACCTCTATAGTGTTTACCACTTTACAGAGTTTAGTATCATCTGCAAAGATTGCTACTTCACTATTCAACCTCTCTACAAGGTCATTAATGAATATATGCAAGGGGTAGTCTGGCTGAAACCTTTATTTTTAATTTTTTTATTTTTTTTATTTTTTAAACAACTGGTGCCAGAATGTTAAACAGATTTGTAAATCACTTCCATTAAAAAATATTAATCCTTACTACAGAGGAAATTATTTTCTTTTTGGAACACAGTGATTTCTGCTGACATCACAAGCACAGTGCTCTCTGCTGACATCTCTGTCCATTTTAGAAACTTTCCAAAGCAGCATATGTTTGCTATGGGGATTTTCTCATACTCTGGACAGTTCTTAAAATGGACGGAGATGTTAGCAGAGAGCACTGTGCTTGTGATGTCAGCAGACAGTTCTGTGTTCCAAAAAGAAAAGAATTTCCTCTGTAGTATTCAGCAGCTAATAAGTACGGGAAGGATTAAGATTTTTTTTTAATAGAAGTAATTTACAAATCTGTTTAACTGTCTGGCACCAGTTGAAAAAAAAAAATGTTTTCCACTGAAGTATCCTTTTTAAATAGAATAGGACCCAAGACTGACCCCTGTGGTACCCCACTAGTAACAGTCACCCAATCAGAATAAGTACCATTAATAACCACCCTCTGTTTCCTATCACTGAGCCAGTTACTTACCCACTTACACACATTCTCCCCCAGCCCAATCCCTCTCATTTTATGCACCAACCTTTTATGTGGCACCGTATCAAATGCTTTGGAAAAATCCAGATAGATGACATCCAGCGATTCCCCCTGGTCCAGTCTGGAGCTCACCTCCTCATAAAAGCTGATCAGGTTAGTTTGACAGGACTGATCCCTCATAAAGCCATGCTGATATGGGGTCATACATTTATTTTTATCAAGATACTCCAAAATAGCATCTCTTAGAAAACCCTTAAACAATTTACATACAACAGAGGTTAAACTAACAGGCCTATAATTCCCTGGGTCACCTTTTGACCCCATTTTAAATATTGGCACCACGTTTGCCACGCGCCAGTCCTGGGGAACAGTCCCTGTTACCATAGAGTCCCTGAAAATTAAAAATAGGGGTCTATCTATTACATTATTTAATTCCTTTAGAACACGGGGGTGAATGCCATCTGGACCTGGTGATTTGTCTATTTTGATTTTTTTGTAGGCGGCACTGTACTTCTTCCAGGGTTAGACAGGTGACCTGTACTGCAGAGTTTACCTTATCTCGCTGTATTTCGCCTGGCATTTAATTTTCCTCGGTGAATACAGTGGAGAAGAATTTGTTTAATATCTTTGCTTTTTCCTGATCCCTGTCTATAATTTCCTCCTCATCATTTTTAAAGGACCTACACTTTAATTTTTAACCTTTTTGCTATATATATATATATATATATATATATATATATATATATATATATATAGTTAAAGAACATTTTTGGGTTAGTTTTACTCTCTTTGGCAATGAGTCTCTCTGTCTCTATTTTTGTGGCTTTTATCTGTTTTTTACATATTTAAAATTTTTCTCTATATCTTTTTAATGTTTCTTCACTGCCATCCTGTTTTAGTAGTTTAAATGCTTTATTTTTGTCATTTATTGCTCCCTTAACATTTTTATTAATCCATATTGGTTTTCTTTTATTTCTGACCCTTTTATTCCCATAAGGTATATACATATCTTACAGGGAAAATTTTAGATATTTCTAAAAGTCTCCCATTAAGTGTCAGTATTCTTGTTTTGGGCTTCTCTGAGTTGATCCAACTTTGCCTTCCTAAAGTTCATTGTTTTTGTGGCCCCTCGAGAGATTCCCTTATTGAAAAACAAGTTATAATGTATTATTTTATGATCACTATTTCCTAGGTGTCCCCACTACCAGTACCTGTCTGGCCTGCCCTGCACTCCTCCCTCCTTACTGGAGCAGATCCCCCCTGGTGACCAGAGGCAGAGTCCTGCTGCAGTACTGCTAGTTCTGAAATGGCATCCCCCTCATCTTCCAACCGGACAAACATGTTGGGGTGTGCCATATCAGGACTAGCCTCACTGACACTTTTCCCTCTACCCCGTTTTCTAACTGTAACGTTGCTAGCTGCCAGACTGTCCAGCACCTCCGTCCCACTATCCTCCTCCACCTCTACCGCAGAGAGTACTTGCTCAGTGAGAAGGAGACTCCTCTCCAAGTTGTCTGTGCGTCTCAGTGTTGCCAGTTACTCCTGTTCATTCTTTTGGAAAACTGCGCAGAATACATTGCTGTCTATGGGGACCAGCAATGTCAGCTCAGTCTTAGTGCTGCCCGCCCTCCTAGCAAGAAATTACAAACAAACCTCCTCAATAATAAGTTGTTTTTCTTAGTCTGAAAATCTCTCTTTTTTTTTTTTATCCAACTCTTGCTGAGCTGGACAGCCACTTCCTCCATCTTCCTCATTACCTCAAGGCGTCTCGTCAGCCACCATGGTTGTCTCTGTTGATATGGCTGTGGCTGTGCTTGTAGACAGAGTTGGGGTCACATGTTGGTTGTTGATGACACTAGCGCCTAGGTTTATCCTCCTGTGGAAAATTTGTCTCTAGGAATTTTTCTTAGAAACGGTTGATATGGTCTTCCTGGAGTCTCCACACCGAGTAACAAAAGCCTTCTTCTTTTCTCTATCTTAGAGTTTAAGTTGTGAGGTAAAGGTGCTCAATGTGATGTATGGGAAAGTTTTGGGTGCAATGTGCCACAATTTGGAATTAAAAACATTAATAGATGTGAAGGGTTTTACAGAGTGGGGAACAAAACAACATATGGATACTCTGAGGTTCCGTGAGCTAAGTGGCACAAATTGCTAGATAACATGCTTATATACATGTGCTTCCCCCAATAAGGAGTGGTCAATTAAATTTAGTGGAAAAACTTATTCATAAAACTCAAAACTTCCGTAGAAGTGTAACACCATGAGAAATGCACTGAGAGTATTATGCTGAAGAAGAATAAAATATGCCCAGGTACCATCATCCTTGCTGTGTCTTAATGTGTTTTCAGGTGACAAAAAAACAATGACATATTCTTCTCCTAAAAATGCTGCCATAAATGCAAAGATAAATGTCAAGAATTTTCCCAGGCTTTTGTTCAGGGACTGGAAGTTGTTCTGAATAAAAATGAGCTTCCAAGGTTTCCTTGTTCTGAGGTTAAACAAGGTGAGTGTACATGGCAGGTAACTTGAGGTAATATCGCTGGAGGCCAGATATGTCCTCACTGTATGTTTAGTTCATTGTACTTTATTTACATTCTTTGTGTGGTCCATTCTAAACCTTAGTTCATATCTGGAATGCTGTAAATCAGTCATATGAAAAACAAACACTATACTTCCTAGTTGTTCCTCAACATTCTTAACCATTTCAAGGTTGAGTTGATATTGCACTTGGAAGGAAGTCAGTGCCTCATCAGACATTATTACTCAGGTATACCTAAGTGTACAGTATCCTTCATTTAATAACTCATTAGTACAGTTGGACTAATTAGTTAAAGGGTTGTGTGTTGTATTACAACTTGGTCCATTCGCTTAAAAGGAACGGAGTGCAACACCAACACGAATGGCACAAATTCTGGAAGAAAGCAGTTATGTTTTTCTTATCATAGTAAATCCCTTTCCTATATCACATATCCTACAATTACTGCTCCTTTACAGGGCCGCTCCAGAGAAGTACATATAGAAGAAAGCTCTAAAGCCAACACACTACTTCCACATGTTCCCTGTAAATGATCCTGCCTGATATGCATGTCTACTGTGGCCCCTGTTTTCTTTTCTTGCTGCTTGATACTCTTTGCCATCCTCCCCTCCACCTTTGGCATGAATACTACATTTCCCAGCAGCCATTGCAGCTCAGTTCTCACTGTTGTCCAGCTCCTCATAGCTCCCTCTCTGAGAGCAACCCCCATATTCCTGCTCTGTGAACAAATTCTTCTCCACTGTATTCACTTAGGAAAACCATGTGGTCTGTGTCTTTAAGGAGGATGGAGGCTGCTTTCTGAGAGGGACTTTGACAGAGACACAATGGATGGCTGGATGAAGTATTTTCCTCCCTCCCATGTAAGTTACAACCGAATGAGAGAAAACTGCTGTATATAGCTAATGAATGATATTTAGACAATGAAATAGGTTGGTGAAAGGGAAAGGTTGGGCTTTGGGTTTAGTTCCGGCTTTGGGTTTAGTTCCCCGGAGTATCCCTTTAACAAAAAAAACTGACTGGATACTACATGATTTCTAGACTGTCTTATGCTACTTTCAACCAGTGAATTTTTACAGATCATAAAGTCTTCTCCATTAGTTATTAGTACCTAAAACTCAATGGTGGGTATACAAATGAGCTGGCTAGGGCAACACTGTGAAGTTTTAAAGCATGACTAATTGATTTTAACTATTAAATTACAGTTGAAGTGCAAAGCATACACTGAGATCTGTGGGATCTTGTGGACTGCAGCTGTCACTCAATAGTTAAAATCAATTAGTAGTGCTAAAATATATTGCAATGTATTTTAGCAGGATTGGCAATCTAGCTCAAGTGTTATGATGTGTCGTAATGCAGGTTTGTCCTGACAGATGCTATGAGAAAATGCAATCTGGCAAACTTGATTTGATCATGCCCCATCCCTAGTTCCTGCAGATACAAAGCTGCTGTCAGGAGGTCTCAGCAGCTTATTCTCCTTTGCTGGGTCAGTGGCTGAGGATGTGCCTGTGGTATGGCTGAGGCAGGCAGTAATGCCTGCTGTAGGGTTCCAGTAATATAATAATCCAGGAACTGGCTGTAGATGGCTGGAGCAATGGGGCAACCTGTAAGAAATGTGGACTTTAAAGATGGGGTCCCAGTAACTGGGCAACCTTCAAGATGTTATAGGAGAGTAAAGAGTCTCTTTCCTGAATGATGCTCACTGATTAGCCCCTACCAGTTCCCAAATGTAATTGTACTTACAGTGCTCTTGGTGTAGTGCAAGTCCTGAATGTAGACTGTGAAAGCCAAGAGGGATCTAAGCCTGGCCTGAAACCCTGAAGATCTCTCTATCCTTTTGTAATCTCCTCATTTATTTCCCTTGGAATGCACTAGGAAGTTTTCTTCTAGGATTCCATCCTCACAATGTAAGTGTTCCTTATTCTGAGGCCTAACTCTGGAAGGAGGGAGATTGGACATTCCTTTATCTTCCTCAATCTACCACAAGCAAACTGAACTATAAGAGGGGGTTAATGTGCCTGAAATATGCTATTTCAGTCAGTTATCGTGTCCTCTGTGTTAGGGCTTGTCCACATGGCCGTTGTGTTCTATGAAATGGTACTCCATCAGCCAAACTGTCAGATGGACAGGAGTTGAGTGGAGAAAAAAATACTGCATGTACAATTTTTTTCTCCACTGAACTGTAAAATACCAAAGACCTGACAGACCCTATTAAAGTCAATGGGATTCGTCTGGAACAGGGGGTGTCCATTGAGTTATGACCCGTTCATGGCCCAACATCTGTGAACTTAGCCAAACCTGTATTCCATTGTACCATGTATGACATGTTACTGTAATTTGTTAGTCTATCTTCTCATAACTAGAGGCAATATATTACAAAATCATAAATATGATATTGTACAGAGCATGCACAGACCGAACACACTGAAAAAATATCTAGGAGAGGGGGTAGAGCTTGTAGCTGATCGAGAAAGACAGGAAGAGAGAGAGAGAGAGAAGCTATGTCATTTCACAGCTGTTACTGTCAAGGCACCATGTATTTTCAGACAAACTGCTGAGAGAGTGTGGTGGACACTGGGAAGACATATGTTGGTTCAACATTGTCCAGAGAGTGAGACAGGTCTGTAGGTCCTTTGTGATGAAGGAGACGTTAAGACCTAACACGGGCCTCAATTTAGATACAGGGTAGGGCTTGGGAGAGACACACACGAACACAGTCACTTAAAGGGAACCTGTCACCTGTTTAATGCTTTACAAACCAGATACAGCTAGCAGGATGCAAGGACACCATGGTTTATTCTCAAAATGCTTGGGTGTTTCAGAGATATCATAATTTTAAAATAGCCATTGGGACCTTGAAAAGTTGTCACTTAAGGCAGGTCCTGTGGCTGCTCCTTACCTTGCCTTGAGTGATGCATGGATTGGGCAGCATAAAACATGTAACAAGTTTTCTTTCAACAACTCAATGCTTTACAGACAGTTTGGCAGTAACAAATACAGAATAAAATGATAGCAATAATTGTTCCTCAGAAGGGAGGCACAAAACCTAAACAATTGCAACAGAGTTTCAGTACACAACTTGTAGCAGGGCTGCTGTCTTTTAACATCCAGACTGTCCAGACTTCTAAATGTTCTCTCTCTAGCCACAGTGACTCAGTTAGGCCAATGCAGCTTAACTCACAGTCTCTGAACAGACCCAAGGATAGTAAAGATTAACATATAGACTGTACAGTTTAGTATGGGCACTGTAGTCCCCTTACATCATATTTTACCCACATAAAGGTAATGTTTACACAAAGTTTTTTCCCATTTAGTGATATATAGGATATATAAGGTTTTTCCCATATACACATATAGTGGCACATGGTGCCCAAAGAGTATCATACTTTGCCTAGATAGAAGCAACCAGGTCCAACAGCGGGAAACATATCATTGTCGTACATTCCCCAGATAAATGCTTAATATAGTGCTGAAATGTTCTTACAGTACCCAAAAAAACATTTATCTATCCCACATAACACAACCACCATTAAAGGGGTTGTGCAATCTTGTAAAGTTATCCCCTATCCACAGGAGTCAATCACTGGGGCCCTACAGAGGCTAAATAATAGGGGACCGCAGTGTCCACTCACTTTACCAATTCACTCAGTATGTATGGTAGCCGCAGAAACAGTTGACCGCAGTGTAGTTTCCGGTATACTGTAGTTTGAGGACAACTTTACAAGAAAGCACAACCCCTTTAAGTTAGACACAATTTATCACTTCCTTACCATCATGACTGAACTTTATGTTATTCTGTTCCATTTTAACCTTGTAATGTTTAAAGGGGTTCTCTGGTGCTTAGACATCTTATCCCCTATCCAAAGGATAGGGGATAAGATGCCTGATCGTGGGAGTCCCACAGCTGGGGACGCCCATGATCATGCACGCGGCACCCCGTTTGTAATCAGTCCCCGGAGCGTGTTCGCTCCGGGTCTGATTACGGGCGACCACGGGGCCGGCGGCGTGTGACGTCTCACCCCCGTGTGACGTCATGCCCCGCCCCTCAATGCAAGCCTACAGGAGGGGGGAGCGTGACGTCACACGGGGGCGGAGGCGTGACGTCACACACCGCCGGCCCGGTGGTCGCCCGTAATCAGACCCGGAGCGAACACGCTCCAGGGGGTGATTACAAACGGGGTGCTGCGTGCATGATCATGGGCGTCCCCAGCTTCGGGATAGGGGATAAGATGTCTAAGCACCGGAGAACCCCTTTAAGGATATGTTCACACATAGTGTATACGTTGAAGATTTCACAGAAGGAAACCTGCAGGTAAAATCTGCAGCATGTTATCAGTGAGTTTTACTATTCAGATTATAAGGACTTCTCGATCATTGGATACAGCATAAAGTCAGCAACATCGAATTCACAATGAAATCCTCAGTATTAAATCCACAGCATAAGGGGGCAGATATTTACATATAGTAACTCACTGATTTCACACTGCAGATTTCATGCTGAGGATTTCCTTGCTTGAAATCTGCAGCATATATACTACATGTGAACATACTTTATAGATTAAAGGGGTACTCTACCTCTAGACATCTTATCCACTATTCAAAGGATAGGGGATAAGATGTCTGATCGCAGGGGTCCTGCCACTGGGGACTCCTGCGATCTCGGATGTGGCACCCCAGACTGTGCACGGAGTGAACTTCGCTCTGTGCCAGATGACTGGCAATGCAGGGCGGAGGCATCACGAACGCGGGGTGCAGCAGGGAGATCTCGGGGATCCTGCCTTTGGATAGGGGATAAGATGTCTAGGGGCGGAGTACCCCTTTAACACATCTTGGACATTCTCTTTTCTCTTTTACTGGGATGGTCAACATTTAATAATAATAACATTATATATATATATATATATATATATATATATATTTTTTTTTTTTTTTATGTTCGTTAATGTAATGGCACACCAAAATGGTGTCCTCGTGTCCAGTAGCTCACAACTATAGAATAAAATATCATTTTGCATGTTTGAAACTTTGGAAAGAGAATAAAAAGACAGAGTTAAAAGCATACATTACAAACTGATTTTTATTTCCTTTTGCACCAGGGATTTCCTGAATTCCTTTCAGTCAGTTGAGAGAAAAAGAACATGCCAAGAGCTGTTTTGGCTGCCTCTACTTTGGAGGTTAAGGTTTAAGTAATATAAATAGCAGTTCTGTGGAATTTGCTTCCATACGTCCTACATTTATATTAATTACAGGCAGAGTGCTCTTATAACAAATGAAGCAATCCTTCATGTGACCCATTGTACGGGACTTAAATGTCACCACTAGAGGGTACTCTTTGCTTGCTCTCAGTTTATTGTAGCCCATTGCTTGCTGGGAAATATAGATTTGTTTTCTCCAGATTTCACTGATGAATCAAACAAGTCGAGCAGTAGCCTTGTAGTAAGCTGTATACTGTTTATACTGCTGACCCTGAAATAATCTGGTTATCACTGTGTGTATTAGACAAGACCTAATAGACTGCCTATTATCTACTAAAGTTGTGTAAACTTTTATTGCTATGACTACACATTCCTAAATACCTTAGTTAGAATAGAGTTGCTTTGTAACACTGAGGCCTTGGGGGCTTGAACTTAAATCAGGACAATATCTGCATAGACTTGGAACGTTCTCCATGTTTGTGTGGGTTTGCTCTGGGTTCTTCCATTTTCGACCCTTGCTCCAAAAACATACTGATGGGTTAAATGGCCTTTTATGAAGTTGTCCCTAGAGTGTACATGCCTAAGATATTGAATTGAAATATTGGATTGTGAAATGCATTGGCATGAGTAAATGTGTTCAGTGCACTGTATGATATCAATGACAATTAACAATACCTAAATGTTATAATATAGAATAATGACATTTCACTTTCTGTCTAGAGTTATAGTAACTGTTTGATATTAAATAAAGCAATATACTATAAAACATTAATATAGTAAGCTATTATACACGTTTTTTTTCTTTTAATAGCAGAAAGTGGATGTAGGTCTACAGTTACGTCTTAGACCCATTTTTGTTAAGTTCTCCCACCATAGACCAACCTCATCCTGTCAACAAATTAGTGACTTATATTGTGCATTGCTATTAATTTAAGGGGAGTAGACAGGAGCGTATCACATTGTCAAGGTCACAAATCTGGCAGCCTAATGGCTTAAGGCACTGCTGAGGCTTAGAATACCTTGCTGTACTGTCAATGATGCGTGGAATCTTTTGTGTCCAGACATCAAGGCTGTGAGCATCAGTTAGAAGAATGTGCTCTGCTGCTGAACACTTTTTATTATTATCTGTGTTATCTGTCTGCTCAACATGGGGCTCTGTTCAAAGAGATTTTGGATGTTCTCTGGTGAAAGGGTTGGTACAGGGCCCAAAGGGAAATATGTGAAGGTGTGCAGACTGAGGCTGTGTTAACGCAGACATTACAGAGTACAATTCCTGTACATACTATTTGTTACTAATTCATTACATTACATATTTTTATTAGCAGAACATGAATATTTAGAATATTCAGCAACACAGGTAATCAGAAGAAATGGCTTTCATATTATATATTGCATTCATTTCAAGACCTACCTGGTTGAACAAACACGGAGGGGATATGTTTTATGCATGTAGGTGCTTCTTTATCTAATGCCACGGGATATGCGGATTTACAAGGGCGCATGAATACAGTGTTGAGAAAAAACACATTAGTAAGACCTGTAGCATATAAAGAGTGACTGAGAATGTTTATTGTTACTGAAAACAATGTGAGAATATAAAAAAGGTAGACTATACCATTGTGGATGACAACAAGTACCAAAGTGATCCTGGCGTTAAATAATTTCAAATTTAGTTGAATGAGTCAAAGTTTTAGCACAAATGAAATAGCTTGTTGATATGAAGAAAGAGTTCTCCCTCTTTTGCGTAAACTGTGGGACTCATGCCCACAGTTTCTGGTTTTATAGCAATCACTAGCAGAGTACTGGTTGTTGCATGGCTTTGGTACCTAAACCTTATGGGAGAGGAAAATCAACAATGACACTCTCATCCTCTTATCCCATTCTTATAACCGTCCTTATATCCCAACCGCATATCCTGACCTCATTTCTCTTTCTCATGTCCTGTCCTTGTATCCCATCCTCATGTCCTGTCCTAATATCTCGTCCTCATATGTCTTCCTCATATCATGTCCTACTATCTCGTCCTCATATCTCTTCCTCATATCCCGTCCACATATATTTCTCATATCTCGTCCTCATATCTCTTCCTCATATCTCGTCCTCATATCTCTTCCTCATATCCCGTCCACATATATTTCTCATATCTTGTCCTCATATCTCTTCCTCATATCTCGTCCTCATATCTCTTCCTCATATCCCGTCCACATATATTTCTCATATCTCGTCCTCATATCTCTTCCTCATATCCCATCCTCATATCTCTTTCTCATGTCCCGTCCTCGTATCCCGTCCTCATATCTCTTTCTCATATCCCGTCCTCATATCCCGTTCTTATATCTCTTCCTCATATCCTGTCCTTAAATCCCGTCCTCATATCTCGTCCTCATAGCCCGTCTGCATATCCTTACCTCATATATCTTTCTCATGTCCTGTCCTTGTATCCCTTCCTCATATCTCGTCCTCATATTCCGTCCTCATATCTCTTCCCCATATCCCATCCTCATATATCGTCCTCATATCTCTTCCTCATATCCCATCCTCATATCTCTTCCTCATATCTCTTCCTCATATCCTGTCCTCATATCCTGTCCTCATGTCTCTTCCTCATATCCAGTCCTCATATCCCTTCCTCATATCTCTTCCTCACATCCCGTCCTCATATCCCGTTCTTATATCTCTTCCTCATATCCTGTCCTTATATCACGTCCTCATATCTCGTCCTCATAGCCCGTCTGCATATCCTTACCTCATATATCTTTCACATGTCCTGTCCTCGTATCCCTTCCTCATATCTCGTCCTCATATTCCGTCCTCATATCTCTTCCCCATATCCCGTCCTCATATCTCTTCCTCATATCCCGTCCTCATATCTCTTCCTCATATCTCTTCCTCATATCCTGTCCTCATATCCAGTCCCCATATCTCTTCCTCATATCTCTTCCTCATATCTCTTCCTCATATCTCTTCCTCATATCTCTTCCTCATATCCTGTCCTCATATCTCTTCCTCATATCTCTTCCTCATATCCAGTCCTCATATCTCTTCCTCATATCTCTTCCTCATATCTCTTCCTCATATCTCTTCCTCATATCCTGTCCTCATATCTCTTCCTCATATCCTGTCCTCTTATCTCTTTCTCATATCCCGTCTTCATATCCTGTGCTCATATCTCTTCCTCATATCTCTTCCTCATATCCAGTCCTCATATCTCTTCCTCATATCTCTTCCTCATATCCTGTCCTCATATCTCTTCCTCATATCTCTTCCTCATATCCTGTCCTCATATCTCTTCCTCATATCCTGTCCTCATATCTCTTCCTCATATCTCTTCCTCATATCCAGTCCTCATATCTCTTCCTCATATCTCTTCCTCATATCCTGTCCTCATATCTCTTCCTCATATCCTGTCCTCATATCTCTTCCTCATATCCTGTCCTCTTATCTCTTTCTCATATCCCGTCTTCATATCCTGTGCTCATATCTCTTCATCATATCCTGTCCTCATATACTGTCCTCATATTTCTTTCTCATGCCCCGTCCTCCTATCCTGTCCTCATATCCTGTCCTCATATCCCATCCTCATATCCGTCCAACACACTAACTATTCTCTGCACCTACCTGCCGGGCAATCTGTGCAGCTGGAGAGTAATTTGATCAATCAGGAGATACATATACACACATGTTGAGTTTATATAAATATATATATATATGTTTAAGGGTTAAGATTTCTCATTGCGGAGACACCATTACTGGTGTATGGAGCTTCAAAGTCCATAATGACTCCACTGGGCATTCTGGGAAGAGGGAATATGCAGATCAGCTCAATCTCATCACCTTTTCAGGTACTTTTTCACTAAACATCAGTTTTTTTACTCCAATTACAGAGTTTTAAAAACTTGGATTTAATGCCAAGCCAGAGCTCTCTCCTAAATGAAGGAGTACCCAACTGCAGACAACTGTCTGAGCATGCTGGTTGGGAAACAATGTTCTTAGTATAAATGTAATCATCAGAGATATTAAACTTGCAGCTTCGGCCATTTATATTGCAGGTTTTAGAGCATTTCTTCATCTTGTTTTTGGTTGTCTGCGTGGCTCTGTAGTAACCAAGCGATCTCAGCCTTTTTCCTGTAAAGCCGTGTGGAGAATGTGATCTTTAAACTCTAGACAGCAATTGAAAGTTTACGCTCGTCATGGCAACCTGGTTCCCAAATGTTATTCAGCAGGAAACTCTGACATTCATCTGAGCTTCTGGATGAAAACACTTTTGTTTGTTCTAAATGTGGCTTAATGTTCTTATTGGACAGAATACTGAATGACGAGACTGATTCATGATTGTAAACCTTGACAATAAAATCCAATGCCCATCAATGATCGTAATACTTGTAGCTTCTATAGACAGGAGCATAATTATAGGGGTATAGAGGTAGCAGCCATACTGGTACCTAAGGGGACCCCAAGGTTCCATAATGAGAGACCATGTTAAAGATTTTGCATTGGCAACAAGAAGCTATAAGTTACGCCTTTGTTCACTGAAGTTCACAAATCACTGGTGTTGATGGCATCACTTGTAAGATACATCTCCAAGCATACAAAAATGTTTCAAAAACGTTTTATATAAGGTAGATAATAACATTGTGTGTATATTTATAATATACATTGGTTAAAAATGTTTATATTTTGGTGTGAAAAAACGCTGTATTGTCCCTACTGCCTGTGTGTCTCTGGGCTGGGAGAAAATACAGGAAGTGTGGGTGGACAAGCAAGGCTCTGTACAGTGAGGACATGCAGGGCTCTGTACAGTGAGGACATGCAGGGCTCTGTACAGTAAGGACAAGCAGGGCTCTGTACAGTGAGGACAAGCAGGGCTCTGTACACTAAGGAAAAGCAGGGCTCTGTACCCTGAGGACAAGCGGGGCTCTGTGCACTAAGGAAAAGCAGGGCTCTGTACCCTGAGGACAAGCAGGGCTCTGTACCTGAGGACAAGCGGGACTCTGTACCTGAGGACAAGCGGAGTTCTGTACCTGAGGACAAGCGGGGTTCTGTACCTGAGGACAAGCGGGGCTCTGTACATGAGGACAAGCGGGGTGTTGTGCAATAAGGACAAGCAGGGCTCTCTACACTGAGGACAAGCAGGGCTCTGTGCACGAAGGACAAGCAGGGCTCGGTGTGCTGAGGACAAGCAGGGCTCTGTGCACTGAGAACAAGCTGGGCTCTGTACACTAAGGACAAGAAGGGCTCTGTGCACTAAGGACAAGCAGGGCTCTGTGCACTAAGGACCAGACGGGCTCTGTACAGTGAGGACAAGCAGGGCTCTGTGCACTGATGACAAGCAGGGCTCTGTACATTGAGGACAAGCAGGGCTCTGTACACTGAGGACAAGCAGGTCTCTCTGTACTGAGGACAAGCAGGTCTCTGTGTACTGAGGACAAGCAGGGCTCTGTACACTGAGAACAAGCAGGGCTCTGCACACTGAGAACAAGCAGGGCTCTGTGCACTGAGAACAAGCAGGGCTCTGTGCACTAAGGACATGCAGGTCTCTGTACACTGAGGACAAGCAGGGCTCTGTGCACTAATGACAAACAGGGCTCTGTACACTGAGGACAAGCAGGGCTCTGTGCACTAAGGACAAGCAGGGCTCTGTACACTGAGGACAAGCATGGCTCTGTACACTGAGCACAAGCAGGGCTCTCTACACTGAGGACAAGCAGGGCTCTGTACATTGGGACAAGCAGGGCTCTGTGCACTGAGGAAAAGCAAGGCTCTGTACACTGAGGACAAGCAGGGCTCTGTGCAGTGATGACAAGCAGGGCTCTGTGCACTGAGGACAAGCAGGACTCTGTGCACTGAGGCTCAGTGACACGCACCTGGCTCACACAGTAGGCTGATCCACAAGCCAGGAGCCTGCACAGAGCCCTGCTTGTCCACCCACACTTCCTGTATTTTGTCTCTGCACAAACACACACATGCAATAGCTGCAGGGACAACATTTATTTTACCCAAAAATATATACATTTTTAACCAGTATATATTACAAACATATAAATATATATATATACATATATATATATATATAATGGTATTGACTACAATATTTAACCATTTTAAACCACTTGTAGTGCTGCTATACACTGGTATGGCAAAGGGGGCGCCAAGCCCCAGATGTATTATGCCATTTAAACCTGGTTCTAAACCAGCTTCTCCATGTTCCAGCTATGATATTTCCACAATAGCTATACACTGTATAACAAATGTTTAAATATGGGTTTGGCTTTTTTATGGCTTGGCCTAATTTATTTTATTTATTTAAATCCTCAACTATTTCTGTTGATATAACACATGTTAACTATTTATTTGCTATATTCCTATTTCTGCGATACAATCTGTTCAATGGGTGGAGGTTTCTGGGAACAATTCTATTAAAACCATGTGATCCACGGAATAGGGAAATAACAGAGGAATAGCCAGTCATAGTAAATATTAACCAGTGCCCTGGATGCTTGCTGTATTATTTAGCGTATATGTATTTCCTGGAAACTTCCCTCACAGAAACAGCATTAACGCCTCAGGGACTCAGTAGCCATTAATAGGATCACTTGTAAGCTTATTTCTGGTATACAGAGGAGGGGGCAGAGCTGAGTTGTTTTTCATCATTCAGATCCTAGAAACACAGGTTGATTCCTCCCCTCCCTACTTCCAGGCATTTTTATTGGTGAAATGAAGAGAGACAGGACCTGAGTACTTGCTCTTCTTCTAGAGGTTAATGACCCAGTTAGCAGCTCTTGGCTGCATTTCCCGACATTTTGCAGACATCAAGGCCGTGTCTGCCTGCCAAGTACATCCTGTTCCCTGGAGCTCTTCCAAACCTTCTCCTATTACTGTGTAATGCGACAAAAAGGGGAGGAGGGCTAGGGACCAGCCAGAGACAGAAAGAGAAACAAGCACAGATCTAACCTCAAGGTTGCCAAGAGTACCTGTAAAAGAACACCAGCAAGCGTAGGG
The DNA here is from genome assembly GCF_029499605.1 of Hyla sarda. NCBI lineage: Eukaryota > Metazoa > Chordata > Amphibia > Anura > Hylidae > Hyla > Hyla sarda. The sequence continues at coordinate 168,437,679 of NC_079191.1, forward strand.
TTAAAGCGCTCCCTGTGGAGGGCGCAGGAATCCAAATGCTATAAAATACATAGAACTTTCATTATTCTTAGAAACAGTAGAGGAAGTATTGTGTGAAGCGAGAAGGCCACAAAAACAGATGAAAGATTCCTGCGCTGTGTTCACATGTTACTGTGGCTGACACTTGAGTTCTGAATTGAGTTAGAATTAATCTGTTGATAGAAGGAGATTCGTGTACAAATGCCCCGTTCAGGGGGACATTTTTATATCTAAAAAGCGGAGAAACTCCTCCTTGGCCACACCACAAATTCAATATGTCAGGAGGGATTACAACTTATAACAATAGATGTAGAGAGTTTGTATACACAGATTTTGCACGTGCGGTGATTGATGCAGTGAGAGTAATTCTGCAAATGTTTTTTTTTTTGTAAGTAAGAAATATGTGAAATTCTATGCTCAGCAAAAACATTAAAAAAAAAAACATAGGCAGCACAACTACCTAATACACGGGTGCACGCTGCTGTGGCAAATGAGTATACAAAAAAGAAGGTTGCAGCAGCACTCTTGGTCAAAAAACGGAGGCTCTTAGCGCACTTTTTGATTAAAACATGTCCCCCATCCACCACGCGGAGGTGGCCTCATTTCGGATGGGACCCTAACACTCATTTCACTCACCTCTGCTGGGCATGCTGGATCCACTATCAATTTAAAAAACCTCCTGTGAATAGGAAGGGGTGCACGGCTACAGAGGGTGTCACTCCTCCTAAATTGCACAGCAAAAACAAAAAGAAAAATAGCCAGCACAACTACCTAATACACAGGTGCCCGCTGCTGAAGCTTTGGAATTTATATTTCAGAATAATAGCTTGACATGAATGGTTTATTCAAAAAGCTGGTACAGCAAGAAAAGAGAGAAGCCAAAGAAAGAATCCCAGACCTCTTTGACAAACATGGCAACCATATTATTCATCCCCAAGACTTTAGTCATCAGTTCAGAAATTATTGTAATTATCTTAAAGGGGTACTCCGCCCCTAGACGTCTTATCCCCTATCAAAAGGATAGGGGTTAAGATCTCTGATCGCGGACTCCCTGCTGCACCCACGATCTCCCTGCTGCACCCGGCATTTGTTTAGAGCGTCAGGATCAGCGCCGGAGGCTCGTGATGTCACGGCCATGCCCCGCTCTTGAAGTCACAGCCACGCCCCCTCAATGCAAAACTTGCATTGAGGGAGCGTGGCTGTGACGTCACAAGCAGGGCATGGCCGTGACATCACGAGTGGGGCATGGCCATGATGTCACAAGCCTCCGACCCACATCACCAGTCATCCGGCACGGAGAGAAGTTTGCTCTGTGCTCCGGATGTCTGGGGTGCCGCAGCCAAGATCACGGGTCTTAAATCCTTACTTCTTCCTTCTTTTTTCACATCTGACCTTATATCTCTCTCAAGCCTATCTACTACTATAGAAGTATACATGGTAAATAATATCTTGAAAATAGGTAAGACATCAGGGCATGATGGCAGCAGCAGAACTAGGGGTCATTCCCTCCAGAAACGCTACCAGCAATGGTTAATACTGTTCATAAACTGGGAAGCTCCCCTTACAGATCCCAATAACTTTTGTTTAATCTCATTTCTTAACACAGACCTTAAAGGGGTACTCCGGCCCTAAGACATCTTATCCCCTGTCCAAGGTATAGGGGATAAGATGTCTGATCACAGGGGTTCCACCGCTGGGGACCCCCGCAATCTCTCATGCAGCACCCACCTGTGTGGAGGCTCTGACTCTGAAGCCTCACGACTACGGGGCCGGAGTATTGTGACATCACGACTCTGCCCCGTGTGATGTCACGCCAGTCCCCTCAATGCAAGCAGGTGCGTGCTGTATGAGTGATTGCGGGGGTCCCCAGCGGCAGAACCCCCGCAATCAGACATCTTATCCCCTATCCTTTGCATAGGGGATACGTTGTCTTAGGGCCGGAGTACTGCTTTAAAGCTTAGGTCTACATAGTCCCTAATAGACTGATTTCCTTCATTCTAATTCATTAAAGAAAACAGGTGGTTTGAAAGACAGCCATTGGGACCTGTCGTTGTGCTAACTACATTAGGCTAGGTACTGCAAGTTCCTTCTCTGCTCCTGGCTTTGTGTACGGAGAAGGTATCTGATTAGGTTCACTGGAGATATTTAGGATATTTAGATGCTGTCCTATCCGCATTTGGTTTTAAAGAATTTAGTTAATCGGAAATCCTGTCTTTCTGTACCTCTCATTCTGTATTATAGCTTGGATTTTTCCTTGACACCTGTAAAGGGTGCCCACTGTTTCAAAGGAAAAGATTTTGTGTCCCACAAATAAAACGCGCACAAGCATAAAACAGACCAATCATAGACATATACCACACCCAGTGGTAAAGATTACAATACTATTTTACCTTCTTGAAGGTAATCTAACATGCCAAGCTTTGTACAAAATGAGTTGCAAACTCTTATTCATGTGCAGTAGTAACAATTCATTGGGCAAACAACACGTGCAGATAGTCAGTTATGATTAAAAAGACACACCCTATAGAATTTTCATTGGTCAAAACATCAGTGGAAAATACAATGTCATGTTGTCTTATAGATCATATAGTTACATATAAAGTGTCCTGTACAATATAAAAAGTGCAAAAAAAATAAATAAAACATGATAGAAACCTACACTTATGTTCCTCAGAAGTGATTGTTTCTCCCACCTCTCGATTAGAATATGCATCACAATCGTAAGTTGTTTGTATACAATCAGACTGCGCAGCCGCCATCTAACATGGTATGCATATCCTACCCCTAATCCTTTTAAAATCTCCTGTAAAGCTGCTTTCACACTATAGAAATGTCAGTTTTAAAGATCTGTTATAATGACCTGTTAATAAAACCATTAAACAGCCGCTACAGAATCCCATTATCGTCTATGGGATTTTTACATTACCCGTTTGTACCCGTCATAGCCTGTTATTAATAACGGACGTTATTTTGTGACGGGAGAAAGTAACAGGAAAAGTAGTGCATGCACTAATTCTTCCGTTCTTTCTCCCATCACAAAATAACGTCCGTTATTAATAACGGGCTATGACGGGTTAAAAAGGATAATGTAAAAATCCCATAGACTATAATGGGATTTTGTAGCAATCGTATGGGATTTTGTAATGGCCGTTTAACGGCAGATTTTAAGGGTTTTTATAACGGAACATTATACCTAGTCTTTAAAACGGTTGAATTTATTGTGTGAATGGGGCCTTACAGAAAATATTTGACCTCTGTTATTGACAACAATGGGTATATAACAAAGTATTGAGGATGAACTTTTGATGACCATTGCACATGCAACTTTTTGTTCACCCAGAGTAAGCAAAAAAAAAAAAGACTCTAAAGGCTCTAAATATCTTGATAAATTTCTCTCAGTATCTTTATCTTTCCTCCAACCCCTTTGTGCAATATATTAAGTGATATCTAAGCTTCATATAATACATATTTTTTGTTTTGTAAGATTTGGCTGAGGAATTCACAAAATTGAATAAGTAAATTTAAGAGAATGATTTGAATATGAGATTTACAGTTAATTCCACAGAAACAATGGTAGAGTTCTTGGATATGTGTATTTTGGTTGAAAACTGGGATATGGTAGCCAGAGTCGGCATTAGGGCATAACAAACTGGGCAATTGCCAAGGGCCCCCATGCTCCAGAGGGCCCCCTGCGGCTGCTATAGTGTTTGTAGCTGGGGGAAGCAGTGTAGCCTTGCAGCCAGCAGCATCCAGGATTGAGCCTCGCTGCAGAGTTCATTTGCATAGTGCTGGCAGTGAGAGGTTCCTTTAACTGCCTGTTTAGCTGCCTATCATCCGTCAATGAGGAAGATAGTCTGCAGGCACCAGGAGGCATGAATATCTAGCAGCTCCTAAAGTATTTAATGCAGCCAGCACGCCTTCAATAAAAGTAAGTAGATGTAATGTGTAGATGTACATGTGATGTAAACAGTTTATCTGTTACATGTATTTGTGTATAGTGTGCTGTATGTGTGTGTAATGCATGTATGTATATACACATGTATGATATATGTGTGGTGAGTATGTATGTGTTGTATGTATGCATGTGTATATGCATATCTTTTTGAATATATGTGATATACACTGGTGCATCTGTCACTATCTGTCGCTAGGCCTACCTAAGGCCCAAACCCTAGTGCGGTAAATAATGCCTCCAGTTGTATAGGCTGTTCAGGCATGCTGGGATTTGTAGTTTGGCAATAGCTGGGGGCATCCTGATTTATGCATGTGTGTGTATATATCAATGTTTCGCAACTCTCATTCTGTCTGCAGGGTGCCAGCGTAGAGCGGGTATCTACCACTATATGTTACTGTATGTGAGAATATTGGTCTATGTATCAGGGTTTTTGTTTAGGAACAATATAGCAGTATTGTGTGTGTGTAGCAAATATTGTGTGTCTACAGGGACATAAAGCTTTGTGGTTTTGCTCCTGATCTTTTAACCCTTTCAGGACTCAGCGTTTTTCCGTTTTTGCGCTTTCCTTTTTTCCTCCTCCCCTTCTAAAAACCATAACACTTTCAGTTTTCCACCTACAGACCCATAGGAGGGATTGTTTTATGCACTACCAATTTTAATTTGTAATTACATCAGTCATTTCACCACAAAATCTATGATGAAACAAAAAATAATAATTGTTTGTGGGGAAAAAATTGAGTTTCAGTTTCTACGCAGTGTACTTTTCAGTAAAAGTGACACATTTATTCTGTAGGTCCATAGGGTTACAAGGATACCCAATTTTGTAGGTTTTATTTTATTATACTAATTTAAAAAAAATACAACTACATGCACCAAAATTAGTATGTTTAAAACTGGCATCTTCTGACCTCTATAACTTTTTTATTTTTCCGTATATGGGGAGGTATGAGGGCTCAATTTTTGCCCCATGGTCTGTAGTTTTTATTGGTACCATTTTTGTTTTGATGGGAACTTTTCATTGCTTTTCATACATTTTTAGGGTATACAAAATGACCAAAAATAAGCAATTTGGGAATTTTTTTTTACGTATACGCCATCGACCGTGTGGTTTAATTAAAAAAAATTTTAATAGTTCGGACATTCACACACATGGCAATACCACATATGTTTATGTTTATTTTTGTTTACATATTTTTTTTATGGGAAACGCGGGGGCGATTCAAACTTTTATTAGGGAAGGGGTTAAATCACATTTATTAACTTTTTTTTTTTTTACACCATTTTTTTGTCCCCATAGTGGACTATACTACATGCAGTCTTCTGATTGCATACACTGTTCAATGCTATGCTATAGCCTAGATCAGTGTTATCGGTGCTCTGCTGATCCATCCGATTTCACCGTGGCAGTCCCGAACAGCCTGACTGAGCTGCCGGGAACGGTTTTACTTTCGCGTTAGATCTGGCGATCAACTTTGATAGCCGCTGGGACCACCCAGCTATGATGCGGGGTCATTCCGTGAGCCCGGGTCATAGCAGGGAAGCGGGCACAGGGCATGCAGGTCCTTATAAGGTTAATAAACTTTCAACACTCTTGGCATGCTACATCCTGAATTAACTAAATGTGACTGACTTGTTCGCTTTTGGGGCCCCACTTTTAATTTTTCCCAGGGCCACATTAAGTCTAAAATCTGCCCTGGTGGTAGCTAATGATTAAGGACATTAATTTTAACAATTACATTTGGAGCTATGTACCGGTAGCAGCCTAGGACATATTTTCTTAAAAAATTTAAAAAATATAATCCAGCGTGGGGAGACACAGGCCACGCTGGGCGGTACAGTTGCCAAGGCAAACATACTACGCAAAGTTCTGTGCACAAGGCCATTTCTGATTAATTGGACATGTGCACGGAACTTAGCTAAGAATTGTACATTTGTCTATGGGAATATCAAAATGTGTACACTTCAAGCCAGGAAGAAGTGTTAAGGAAGGCTAAATGGACGTCACCTAAATCTTCTTATATTCTTTGGCCCATGCCTCAAGTGTTGAATATGTAAATAAAAGGAGGAAAAACATATCAACGAGTGCCATGTTTTTTTTATTTTTCAATTTTTTTCTCCTATTTGAGATAATAATATTGGTTAAAAAATATATGTAAGAATTAGATATTATTTGGTGCAGTAAAAGTTTTGCTGACTGAGGTAGAGACTAATGTGGTGGCCTCATCTTTTCTTAGGAAACCATATTATTTATTGTACTCTAAGCTGAGCAAATTTGACTTTTTACTACAAGATCAACCGTTAGAGAAGTGGAAAATGTATTGAAATTTGGCTGGGAAAAAAACGGGATATTTTCAGATGATATTAGTGCATTTTGTTGCGTAATGAAACGCCATTAGTTTGCCTCATTATGTGAGTCTACATAAATGCTTTCATCTAGCTCTTTCTATAATACCTTACAAAGCAGGGATCATTTTATGGATGCTGAGAAGAGCCAGACATTACTGACTACTTATCAGTAATGACTGAAGACTCTCTGGGCTAAGGGTTTAGCACACGGTCATATTATAGCTTTGTACAACCTCTCGGCTGTACAGAGCGATATCAGATAATAAGACATCCATAAACCTCTGTGGGACCTTATTGTACCTCTGTATACCTCGCATTACACACAGGGGCAAATGTACAGCAGCACACAAAGCTTCAGGAGCTCTATGTGCCACGCCGTCCCGTCATCCAATAGGAGCGGCGTGCATAGTGACGTGATGGCGACGATATGAAAGCGAGGATGTCGGGGAAGCAGAGGCCTTGCCAGAGCATCGGGGACACCCCGGGGACGCGGCGACAGCGATGGAAGGCGACATCCAGGGCAGCGGTGACGGTCCGGAGCGGCGGGGACATGTGAGTATGACCTCCAATACCAGTGGTCTTCAACCTGCGGACCTCCAGATGTTGCAAAACTACAACTCCCAGCATGCCCGGACAGCCGTTGGCTGTCCGGGCATGCTGGGTGTTGTAGTTTTGCAACATCTAGAGGTGCGCAGGTTGTAGACCACTGTCCTATACTTTACATTGAACGGATCCCTCAACATACGATGGTTTCAACAAACGATGGTCCATTTGGAACGGATTACCATCCTATGTTGAGGGACCACTGTACAGTGGTCCCTCAACATACAATGGTAATTTGTTCCAAACGACCCATTGTTTGTCGAATCCATCGTATGTTGAGGGATCCGTGCAATGTAAAGTATAGGAAGCTATACTTACCTGTCCCCGCCGCTCTGGACCAGGTCCTCACCGCTCCCGATGCTGTCCCAGGGGCTCCCGATGCTGTCCCGCTGCTCCTGTGTCTTCTTCGCGATCCTCCGGCTTCTTCCGCGTCTTCTGCAGGGTCCGGGCCTCGCTTTCTGGTGATGTTATTACGCTGCTGCGCGGGCGCGGCGTGCGTAGTGACGTAATAACGACGCCGGAAAGCGAGGCTCGGACCCTGGAGAAGATGCCGAAGATGCCGGAGGATCGCAAAGTGGACCCGGAGCAGCGGGAATAGGTAGGCGAACCTGCCAGGGATGCTTAAACTGCTATCCGACAGCAGCTAAAGCATTTTGCGCTGTCGGATAGCAGTTAATGCGATGGCCCCGACATATAAAAGCATCGTATGTCGATTTGATCATATGTCGGGGCTATCGCATGTCGGGGGGTTACTGTACTCTTTACAATGTATTTATTACCTTTTCTTATATTAATAATCTGTTACCCCCCTCCTCATCTTCTCATGGATCATTTTAAAGCTGGTCTAATGGTTACTACCCTATTCTTGTTATTATTGCATCATCTTTGCACGTGATCATATTATAGCACCAATACAATTGTACGGGTCTTTTCTTTGCCTCTGCTCTTTCTATTGAGGTATACAGAGGGGTCTGATTCTGCTCTTCACCTCAGCCGTTGTCACAGAAAGCTACTGCCTGTTCAGCTTCCCAGAAAGCTCATGACAGCCACTGGCTGAGGGGAGAAGGTGCTTGTGTGGAGACCTACTTAGTTCTCTTGATAAGGTACTGTAAGTATAACTATGGGGGTTGGGTTGCATTTTTGATTTTATTCTCAGGGGTCCATTTAGGCCCAAAAAAGTTCTTTATTTTGCACTTATAGTGAGCTGTGAGCTATGACAACCTTTTTGGACCTTGTGACACCATAGGAAACTATTTGGTTTGTTTGCCATTACCATGGAGAATCTGTGAGGGGGAACCTGTTATTTGGTACTGTAATTCCATACTGATTATCACATGAATCTTTTCAAGAAGAAAATCCTATTGACTTTTCAGTTTTACCCTCCCCAGGTCATCACATATCTGATACTAGGAGTCTCAGTTGACTTGAACTTTGACCAAAGCTGATGTCACAGTTGTCATTCCGTATTTAACTTAGAACTCATTGCCAGTGTAGATGATTTGTGGAGGCATATCCTATACATTTTATGTACTTATATGGTGGGAGCTGAGGCCACAGGGTGTCTTTCCATAACTAGACTTTAACTCTCTGACCTGTTCTGCGTGATACACTAGCTGTACCATTGTACCATCTTATGATAGTTGTGTACTTTTTATGTTTTTGCCTAATGTTTGTGCATTTCCCTTAATGGTTTTAATATGATGTCAGTATTGACAATGAGTTTGGTCTCATTTTGTTTTATTCTAAATGTCATACTCATTTATTACATCCAGTATTGTCATGCACCTTTCAACCTGAACATATTCAGTGGTTTCTTTCCCCATAATACTAGTAAGAGACATATGGTGGCTTAAAGGGGTACTCCGGCGCTTAGACATCTTATGCCCTATCCAAAGGATAGAGGATAAGATGCCTGATCGTGGGGGTCCCGCCTCTGGGGACCCCCGTGATCTTGCACGCAGGACCCCAGTTAAAATCAGTCCCCGGAGCATGTTCACAGCTGTCACGCCCCCTACCATAGGCTTGCATTAGGAGGCGGAGCGTGACATCACACGGGGGCGGAGATGTGATGTCACACGCCGCCCGCCCCATGGTCGCCGGTAATCAGACCCGGAGCGAACATACTCCGGGAATTGATTTTAACTGGGGTGCTGCATGCAAGATCACGGGGGTCCCCAGCGGCGGGACCCCCACGATCAGGCATCTTATCCCCTATGCTTGGGATAGGGGATAAGATGTCTAAATGTCGGAGTACCCCTTTAATGACAACTTCTTAAAAGATAAAGGGGATATTTATCAAATCCTATGCGGAGGAAAGGTTGACCAGTTGCCCATAGCAACCAATCAGATCACTTCTCTAATTTTCTTATCTCTTGGGCCACTGAGAAATTAAGGAAGCAATCTGATTGGTTGCTATGGGCAACTGGTCAACTTTTCCTCTGCACAGGATTTGATAAATCTCCAGTATGGTTTAAAAGGATAACACAATATAGTACATATTGTACCCAACGGAAGCCTCCCAGCTGGACACAGTGAGGACCTTTAAACATCCACTATGCAAAATGAAAAATGTTGGCTTACAGTATAGCTGAATTTTCCACTTAGTTAGTAGAGTAGGAGACCAAATATAAACACATGTTGTTACAATGAACACAAGTGGGAATTTCACTGCCAAACAGTATCTCCTTGTTATGGTTTACTTCTCAGCCTTTACATGGATCAATCTGCATAAGAGTCTAAGGGGCTCCCACTGTTTATCACCTATAATGGGATCTGGACATCTCTGCTCAGTCCCCAGATTTAGTCTGTAGAGTAGTCGCTGACTGGCAGAGTAAGTTGGAAAGGTAATAGTTGTCAGAGATGGTGCCAGAACACTAACAGTACAATAAGTTTAAAAAATCACAGATTAGTACCAAGGTCCTAAATGAATAACTATCACAGACATGAGAACAAGACAGATGTAAACAGAGCTCCCTTAGCTCTCGGCTCGATAATGGAAGCTCGTAATTGGCCAACTAACTAGATGCTTGGATTGGCTGAATATGCAGATGGACTGGGCAAACATATGCACTGCACACGCGTTGTTCTACATCTCCACCAGTCCACTAAAGACTCTATTCGGGTAGTGGCTTAAAGCTCTAGGGTATAACCAGCAATATAAGGGTTTTGAAATCTAAGGTTTTTATCCCATCTGTGTCTTATTGTCATATGAATACAAAACCATTGTAACTGGGATAACAATATTATGAGTATTTGTATTTCTGTATTTGCAGAGGATTGAACCTGTATACAGCACGGGTGGTATTCAAATATTCTTGTGGTTAATCCTGGGTTCCATCAGTTCAATCCACACTTAGGTAATTGGATTACTACAAAAACGTAACCATGTGTCACATCTGGGGAGGGAAGGAGTGCACACTGTTCTCGCACACTCCCCCTATCCCTGCCTGTCATGAACCGAGACGTGCAGGTGGAAGGGTTATCTCTAAAATTACTATTTGTCTACACTAGACAGAAAATAATGATGCTACAATTCCCAAATATAATCTACTATCCCCAGTAGTATATAAAAACAGGAAAAAGATTAATCCGAATCTATAATGTAGCCGAACAGGTAAGTAAATTTAAGACTATAACTTCAATCTCTTCAAGGACAATGTGTGTCCGTTTTACCAGACATAAGGCAGTACTTAGTAAATTAATGATTTATTATGAAAGAAAAATATTCACAGTACATGTAGAAATAGATGTTAACAAGACAAAGTTTCACCACACAGAAAATAAAATAAATGGGAAAAACATAGAATCCTTACTTACAAAAAGTTACAGAGTTCTATTCCATGGGGTCTGGTAGGAAATGGCGTCTGGCATCCAAAATTAGATCTCGTCCCCCATGCAAGCGCCCCTAGTCCCCCCAGGTCTGCAGTTTTATATCCTGCTATGGACAGGAGACACCTCTATGTTCAGCCATTGGGCAGGACAAGGAGGAGAGATAGATGTTGCCACTCCCTTATGATACCTTTATGCCCAAAGAATAGGAAATGTCTTCTATCTTCTATCATGGGCCAGGCACCCACATAATTTTCTAATATTTGGGTTCTCCATCAAATCCTCTTTCTAGAGGTACCTGACATGACCCCCTTATTGTGTATGATTTACCCAGTGCATACAGTTTGGGCAATGATCAATACACAAGGGTCATGTGAGGACTCATTTTAAAGGTAGTAAAGGAGAATCTAACCGTACAAGATAGGGGCTGCGGACATACTTCCCTGACCCCATATCTGATATTTGGAAGATATGGCATTTACACAGGGGGAATATGTCCCAAACATTTCTTTGATCTACTTGGAGCTATCGCTCAGATTGTCGTCTCCTGACAGTTAGACCAAACAGAAGGGATTCTTTGAAATGCTAAGCAATTCAAATAGGTGAATTGTAATGGAATTAACAGTTGTGCATACCAATAGAAATTTTGCACAACATGTATCACCAGTAATGAATGACAAGCAATCACAATGCAACATGAATACATATTTTGCCATGGTATATGACACCTCCCCCCAATAAGAGACGCACTGGGAGGAGGCTTACACGCCTCTACCTTGCGTCGTTTACCAAGTCTTCCACTTGACATGGCACCACAGATAGGGCTGTAATTCTCCCAAAGCCCAAACAATTGCACAACACACTTTTTCCATTGTGGCACTCAATGACAGCATTCTCTGTCCCACTTCATACATTCTTTCTCGAGTATGCCAGCCATACCACTGCTTCTGCAAGAACTGATCGGTATTCATACTCTCTGGCACCTCCCCCATTAGGGTCAGCATGTAGTCCCCAAACTTTAAAACAAACCTAAACACAGACCTTCTAGGGGCACACAACGTTCCTTCCCACTCCTCTCGAATCGGAGAAGAGGGGCCACACACTCTAACCCCATATAGGAATTCAAAGGAGAAGAAGCTAGCGTATTCCCGCAGACCCTCCATAAAAGCGAAGGGAAGATGCAACAGGAATCGCCCCCAGTTCCCCAGCTGTGACTCCACAAATGTTCTCCACATTTCTTTCAAGGTCCCCTTAAACTTTTCAATCAAACCATTCATCTGAGGTTGGTTAGGGATGGTGACCAGATGCTCCACCTGAACCTTTGAGCACCGACTCTTTATCAGATCAAAGTTCAGCTGGAGCCCCGGTCAGTTGGCTTCTCTTTGGGAAACCCCACCTGTGAGATGTTAAAAAGAGCATTGGTACCCTTGTCCCAGTATTCCCACTCCTTATGAAGGACTGTGGGATCTGTCTGCTTGACCTGCAGGAGTTCTGGGCTCTGTACTACAGAGTCACTATTTGGCTCTAGTTCAGAGTCAGGCTCCTGGCATAGTCCTGGCATAGTAAGAAGAAAGGTAAGGGGGACTAAGGCTCCCCTGCAGACATCCTTTCTGGATGCGCAGGCTGAGTCAGTCCTGGTCCCTGTCCCTTACTCCTGACAGCATCATCACGGGTGACCATGGCGACATTCTGCCCACCCATCTCACTCACACTATCTTCCTGCATACATATTGGATCTTGAGGCTGGGCTGTTCCTGACACAGACAGACAATCACTCACTCTCTGCCCTGCTTTACCGTCAGGTGGCCCTCCCACATTCTCACATGGCATCTCTGGCATCCCTGGTTCTGGCACAGACTCATTCTGCCCTATCTCCCAGTGGCACTGCCCCTTTCTGGCTTCAAACGGCACCACACACGCCTCTGGTTCTGGCGCAAACACACTCTGCCCTACCTCCCAGTGACATGGTCCGTTCGCACTCTCATCTGGCACCTCATGCATCTCTGGTTCAGGCACAGACTCATATTCATTCTGCCCTCCCTCCCAGGGAAACAACCTTGGTGCATTCTCACAGGGCATCTCATACATCCCTGCTACCCCAATCTCCCCTGGCTCTGGTACAGCCAGGTACACATGCTTATTCTGGCCTCCCTCACTTGGGGACAGAGTAGGCACATTCTCACAGGGCATCTCATACATCCCTTCTACCACAATCTCCCCGGGCTCTGGAAAAGCTGGGTACACATGCTTATTCTGGCCTCCCTCACTTGGAGACAGAGTAGGCACATTCTCACAGGGCATCTCGTACATCCCTGCTACCACAATCTCCCCTGGCTCTGGCACAGCCGGGTACACATGCTTATTCTGGCCTCCCTCACTTGGAGACAGACTAGGCACATTCTCACAGGGCATCTCATACATCCCTGCTACCACAATCTCCCCTGGCTTTGCCAAAGCCGGGTACACCTGTTCACTCAGGCCTTCCTCCTAGCAGGTTAGGCCATGTAAACCTCCACACTCTGCTCTTCCCATAGCAGGACTCCTATGTGGTGGGGGTTGGTCATAGGTATCCTCATCTGGCACATACTGAGATAACAATTTACCCAAGTCGGTACCTAGTAATACATTTGTAGGAAGGTTATCAGCCACCCCAACATCTCTGAGACCCTTCCCCACTCCCCAGTCCAAATACACCCGTGCCATTGGCACTGCAAGACGTACTCCTCCAATTCCTCCGACTGCTAAAGACTGTCCCGGAATAAAATCCTTAGAACTCACCAGCTCTGGCCGCACAAGTCACATCTACACCAGTGTCTCGCAGTCCCACAGTTAACCGACCGTTTACTGTGACTGGTTGCATATTATTCAAATTGTCACTACCCTTGGCTCGGGAAACAAACAAAACAGAAGGTGGTAATCCTGAGGGACACCCAGCTCCAGTGGAGGGTCTAAGCGGAGGTGTAGGCCTCCTTTTCTCCGGGCACGTAGAACTAAGATGCCCCACTTTATTGCAAACATAACATGTGCGGTTATCCCCAGATATAGCAGTGGAAGCCGGTGCATAAGAAGGCACAGTAGGCTGGGTGATGGGTGGTTGTGGTGCAGGGGTCCTCCATCCTTTGGTAAATCCTCTGACCCGGTCTGTGGATGCCTGGTTGTCGGTGTGGAAATCTGCCATCTCCCCAGCGTCCAATGCTGTTTTGGGTTCCCGGTCCAGCAGCCATTCCTGTACGTCTGCAGGACACAGCTGTAAAAACTGCTCCTTGATGATTAGATCCACCAGGCTTTCGAACGTGTTAATCTCCAGCCCTCTGGTCCAATGTCCAAATGCGGTGGTCAGGTTTCCCACAAGAGCGGTGGAACTTTCAGTGGATTTCTTCTGCAAAGTCCTGAATTTCTTTCGGTACACCTCAGGGGTAAGGTTGTACAGTTTCTGCAGAGCAGCCTTAATGGCATCATAGTCCTGGTCAGATTATGCTGGTAACTCTGCAAATGCTTCCAGTGCTGGACCTCTGAGACCAGGGGTGAAGTACTTTGCCCATTGGTCTCTCGGCAGCTGAAATTGGCAGACTTTTTCAAAACTGTGCAGGAAAATATCCAGATCCCCATCTTTGTCCAGGGTTGGAAAGTTCTCTGCCCGGGGTCTGGGTGCAGAAGAGTCTCTCGTGCCAACAGTGACAGGGGAGGCAGTCCCCCTTTCCAACTCTGCCAGTCTCAGTTCATGTTCTCTGGCCGCCTGCCGCTCCTCTCTTTCTCTCTCAGCCTGGCATTTTGCGGCCTCTCTCTCTCTCTCTCTCTCTCAGCCTGGCGTTCTGCGGCTTGGCGTTCTGCAGCCTCTCTTTCTCTCTCAGCCTGGCGTTCTGCGGCTTGGCGGTCTGCGGCCTCTCTTTCTCTCTCAACCTGGCACTCCTCATATTGGCGGATTAGCTGCAGCCGTACGTTGATATCCGTTGAGTCCACAAATTTTAGAACAGTTCGTAAATAACAGTCCAAGGGATCTGTAGATGGTGATGCATCAATAAGGACAGCTGCAGGTATCTCCTCAGTAATCCTGCCTTCCTCAGCAGTATAGCAGGCCCTCTGGGAAGCTTGTTGTGTATCATAGTCCTCCAATGCTTGTATAAGTTCCTCTTTTTTCCCCCAACAGGGAATCAGTTGTTCTCGGCAAAGCTGCTCCAGAGCACTCCTGGACTGTGCTTGGTAAGCATCCATCTTGCAGTCCAGCCAAACAAAAGATAGGACAGAAAAACAAAGAGGGGGGTCTGTTGTGGTGAAACTTATTTAAATGTACTGAGTTCCGCCTTTGGAAATTGAAGACAATTTCTTTGAGTGCCTGGATTTGCAAATCTAGCACACTAAAATCTGGTAAAATATCCCACCGCTATGCCACCAGTTTGTCACGAACCGAGACGTGCAGGTGGAAGGGTTATCTCTAAAATCACGATTTGTCTACACTAGACCGAAAATAATGATAAAAATCCCTCTTAACCCCTTAAGGACCGAGCCCTTTTTCACCTTAAGGACCGGAGCGTTTTTTGCAATTCTGACCACTGTCACTTTGAACATTAATAACTCTGGAATGCTTTTAGTTATCATTCTGATTTCGAGATTGTTTTTTAGTGACATATTCTACTTTAACTTAGTGGTAGAATTTTATGGTAACTTGCATCCTTTCTTGGTGAAAAATCACCAAATTTGATGAAAAAAATGAAAATTTTGCATTTTTCTAACTTTGAAGCTCTCTGCTTGTAAGGAAAATGGATATTCAAAATATTTTTTTTTGGGTTCACATATACAATATGTCTACTTTATGTTTGCATCATAAAATTTATGAGTTTTTACTTTTGGAAGACACCAGAGGGCTTCAAAGTTCAGCAGCAATTTTGAAATTTTTCACAAAATTTTCAAACTCGCTATTTTTCATGGACCAGTTCACGTTTGAAGTGGATTTGAAGGGCCTTCATATAAGAAATGCCCCATAAAAGACCCCATTATAAAAACTACACCCCCCAAAGTATTCAAAATGACATTCAGTAAGTGTATTAACCCTTTAGGTGTTTCACAGGAATAGCAGCAAAGTGAAGGAGAAAATTCAAAATCTTCATTTTTTACACTCGCATGTTCTTGTAGACCCAATTTTTGAATTTTTGCAAGGGGTAAAAAGGAGAAAATTTTTACTTGTATTTGAAACCCAATTTCTCTCGAGTAAGCACATACCTCATATGTCTATGTTAATTGTTCAACGGGCGCAGTAGAGGGCTCAGAAGGGAAGGAGCGTCAAATGGTTTTTGGGGGGCATGTCACCTTTAGGAAGCCCCTATGTTGCCAGGACAGCAAAAAAACACACATGGCATACCATTTTGGAAACTAGACTCCTCAGGGAACGTAACAAGGGGTAAAGTGAACCTTAATACCCCACAGGTGTTTCACGACTTTTGCATATGTAAAAAAAATGTTTATTTTTTACCTAAAATGCTTGGTTTTCCCAAAATTTTAAATTTTTAAAAAGTGTAATAGCAGAAAATACCCCCCAAAATTTGAAACCCAATTTCTCCCGATTCAGAAAACACCCCATATGGGGGTGAAAATTGCTCTGCTGGCGCACTACAGGTCTCAGAAGAGAAGGAGTCACATTTGGCTTTTTGAAAGCAAATTTTGCTCTGGGGGCATGCCGCATTTAGGAAGCCCCTATGATGCCAGAACAGCAAAAAAAAAAAAACACATGGCATACCATTTTGGAACCTAGACCCCTCGGGGAAAGTAACAAGGGGTAATGTGAACCTTAATACCCTACAGGTGTTTCACGACTTTTGCATATGTGAACATTTTTTATTTTTTTTTACCTAAAATGCTTGGTTTCCCAAAAATTTTTACATTTTTAAAAAGGGTAATAGCAGAAAAAACAAAACAAAATTTGAAGCCCAATTTCTCCCGATTCAGAAAACACCCCATATGGGGGTGAAAAGTGCTCTGCTGGCGCACTACAGGTCTCAGAAGAGAAGGAGTCACGTTTGGCTTTTTGAAAGCAAATTTTGCTCTGGGGGCATGCCGCATTTAGGAAGCCCCTATGGTGCCAGGACAGCAAAAAAAAAACACATGGCATACCATTTTGGAAACTAGACCCCTCGGGGAACGTAACAAGGGGTTAAGTGAACCTTAATACCCCACAGGTGTTTCATGACTTTTGAATATGTAAAAAAAAAAAATTTTTTTTACCTAAAATGCTTGTTTTCCCAAAAATTTAACATTTTTAAAAAGGGTAATAGCAGAAAATACCCCAAAAAATTTGAAGCCCAATTTCTCCCGAGTACGGCGATACCCCATATGTGGCCCTAAACTGTTGCCTTGAAATACGACAGGGCTCCAAAGTGAGAGTGCCATGCGCATTTGAGGCCTAAATTAGGGATTGCATAGGGGTGGACATAGGGGTATTCTACGCCAGTGATTCCCAAACAGGGGGCCTTCAGCTGTTGTAAAACTCCCAGCATGCCTGGACAGTCAGTGGCTATCTGGCAATACTGGGAGTAGTTGTTTTGCAACAGCTGGAGGCTCCGTTCTGGAAACAGTGGCGTACCAGACGTTTTTCATTTTTATTGGGGAGGGGGGCTGTGTATGGGTATGTGTATATGTAGTGTTTTTTACTTTTTATTTTATTTTGTGGTAGTGTAGTGTAGTGTTTTTAGGGTACAGTCACACGGGCGGGGGTTCACAGTAGTTTCTCGCTGGCAGTTTGAGCTGCGGCAGAAAATTTGACGCAGCTCAAACTTGCAGCCGGATACTTACTGTAATCCTCCGCCCATGTGAGTGTACCCTGTACGTTCACATTGGGGGGGAACATCCAGCTGTTGCAAAACTACAACTCCCAGCATGTACGGTCTATCAGTGCATGCTGGGAGTTGTAGTTTTGCAACCGCTGGAGGCTCCGTTTTGGAAACAGTGACGTACCAGACATTTTTCATTTTTATTGGGGAGGGGAGGGGGGCTGTGTAGGGGTATGTGTATATGTAGTGTTTTTTACTTTTTATTTTATTGTGTGTTAGTGTAGTGTAGTGTTTTTAGGGTACAGTCACACGGGCGGGGGTTCACAGTAGTTTCTCGCTGGCAGTTTGAGCTGCGACAGAAAATTTGCCGCAGCTCAAACTTGCAGCCGGATACTTACTGTAATCCTCCGCCCATGTGAGTGTACCCTGTACGTTCACATTGGGGGGGGGAGAAACATCCAGCTGTTGCAAAACTACAACTCCAAGCATGTACGGTCTATCAGTGCATGCTGGGAGTTGTAGTTTTGCAACAGCTGGAGACACACAGGTTGTGAAACACCGAGTTTGGTAACAAACTCAGTGTTTTGCAACCAGTGTGCCTTCAGCTGTTGCAAAAGCTACAACCCCCAGCATGTACGGACAGCGGAAGGGCATGCTGGGTCTTGTAGTTATGCAACAGTCGGAGGCATACTACATTGGCTGGGGATGCTGGGGATTGTAGTTATGCAACAGCTGGAGACACACTGGTTTACTACTTAACTCAGTGTGCCTTCAGCTGTTGCAAAACTACAACTCTCAGCAGTCACCGACAGCCAACGGGCATGCTGGGAGTTGTAGTTATGCAACCACCAGATGCACCACTACAACTCCCAGCATGCACTTTAGCTGATTGTGCAAGCTGGGAGTTGTAGTTACACAACAGCTGAAGGTACACTTTTACATAGAAAGAATGTGCCTTCAGCTGTTGCAAAACTACAAGTCCCAGCATGCCCATGAGGGCATGCTGGGAGTTGTGGTGGCCTGCCTCCTGCTGTTGCATAACTACAGCTCCCAGCATGCCCTTGTTGCATGCTGGGAGCTGTTGCTAAGCAACAGCAGGAGGCTGTCACTCACCTCCAACGATCCAGCCGCACAGGTCAGTCCCTCGTCGTCTCCGCCGCCGCCGCTGCTCCTGGGGCCCCGATCCCAACAGGGACGCCGGGGATCGGGGTCCCCAGCACCGGGGGTCGTCTTTCCGCACCCGCTCACGTCCTCCGGAAGAGGGGCGGAGCGGGTTGCGGGAGTGACACCCGCAGCAGGCGCCCTGATTGGTCGGCCGGTAATCTGGCCGACGAATCAGGGCGATTGTGAGGTGGCACCAGTGCCACCTCACCCCTGCTGGCTCTGGCTGTTCGGGGCCGTCTCTGACGGCCCCGATCAGCCAGTAATTCCGGGTCATCGGGTCACTGGAGACCCGATTGACCCGGAATCTGCAATCGCCGACATGGGGGGACATAATGACCCCCCTGGGCGATATGCCGGGATGCCTGCTGAACGATTTCAGCAGGCATCCGGCTCCGGCTCCCCTCCGGCTAGCGGTGGGGGCCGGAAATGCTCAGGGCGTATCCATACGCCCTCGGTCCTTAAGGACTTGGAAACGGGGGCGTATGGATACGCCCTATGTCCTTAAGGGGTTAAACCACCCAATTTAAAAGGTATCGCTGCCACCACCTGTCAATTTCAAGCCGACAGGAAGCTATCAATCCAATCTGGATATGCTACAATTCCCAAATATAATCTACTATCCCCAGTAGTATATAAAAACAGGAAAAAGATTAATCCGAATCTATAATGTAGCCGAACAGGTAAGTAAATTTAAGACTTTAACTTCAATCTCTTCAAGGACATTGTAAGTCCGTTTTACCAGACATAAGGCAGTACTTAGTAAATTAATGATTTATTATGAAAGAAAAATATTCACAGTACATGTAAAAATAGATGTTAACAAGACAAAGTTTCACCACACAGAAAATAAAATAAATGGGAAAAACATAGAATCCTTACTTACAAAAAGTTACAGAGTTCTATCCCATGAGGTCTGGTAGGAAATGGCGTCTGGCATCCAAAATTAGATTTTGTCCCCCATGCAAGCGCTCCTAGTCCCCCCAGGTCTGCAGTTTTATATCCTGCTATGGACAGGAGACACCTCTATGTTCAGCCCCTGGGCAGGACAAGGAGGAGAGATAAAAGTTGCCACTCCCTTATGATACCTTTATGCCCAAAGAATAAGAAATGTCTTCTATTTTCTATCATGGGCCAGGCACCCACATAATTTTCTAATATTTGGGTTCTCCATCAAATCCTCTTTCTAGGGGTACCTGACATGACCCCCTTATTGTGTATGATTTACCCAGTGCATACAGTTCGGGCAGGGATCAATACACAAAGGTCATGTGAGGACTCATTTTAAAGGTAGTATGATGGAGAATCTAACCGAACAAGATAGGGGCTGCGGACATACTTCCCTGACCCACATATCTAATATTTGGAAGAAATGGCATTTACACAGGGGGAATATGTCCCAAACATTTCTTTGATCTACTTGGAGTCTATTTGCCTGGTGCAGGCATCAAATTTACCACCCAGGCAAGCAGTGTGCCTTAAGTGGCACAGGTATGTTAATTGCCCCCCCCCACTGGCCACTGGATGCTATCGCTCAGATTGTCGTCTCCTGACAGACCAAACAGAAGGGATTCTTTGAAATGTTAAGCAATGCAGATAGGTGTGTAATGGAATTAACAGTTGTGCATACCGATAGAAATTTTGCAGAACACGTATCACCAGTAATGAATGACTAGCAATCACAATGCAACATGACTACATATTTTGCCATGGTATATACGTACCCGCCCTAGGTAGTGGGTCCATAACCACAGTGAAAGTCCCTACTTACAATAAATGAGGGCAATCCAGTCAAAATAATAAACTATAATGCAGAAAAAGGTCGGGTCACAAAATGGAATCACTCAGACTAACAGAAAAATAACTACACATACACACAATAAGTCGCTGTCCATAGTCCGAGTCGATACCAAGAGGTTACAGATAAGCCAATTCGCAAAGCCAGGAGAAGAGTCAGAGAGCGGAGCCAAAGGGTCAAAATGCCAGATATAACAGATACAGTATAAATGCTAGTTAGGAGTACACAGAGCTATTTAGTGGGCAAGGATTGGGAGTAAACTGCAAGCTTATAAAGGCCCAGACCAGGTGCTCACATCAAGGTCAGCTGACCAGTCCAGATAACTGGGTGTAGCTCAAACCAAACCAAAACAGAGAGAGCTGTTTTACCCCACAGGTTCTGACACATGTCAATATGTATAGTAGATGTCATACATAGAGACATCCTTCAGAAAGGAACTGAAGATTAAATCAGTCCATCCCTGGGAATATATTTATAGATCCTTATTGTTCTGTTCTACAAAAGACATAACATTAATTTTGTGCTATGGACAATACATATATATTGAGATAAAATCTTTGTGGTCATTCATTATTATGTTCTTTCCTTTTGTAAACCAAGCAAGACATAGATGAATGGTCAATTAATTTGACTCCAAGGAGTTAATCTATTAGGGGCAAAAGCTTAAGATGTTGACAAGTCCAGATGCAAATATTTTAGTAATTCAGTGACCCCCTGATCTACAACGGCCCGACATACGATAATTTCAACATGCGATGGCCTCTCAGAGGCCATCACATGTTGAAGGCAGCATCAACATACAATGCTTTTGTATGTCGGGGCCATCGTATAAACGGCTATCCGGCAGCGCAGACTGCTTCAGCTGCCGCCGGATAGCTGTTTACGGTGCCCCATGGGCTCCGGTGATGGTCTCCTACCTGTCCTCGGGGCTCCGGAGCATCATCTTCGGGATTACCTGCATCGCCGGCGCTCTCCTTCATTGTCATCACATCACCGCGCATGCTGTCCCGTCATCCAATAGGAGCGGCGTGCGTAGTGACGTGATGGCGGTGACGGAGAGCGAGGATCCCGGGGAAGCAGAGACGTCCAGAGCTTCGGGGACACCCTGGGGACACGGCGACAGCGACGGAGGGCGACATCCAGGGCAGCGGTGACGAGCGGTGACGGTCCTGAGCGGCGGGGACACGTGAGTATAACTTCCTATTCTTTTCATTGCACGGATCCCATGGGCTCCGGTGATGGTCTCCTACCTGTCCTCGGGGCTCCGGAGCATCATCTTCGGGATTACCTGCATCGCCGGCGCTCTCCTTCATTGTCATCACATCACCGCGCATGCTGTCCCGTCATCCAATAGGAGCGGCGTGCGTAGTGACGTGATGGCGGTGACGGAGAGCGAGGATCCCGGGGAAGCAGAGACGTCCAGAGCTTCGGGGACACCCTGGGGACATGGCGACAGCGACGGAGGGCGACATCCAGGGCAGCGGTGACGAGCGGTGACGGTCCTGAGCGGCGGGGACACGTGAGTATAACTTCCTATTCTTTTCATTGCACGGATCCCTCAACATACGATAGTTTCAACAAACGATGGCTCATTCGGAACGGATTACCATTGTATGTTGAGGGACCACTGTATGTTATACTTTTACCATTATCCCAGAACCATTATAATATTGCACATTATTCTAATTATTCCATTGTTGTAAACTGGGTAATATAAAGGCTTTACTCCTATTCAGACTTTACAGATATTTGGTCTTGATGATTACTAGTCAGCTTCCTATAAATATTTGGGTCAATGGTCAGCAAAACTAGTTACAGCCAATATGAATGTGGGATGTTTTAGTCATGTTCAGATTCAGATATGGGCCAACAGCATTATTACTCCATTTCTTGAGAAATTGGAGATTTGCATGTCTAGCAAATGTCTGTAAGACTGGTAGGAGAAAGACAGTATGGTTTAGTAAATAGATAAGGGAGGCAGTGTTATAGGCTCTTCTCAATGGAGCAGCATGACTGGTACAATTTATATCGGCAGCTGACAGGCACTTTTAATGGGGCAGTGTGGTGGCAGATGCTGGTAAGAGGACAATTCTTGCTATTAAGTACTGAAGTAACTATGGCATCTGAAATATATATGTGTGTGTGTGTGTGTGTGAGAGAATACTCCAAAAGTTTGGGGAATTTTGTTGCCAGAGAGGAAAGTAGATTTGCTGACAGAAAGGATTGGGATATATGGAGGGACCTCTGCAGGAATCAATCAAAGCTGATAGAAGACTTCATGAACAGATGGAGAAAACTGGTCCTAATTTTGCCATGCGTACTTTCTACATGGCACTGCTTACTGACCACACATTGGCGGACAGAAAAATGTGGGAATTGTATAATGGTCCCTGTAAAGCAGTGTTCTTCAGTCACTGTGTGGCAGTATTATTCAAGTCAATCTATATTTTCTTATAATCACTCTATAAGGGATTTTTTTAGACATCCTGGGGTGAAATTGTTCAAAAATTGTCCCAAATATTCTCTCCTATGTATGTGATGTAGAAATATGTAGGATATTTGAAGTTCTTCAGTTTTACCTCATAAAGAAATATAGAGTTCATGCGATGTACTATTACAGTATCCAGGTATCTGTAATAAGAAGGTGCCATGACTAGATAGAGACTTTAGCAAAGTCATTGACCAGTTAATTAAAATGGTCATTTGCATGAATACATTTAAAGGGGTATTCCGGGCAAAAACATCTTATCCCCTGACCAAAGGATATGGAATACGATGTCTGATCTCGGGGGGGGGGGGGGCACCGCTGGGACCCCCCTGGGACCCCCCATGATCTCCTTACGGGTCCCGGGACCCCCGTGATCAGACATCATATCCCCTATCCTTTGGATAGGGGATAAGATGTTTTCGCCCGGAATACCTCTTTAAATTAAGTCTGATAGATTAGATGAAAACAAAAACATGACATCACTTCCATTGGCCACATTTTTGGTGGATGAATGATAAACTTAAAAAATTTAACATATCAATAAGTGAAAAATGACGGTGAAGGAACTTATACAGAAAGTGGACTATACAGAATGAGTTAGAAAAAGTTGAACATGGGTTATGTCAATAGAAATAACATAACTTTGTATGAATCCAATCTACTCAGGAAGTACAGTATAGCAGCAAATATCAGATTTGGCAGTAGCATTAAAGAATATTAAGCTATAGAAATAATGAATTATAGAGGATATGGCATACAAACCTCTTGTACAATCATTAGTCTTTGAGGCAACAAGAGTTATTTGCTAAACACTTTTATCTTGTGAAGTAAAGTGGTTTCTGAAGATATTGCGGTTTCTTTCCTGTGTCCGACCTCTTTATGTTCTCCCCTGATTAAAGCTGATTCAGAACATTGAAATTATCCAATTATCTAAGCAGGGGAGACAATGTAAGCAGCAGCACAAGATGGGATCAATTCACTACAAAGATCAATACCTGACCTTTCTATTTGCTAATAAATGATCATCCACATGTTAACTCCTTGACTAACCAGAGCATCCAGTGATATGCAAACACCTACCAGAATTATAAGCTTTATGCATATTAACCTGCAACTGCACTCTGCACCAATTCACAAGTTCATCACACCAACCGTGATGCTATAAAGAGCTAAGGAAACAAAAGATGTCTATGTCACTGTTGCATGGATATTACAGATTAAAGGGGTATGCCGCCGGTAGAGCGCCTGGTGAAGCGCTGGAGGTTTTTGACTTCACAGGCACGCCCCCTCCAATAGACTTGCATTGAGGGGGCATAGCCGTGACGTCTGGCCGTGACATCATGAACCTCCGACCCGCATCACCAGTCATCTAGCATGGAGCGAAGTTCGCTCCGTGCACCAGATCTCTGGGGTGCTGCAGCTGAGATCATGGGGGTCCCCAGCGGTGGGATCCCCGCGATCAGACATCTTATCCCCTATCCTTTGGATAGGGGATAAGATGTCCAGGGGCAGAGTACCCTTTTAAATAGGCATCCTCAAGTCTATCAAAAACAATGTGCCTATGGAACGCAATAGTCATAATGCCAGCTAGTCACAAGACAGCAGATCTAGACATCACCTGTATTAATCACCTTTCCTGGGCATTAAAGGGGTTGTGCGCTGCCCTGACTTTCGGAGCTCCACTCACAGCATCCGGAAGTTCATTACTCCGAACGCTGTGTGCGGGCTTCTGTGTTCGCGGACGCCGGGCGTGACGTCTCGCCCACCCCCTCAACGAAAGTCTATGGGAAGGGGGCGCGACCGCTGTCATGCCCCCTTCCCCTAGACTTTGGTAGAGAGGGCTGGCGTGACGTCACAAGGGGGTGGGCGAGACGTCACGAGGGGGCGGGCGAGACGTCACGCCCGGCGGCCGGGAACACGGAAGCCCGCACACAGCGTTCGGTGTAATGAACTTCTGGATGCTGTGAGCGGAGCTCCGAAAATTAGGGCAGTGCACAACCCCTTTAAAATATAACTTCCAGGACTACAAATGTTTCAAGAAAAAAAATACATGAAAGCACATATCAATACAAGCAGGTAAGTAGTACTAAGAACAAGATCTCACCAATAGATGACAAAAACTGCATGTTGAAGGGACAAATGGCAGAAAAGAATTATAAAAATGGCATCAGGAATTGAAGAAGGCAAAATATTAACAGAACAGACTACAGAAACTGACCTTAACTAGGTATCCTTCAATCTTTATCTTTTCAGTGAACACCAGTTAGTATTGACCCTCACTGTCCCTGCAACTATCCCTAATGAAAACTGAAATCTGCAAAACTGATCATGAGATAAACAGGCAGACACTAGGACGCAGATGCAAACACCAAGTTTGAACAGATAAGCAACAGTCCTTTCCAGATACAGATCAAAGGACTTGAGGGACACTGAGGAAGATTTCTGCCAGATCAATTCATTGGATCAAGAGAACTGCTGCTCAAATACCATTACATAGCAGCAAACAGATATTTGAAGCTGCTGGTGCCTCTGGAGTCCCACAGACATCAAGGTGTAGATACCTCCAGAGTCTTGCACCTGTGCATAAACCTTCTATTCGGCCACCACTAACCAATACATGAAGACTCATTTTTAAACAGTCCTGTTCACTGATGAGTGCCGTGCAATCCTGGATGGTCTTGATGGATGGAGTAGTGGATGTTTGGTGGACGGCCACCCTGTTCCAACAAGGCTGTGACATCAGCAAGGCAGTGGAGTCATGTTTTGTGCAGGAATCATGGTAAGAGAGCTGGTCAGCCCCTTTAGGTTCCCCAAAGGTGTAAAGATTACCTCTGCAAAGTATGTGGAGTTTCTAACTGACCACTTTCTCCCGTGGTACAGAAGGAAGAACTATGCTTTCTGTAATAACATCATCTTCATGCATGACAATGCACCATCTCATGCTGCAAAAAATACCTTTGCATCAATGGCTGTTATGGGGATATAAGGAGAAAAAGTCATGGCCTCCATTCTCCCCTGACCTCAGTCCTATTGAGAACCTTTGGAGCATCCTCAAGCAAAAGATTTATGAGGGTGGGAGGCAGTTTACATCCAAACAGCATCTCTAGGAGGCTATTCTGACATCTTGCAAACACATTCAAGCAGAAACTGTCCAAAAACTCACAAGTTCAATGGATGCAAGACTTGTGAAGCTGCTATCAAATAAGGGGTCCTATGTTAAAATGTAACCTGACCTGTCAAAATGTTTAAAAAGTTAAAATGTTGTTAAAAGTTTGATTGAAATAGCTTTTGATTTTAGTAAATATGCTGCAAACACAACAAATGACAATTTTCAGTTCTTTACAACCTATAAAGTGTTTTGAAACTTACTGTGCGTAATAATTTGGAACGTGTATTGTTTTTTATGTTTAAAAAAATTACTGTTATCATTAGGAGGTTTATTCAATAAAATTTGAATTGTCCTCTTAATAGTTGGTAACATGAGAATTATGCTGACTGTTATTTACATCAATTATTTAGGTAAATGAGAAACATTTGATTTGCCTAATAATTTAAAACAGGGTGTATATAAATTGGGTATTGTTCTAATCACACTGACCTACAGATTGAAGAAAACATATCAGTTTTACCATAAAGTGCACTTAGTAAATACACGCACCCTCCAAAAAAGCTGCAAAATTATGGGACTACTTTTCTCCCCACAAATACAAATTTTTTTGGGTTCTGTCATAAATTTGCCATACAATTTGTTGTGCAAAAAACAAGCCCATATATGGCTCTGTATGTGGAAAAATAAAGAGTTATGCCTCCTAAGAGACAAGGGAAAAAACAAAAATGCAAAGATGAAAATTGGCTGTGTTCTTAACCCCTTTCTGACCTATGATGTACCGATACGTCATGGGTCAGGTGAGGGGAATATGCGGGTTGGGTCCGCGTCATAACCGACAGATCCCTGCTTTCAGCAGCTGACATCTGCCGGTAATGACAGACATTGGAGCTGGCTCCGATGTCCGTCATTGAAATGGTTAAATACTGTGATCAATAGCGATCACTGCAGGTAAATATTTCAGTCTGACAACAGACATGGACAGAGGTGTCAGCAGAGAGCACTGTGTTCAGACTGAAAAGAACAACTCAACTTCCTCTGTAGTATACAGCAGCTGATAAGTACTGGAAGGATTAAGATATTTAAATAGAAATAATTTACAAATCTGTTTAACTTTCTGGCACCAGTTGATTAGAAAAAAAAATGTTGTTATGGGGATTTGCTCCTACTCTGGACAGTTCCTTACATGGACAGAGGTGTCAGCAGAGAGCACTGTGGTCAGACTGAAAAGAACTACACAACTTTCTCTGTAGTATACAGCAGCTGATAAGTACTGGAAGGATTAAGATTTTTAAATAGAAGTAATTTACAAATCTATTTAACTTTCTGGCACCAGCTGAAGTGCCATCTTGTACTGAGTACATATAAGTTTATGCATATTCCCGGTGTGTGTAATGGACATGTATTTAGTGATGGTTTGTGATTCACCGTATAGTGAAATTATTTGGGTGAAATAAGACAATATTATTGTGAACTATTGGATCTTGGTATAGTGGAATTTTATGTTTTATCTATTCATTATTTGTCTGGATCCTATATGATACAACTTATTTAAACTCACAATAAGTGTCACCCAAGGAGCCTGCACTATATTCAGTATAGTAGATAGGTAGATATGTGGGCCCTGTTTCATATATGCCCATCAGCGTACAATGAAGGGACAAATCTTGATGACATTTAAAATACCATGGACTGGTAGAAGTGAATTGATGTGACATTTGCGTTTTTGCTACCTTTTGTTATGTTTTACAGAATTAGAACTGCAAATATCATGTCGATATTGTGCTTATTTCATATGTGACATTGATGTGTATGCAAGAGGACAGTAGGAAATTATTAAAAGTTCAATATGCTGCCTCAATTCAGATGAAGAACACTCAGCCTGTCATTTGGAAAGGAACTTCAGCAGAGCCGTCATAGAAAGATGCACTCGAATTTTCGTAGTTTTGAGCTCACATATCAACAGCCCTCAAGTTTGTGGAATAATAGCAATAGCACAGTTTAATTGTATCTCCTACCAACAGCCTTCCTTATCTATTTATAATGTTTTATCATTACAATTTACAGAATTATAATAAGACCAAGGTTTAAGTCACACATCATTTTAGAAGGCTGAAGAAAACATTTGAGTATTATTTTAATCCATTTTTTACACTTAACCCCTTAACGACCCAGCCAATTTTCACTGTAGGACCCGACCATTTTTTGAACATCTGACCACTGTCACTTTAAGCATTAATAACTCTGGGATGCTTTTACTTTTCATTCTGATTCAGATTTTTTCGTGACATATTCTACTTTATGTTAGTTGTAAAATTTTGTCGATACTTGCATCATTTCTTGGTGAAAAATTCCCAAATTTGATGAAAAAAATTTGAAAATGTTTCTTTTTTTTTTTACTTTGAAGCTCTCTGCTTATAAGGAAAATGGGTATTCCAAATAAATTATATATTGATTCACATATACAATATGTCTACTTTATGTTGGCATCATAAAGTTTACATGTTTTTACTTTTGGAAGACATCAGAGGGCTTTAAAGTATAGCAGCAATTTTCCAATTTTTCACAAAATTTTCTAAATCGAAATTTTTCAGGGACCAGTTCTGTTTAAGTGATTTGAAGGGCCTTCATATTAGAAATACCCAATAACTGACCCCCTAATAAAAACTGCACCCCTCAAAGTATTCAAAATGACATTCAAAAGGTTTGTTAACCCTTTAGGTGTTTCACAGGAATAGCAGCAAATTGAAGGAGAAAATTCTAAATATTCATTTTTTACACTGGCATGTTCTTGTAGACCCAAATTTTGCATTTTTACAAGGGGAAAAAAGGAGAGAAATCTTCCTAAAATGTGTAACCCAATTTCTCTCTAGTAAGGTAATACCTCATATGTGTATGCCATGTGCTGTGTGGGTGCACTAGAGGGTTCAGAAGGGAAGGAGCAAAAGTGGGATTTTGGAGAGTGAGTTTTTCTGAAATGTTTTTTTCTTTTCACAAAAATGCTGGTTTTCCCCGAAATTTTAAATTTTTATAAGGGGTAATAGGAGAAAATGATCATCAAAATTTGTAACCCCACTTCTTCTGAGTATGCAAATACCCCATGTGTGGACATCAAGTGCTCTGCTGGCGCACTACAATGCTCAGAAGAGGAGGAGCACCATTGAGCTTTTGGAGAGAGAATTTGTTTGGAATGGAAGTCAGGGGCCATGTGCATTTACAAAGCCCCCACGCGGTGCCAAAACAGTGGTACCAGAAGAATGGACCCCCCCACAAATGTGACCCCATTTTGGAAACTACACCCCTCACAGAATGTAATAATGGGTGCAGTGAGTATTTAAACCCACTGGCATTTGACAGATCTTTGGAACAGTGGGCTGTGTAAATGAAAAATAAAATTTTTCATTTTCATGGACCACTGTTCCAAAAATCTGTCAGACACCTGTGGGGCGTAAATGCTCACTGTACCCCTTATCACATTACATGAGGGGTGTAGTTTCCAAAATGGGGTAACATGTGGGGGGTTCCATTGTTCTGGCACTATGAGGGCTTTGTAAACACACGTGGCCTTCAATTCCGGACAAATTTTCTTTTCAAAAGCCCAATGGCACTCCTTCTCTTCTGAGCATTGTAGTTCGCCCGCAGAGCACTTTACATCCACATATGGGGTATGTTCTTACTCAGAAGAAATGGGGTTACAAATATTGGGGGGCTTTTTTCCTATTCTCCCTTGTGAAAATGAAAAATTTAGGGTAACTCCAGCATTTTAGTGATCCAAATTTAATGAAAATTCTTCAAAGACCTGTGGGGTGTTATGGCTCACTATACCCCTTGTTACATTCCGTGAGGGGTGTAATTTCCGAAATGGGGTCACATGTGGGTATTTTTGTTTTGTGTTTATGTCAGAACCTCTGTAAAATCAGCCACCCCTGTGCAAATCACCAATTCAGGCCTCAAATGTACATAGTGCGCTCTCACTCCTGAGCCTTGTTGTGCATCCGCAGAGCATTTTACGCCCACATATGGATTGTTTCCGTACTCAGGAGAAATTGCATTACATATTTTAGGGGTCTTTATTTTCCTTTTACCTTTTGTGAAAATAAAAAGTATGGGGCAACACCATTTTTTTTTTTTTTTTTTTTACACTAACAGGCTGGTGTAGCCCCCAACTTTTCCTTTTCATAAGGGGTAAAAGTAGAAAAAGCCCCCCAAAATTTGTAACTCAATTGCTCCCAAGTACGGAAATACCTCATATGTGGCCCTAAATTGTTTCCTTGAAATACGACAAAGCTCCGAAGAGAGAGAGCGCCATGCGCATTTGAGGACTAAATTAGGGATTGCATAGGGGTGGACATAGGGGCATTCTATGCCTGTGATTCCCAAACAGGGTGCCTCCAGCTGTTGGTAAACTCCCAGCATGGCTGGACAATCAGTGGCTGTCCGGAAATGCTGGGAGTTGTTGTTTTGCAACAGCTGGAGGCTCCATTTTGGAAACACTGCCGTACAATACGTTTTTTATTTTTATTGGGGGGGACAGTGTAAAGGTGTGTATATGTAGTGTATTACCCTTTATTATGTGTTGGTGTAGTGAGTGTTTTTAGGGTACATTTATAAAGGTGGGTTTATGGTGAGTTTCCCGCTAGGAGTTTGAGCTGTGACGGAAAATTTGCCGCAGCTTAAACTTGAAGCAGGGAACTCACTGTAAACCCCCGCCCGTGTGAATGTACCCTGTACATTCACTTGGGGCGGGGGCAAACCTCCAGCTGTTGCAAAACTACAACTCCCAACATGTACTGATCGCCAAAGGGCATGCTGGGAGATGTAGTTATACAACAACTGGAGGTACACAACTACAACTCACAGCATGGCGAGACAGCAGTTTGCTGTTCGTGCATGCTGGGAGTTGTAGTTTTGCAAGATTTAGAAGGCCATGGTTTAGAAACCACTGCACAGTGATCTCTTAACTGTGGCCTTCCAGATGTTGCAAAACTACAAATCCCAGCATGCCCAGACAGAAAACTGCTGTAAGTGACCTCCAGCATCAGTCACTGCTGGTTCCCCCATGCTGATTCAAACACGTATACAGACCTTAGGTGTGCACATATAGGGTGGCTTCCCAATGTCTATCTCAGGGCTCCATCACCTGAGAGTATTCAACCGCACACTTCACAAAGACATATAACCGGGAATTGCACTTAAAAGTTCCTTTTTATGTCAATTTTCATTCATTACAAAAATTGCAGTGAGAATTAAGAACATATTCACCCAGTGCATAAAAACTGTTCAGAGATCCTTCCATACGGTGTCTTCAGAACTTTCCATCCGGAGCTTGCTGTCTGTAGGACGGTATGTTCCTGGCCGCATGGACAGTGACCATGCAGCCAGGAACATACCGTCCTACAGACAGCAAGCTCCGGATGGAAAGTTCTGAAGACACCGTATGGAAGGATCTCTGAACAGTTTTTATGCACTGGGTGAATATGTACTTAATTCTCACTGCAATTTTTGTAATGAATGAAAATTGAGATAAAAAGGAACTTTTAAGTGCAATTCTCAGTTATATGTCTTTCTTTGTGAAGTGTGCGGTTCCCCCGTGCTGCCTGGACTACAGTGGGTGGACAGAGCGAGGGAACCGAACTTCAACACCCCCCCTTCCCCCGATCTGCTATTGGGCGGTTGCTTCTGACCATCCGATAGCAGGCATAGGAGGGGTGGCACCCCTGCCACCTCACTTCTATCCCTTCAGGGGGATAGTGGGTGTCTTGGACAGCCCCGATCCCCCTTATTTTACGGGTCACTGGAGACCCATATGACCTGGAAACGTCGCAGATTGCCGGTCTGAATTGACCAGTGATTTGCGGCAATTGCCGACATGGGGGGTCTCAGGACCCCCCTTGGCGGTGTTCCGGGATGCCTGCTGAATGATTTCAGCAGGTATCCCCATCCGGTCCCCGACTGGCTAGCGGCCGGGACCAGAATTCCCATGGGCGTACCTGTACGCTCTCAGTCCTTAAGGGGTTAAATACTGGGATAATAACTTGCACTCCCAAAAATTATGAAACTTAATGCAAGGGTCACTTGAAAATCCTACCAGAAAGGGCAATCTGCTGCCATCACATTTGAAGTGTATTCACTTATCACGTTTGGTGTTTGACATGTTTAACAGAAGCATTTAGAAGTTGTCTAGAATTCCGTCTCAAATTAATGCCCATAGACTTCTATGGGATGCCGCACTCCCATTCACACTTCTAACTCACCACTTGCGGAATTCCGCAGACGTCTATGGGCTTACTTTGAGGCGGAATTCTGCAAGCTGAAATTTTGCCGTGTGAATAGACCCTTATAGAGGTGGTCACACTTGCTGAAGATCAATTAATCAAGGACATTTGATTATAGTACCTGGCTGCTACTTACCCTCTTAATGCCAATAGAAATAGTAAGGGTGTATTTTGTTTTTTAAAGATGGTAGAAATCTGTTGTGTGTTGTACTGACCATTTCTTTTAATTATAATCTAATATGTAAGACCACAGAATTCAAAGGTCTGCTTTCTTTTTCTTATAACTATATCTTTTTATATATCACTCAAATCTATCATAGCTCTATTATTATATTCGTAGTGTAGCTAGTCCAGGACTTATTTCTGAAGAGGAATAGGGAATTTTAGGTCATGACCGACTTGCTTCCAATTTAAAAAAAAAAAAAAAAGTGGTTGTGCAGCAGCGGTGCCTCTAGGTGTCTTTTTAAATATAGAAAATGTAGAAGAAAAAATGAAGTTGCACTCACCCGAAAATTATTCAGCGTGATGAATATTTTTATTCCGACATTAGTGCAGCAAGAAACAGGAATATGATTCCATGGCGGGGAACGAGAGCCGGCAAGCTCTCAGATGCGGGGCATACCACTGGTATGCCCCGCGTCTGAGAGCTTGCCGGCTTTCGCTCCCCGCCGTGGAATTGTATTCCTGGTTCTTACCTCACTAATGTCGGAATAAAAATATTCATCAAGCTGAAGAATTGGGTGAGTGCAAGTTCATTTTTTCTTCTACATGTCTTATTATTGATGCCACATACGTCTTTGAAGTTGGTACCCAAAAACACAGCCAGTTGCAGTATATACAGGATTACGTGTCTTCAGGGCAGTGCCTAGTTTAGACTCTACCTTTCCCATTACATTGTCTTTTTAAATATATATGCATAAATTTTCTCTTAAGTATCTCTGCTGTTGTACTGCTGAGTTGAGAATGTGGCAGTAAACCCATTAAATACTTAATTAATTCGATGGTCACACTAGAGAGGATCGGATTGCATGTAATTGAACAAATCATGTCACTATAATTAGTAAGCAAAGTCATGAAACCAAATACAACATAAATGCCTAATATATCTCACATTGTTTCTGTGAGTTTCCTTAATCTCGGAGCCTTGCAGCATTATGTGATTCGCAGGATTGTGCATTTTGGATTTGGCTGTGCTACTGTTATTCATTAATATAAATAGTTTCCTAGATCTTGCCTGCATAGAAAACAAGTTGGATGGTAACAAGCCGTGAATGACGTGCGCTCCAAGATGAATCGTCAGCCTACCTGTGTGCATGTCATCTGCTTACTCAGATCCCACTTCTTGCCAACTGTGTTTTTAGCAGTTTTCACTACTCTACTTGGAACATTAACACTTTACTAGCCACATACTGAGGGGCAAAAAAAGTATTTAGTCAGCCACCAATTGTGCAAGTTTTCCCACTTAAAAAGATGAGAGAGGCCTGTAATTTTCATCATAGGTATACCTCAACTATGAGAGACATAATGAGAAAAAAAAATCCCAAAAAATCAGATTTTTAAAGATTTTTTTTTTTAATTATGGTGGAAGATAAGTATTTGGTCAATAACAAAAGTTAATCTCTATACTTTGTTATATACCCTTTGTTGGCAATGACAGAGGTTAAACGTTTTCTGTAAGTCTTCACAAGGTTATCACACACTGTTGCTGGTATTTTGGCCCACTCCTACATGCAGCTCTCCTCTAGAGCAGTGATGTTTTGGGGCTGTCGCTGGGCGACATGGACTTTCAACTCCCTCCAAAGGTTTTCTATGGGGTTGAGATCTGGAGACTGGCTAGGCTACTCCAGGACCTTAAAATGCTTGGGATCATTGTCATGCCAAAAGACCTAGCCATGTTTCCTCTTCAATGTCTTTGCTGATGGAAAGAGGTTTTCACTCAAAATCTCACAATACATGGCCCCATTCATTGTTTCCTTTACACGGATCAGTCGTCCTGGTCCCTTAGCAGAAAAACAGCCCCAAAGCATGATGTTGCTGCCACCCCCCCCCCCCCATGCTTCACAGTAGGTATGGTGTTCTTTGAATGCAACTCAGCATTCTTTCTCCTCCAAACACGATGAGTTGAGTTTTTACCAAAAAGTTCTCCTTTTGTTTCGTCTGACCATATGACATTCTCCCAATCCTCTTCTGGAGCATCCAAATGCTCTCTAGCAAACTTCTGACAGGATCGGACCTGTACTGGCTTAAGCAGGGGGACACGTCTGGCACTGCATGATATGAGTCCCTGGCAGCGTAGTATGTTACTGATAGTAGCCTTTGTTACTTTGGTCACAGCTCTTTGCAGGTCATTCACTAGGTCCCCCTGTGTGGTTCTGGAAATTTTGCTCACCGTTCTTGTGATCATTTTGACACCACGGAGTGAAATCTTGCGTGGAGCCCCAGCTCGAGGGAGATTATCAGTGGTCTTGTATATCTTCCATTTTCTAATAATTGCTCCCACAGTTGATTTCTTCACACCAAGTTGCTTACCTATTGCAGATTCAGTCTTCCCAGCCTGGTGCGGGTCTACAATTTTTTTTCTGGCCATAGTGGAGTTTAGAGTGTGACTGTTGAGGTTGTGGGTAGGTGTCTTTTATACTCATAAGTTCAAACAGGTGTCATTAATACAGGTAAGGAGTGAAGGACAGAGGAGACTCTTAAAGAAGAAGTTACAGGTCTGTGAGAGCCAGAAATCTTGCTTGTTTGTCGGTGACCAAATACTTATTTTCCACCATAATTTGCAAATAAATTCTTTAAAAATCAGACAGTGATTTTATGGATTTTTTTTCTCATTATGTCTTTCATAGTTGAGGTATACCTATGATGAAAATTACAGGCCTCTCTCATCTTTTTAAGTGGGAGAACTCGCACAATTGGTGGCTGACTAAATACTTTTTTGCCCCACTGTAGAATAAACATATTTAGCATATTTATGTATATCTGGATTACTGTAATACTTTCTACATGCTATAGAATACTAATAAAATCATTTCTTGGTATTGGTGGGTGCAGACAGTAGAGGACTTCTTTGTAAGAACAGTACTCAGGCCCCTTATTTACAATAGCTTACCATAAAGCACCCCCATTGGTTCTCTAACAGTCTACCAATCATGGACCCTGAATTCTATCAGCTCAGTCTCCTATATTCAATCTAGTAGACAATAGAAAGCTGCTAGCTGATTTTATAGGGGTATCCCGGCTTTTAAAATTAATAGTCTCTCAGGATATTTGATTGGGACAGGTCAGATTCCTGACAGGGAATTAAAGGGGTATTCCGGCTTCATACATCTTATCCCCTAGCCAAAGGATTGGGAATAAGATGCATGATCGCAGAGGTCCTGCCGCTGGGGACCCATAGACATGAATGGAGGGGGCATGGCGTTACGTCACTAGGGGGTGTGACCAGGTTTACTTCCTTGGCAGCACCTCTGCAGCCACTGGCTGTTTTACAAGAGCCTGTGTCTGCTAGGCTTATTGTGTAAAAGGTAAATAATGTCAGCAAAAATTGAAACAGAGAGATTTATTGCCACAGAATGTAATAAAAACACAAAATATTTCCCCATATATAAAAAATAAAAAACTTAAAATAATCTGGGTGTCATAGTGGAGGAGGATAAGAAATAGTCACAGTATATTAAATGCCTTGTACAATAACACTATGACAGTGACAATGACAGGTGACATAGTAGGGATGATGTACATTGTGCATTAAATGTCAACTGCTTAACGCTACAAGAAGTGCAGCGCTGCTTTTAAAACATCAAAAAACAAACCTCACTGGCATCCACCCCCAAGTGCTGCAGGAAATATGTACTGTGATGGCTAGACCTTTATTCCTGATTTTTAAGGATTTTTGGGTGACAAGGATTGTTCCACAGGACTGGCGCATAGTGCATGTGGTACCAATATTACTAAAAGAGTTCCTGGAAACTATAGGCCTGAGAGTCTTACATCTCTTGTGGGGAAATTATTTGACTGTTTCTAAGAGATGCTTTACTGGAGTATCTTAATAAAAATAACACAGCACCAGCATATGTTTATGAGGGATCGGTCCTGTCAGACTAATCAGCTGCTATGAGGAAATAAGTTCTAGATTGGACCGATTGAGGCTGTTGTTGTTGTGTATTTGAACTTTTTGCTACTGTACCACTTCAAAGGTAACACTCCCATTATAAAGCTGGAGGCAGATGAAGTGGGGCAAAAAAAGTATTTAGTCAGCCACCAATTGTGCAAGTTCTCCCACTTAAAAAGATGAAAGAGGCCTGTAATTGTCATCATAGGTATACCTCAACTATGAGAGACATAATGAGAAAAAAAATGCATAAAATAACATTGTCTGATTTTTAACCCCTTAAGGACCAAGCCCATTTTGACCTTAAGGACCAGGCCAATTAAATTTTTGCGTTTTCGTTTTTCCACCTCACCTTCTAAAAGCTTGTTTTTTGCATGACCAATTGTACTTTGTAATGAAACCTCTCATTTTATCATAAAATGTACGGCTGACCCCAAAAAATATTTTTTTAGGGAGGAAATTTAAATGAAAACCACAATTTTGCACATTTTGGAGGGTTTTGTTTTCACACTGTACACTTTATGGTAGAAATGACGTGTGTTGTTTATTCTGTGGGTCAATATGATTAAAATGATACCCATGGCTAGATACTTTTATATTTTTGTACCGCTTAAAAAAATCTAAACTGTTGTACAAAATCAGTAATCTAAAATCCTATTTTGCCCTATTTTGACCACCTATAACTTTTTCAGTTTTCCGTATATACTTTTTTTTATCAATACCAAATTTGAATATATAAAACTTTTAGATCATTTTTTATTAACTTTTTTAAAATAAAATGTGACAAAAAAAGCAGCATTTTTGGTCTTTTATTTTTTACGTTTACGCCGTTCACCGTACGGGATCATTAACATTATATTTTGATGGTTCAGACATTTATGCACACGGCAATACCAAATATTTTATAAGTTTATAAAAAAAATTACATTTTTTGGGGGTAAAATGGGAAAAATTTTCAATTTTCATTTTTATTGGGGGAGGGGATTTTTCCCTTTTTTTAGTTTTTATTTTTCCATTTTTCAACTTTTTTGTTAAATTTGTTATGTCCTCATAGGGGACTAGCTATAGCAATCATTTGATTGCTAATAGGGTTCAGTGCTACGCATAGGACATAGCACTGATCAGTATTATCGGCTATCTCCTGCTCTGGTCTGCTCGATCCCAGACCTGAGTAGGAGACGCCGGGAGATGGATGGAGGCAGGTGAGGGGACCTCTGTCTACCATTACAGATGATCGGATCCCCCACGGCAGCGCTGCTGGCGATCCGATCACTTATTTTAACATGCGCATTGCCGCAGATGCCGTGATCTGTACTGATCACGGCATCTGAGGGGTTAATGGCGGACATCCACGTGATCGCGGATGTTGGCCATTACTGGCGGGTCCCCGGCTGCTGATAGCAGCCGCAACCTGCCGTGTATGACGCGAGCACCACTCCGATGCTCGCGGTCATATACAAGATGTAAATGTACGTCCTGGTGCCCGAAGTACCGCCAAACCAGGACGTACATTTACGTTGTCGTTAAGGGGGTTAAAGAATTTATTTACAAGTTATGGTGCAAAATAATTATTTAGTCAGTTACCAATTGTGCAAGTTCTCCCACTTAAAAAGATGAGAGGCCTGTAATTTTCATCATAGGTATACCTCAACTATGAGAGACATAATGAAAAAATTAAATCCATAAAATCACATTGTCTGATTTTTTTAGAATTTATTTGCAAATTATGGTTGAAAATAAGTATTTGGTCACCGACAAACAAGCAGAATTTCTGGCTCTCACAGACCTGTAACTTCTTCTTTAATAGTCTCCTCCTCCACTCGTTACCTGCATTAATGACACCTGTTTGAACTTGTTATCAGTATAAAAGACACTTATCCACAACCTCAAACAGTCACACTCCAAACTCCACTATGGCCAAGACCAAAGAGCTGTCGAAGGACACCAGAAACAAAATGGTAGACCCACACCAGGCTGGGAAGACTAAATCTGCAATAGGCAAGCAGCTCAACTGTGGGAGCAATTATTAGAAAATGGAAGACATACAAGACCATTGATAACACTGATAAACTCCCTCGATTTAGGGCTCTGCTCAAGATCTCACTCCGTGGTGTCAAAATGATCACAAGAATGGTGAGCAGAAATCCCAGAACCACACAAGGGAACCTAGTGAATGACCTGCAGAGAGCTGGGACCATCAGTAACACACTACGCCTCCAGGGACTCAAATCATGCAGTGCCAGACGTGTCCCTCTGCTTGAGCCAGTATATGTCCGGGCCCGTCTGAAGTTTGCTAGAGTGCATTTGGATGCTCCAGAAGAGGATTGGGAGAATGTCATGGTCAGATGAAACCAAAGTAGAACTACAAGATCTACCATTGGCCATAGTTCAATAATGGCAGCCTACATCCTTCCCCTTTCTGCACAGGGAAATGTCACAGATGAAGCCTACAACATTCTCCCATAGATATGGGATGAGTCATTTTCTCAATGAGGATTTTTGGGACTCTGTTACTGCTGTAAAGGATATTTCTTGGATACTCTACACAACTCAGAACAATGTCTTATAACACAGAAAGAAAAACACAATAAACATGGATTGAAAATAAAGCAAATGTTTCAGTATAAGATTTTAATTTGTAACATAGAATGTACATTCACCTTAATGACAGCAAAACTAGCACAGTCTTGTATACAGTTATTTGCACAATGAACATTATCATCACACCTTATGGCGTATGAATTGTACATACATATTGCACATATCACTTTGTTTTTTACTTTATCTGTATAATTCTATTGGTTACAGAGACAATAGAAGTTAAAATAAAGAACATTTTGAGATCTGTCATGTAAGACTTTGATGTAAGGTCACTTGCCTGATATCCTCTGTAATGTCATATTTGAGGAATTTATTAAAATATGTGCAGCAAAAGCTCTAAAAGTGAGGCTAAAGGTCTGATAGACCACATTGCCCTCAGGGAACTTTACTGTGGTTTGTATTAATAGGAAACATCAGTAGTAAAGCTTATGCAAATAAAAAGCTATTTAAGACGGGACGTTGTGATGACCATGATAAATGTACTAATTCCCATTGACCACTAGTGGGGGTTCATTGGCATTTCTTTGGCCCTGGAGTCTGTCTGAAGATCCCTAAAGGCCACTTTGTCATTTGAGAAGAGCAGAGCTATAAATTGCACATTGCTCTTTGATGACTCAGGAGATCCCATCTATGCCTTTACGCGACACCAACTATCAAACTACATTTGTGTGAAAATAAATAAATAAATAACTTAAATGTGAAAAATCTTACAAGATAAATATCCTAAAATTATTGTGAGTTCTGTTCATAGAAGAATGATGAAGCAATTGCAGCTCCAGCTATCCCACCTTATTGCAGATTGGCATTAGGTTTAGATAATTGGCGTCTATTTTTGTCTTCTTCCTGCTATTGGTTGGCAAGTAGCTGTGCAGAACTCCCCTCTACTTTAGTATGATCTCTGCTATGGGCACTCTCTGGATTTTTACTATCACTAAATATCTTTAAAGGGGTACTCCACCCCTAGACATCTTATCTAATATGCAAATAAGATGTCTGATCTCCCTGCTGTACCCAGAGTTCGTTTAGAGCATCGAGTGCAGCACCGGAGGCTCGTGATGCCCCTTCAAATGCATAGACTTGCATTGAGGGGCAAGGCCGTGACGTCACAAGCCTCCACCCCCATTTCCAGTCATACATCAGGACATCCGCAATTAGACATCTTATCCACTATCCTTTTGATAGGTAATAAGATGTCTAGGGGCTGAGTACCCCTTTAACATCCAGCAGTTTGAATCTTCTCATCTCATTTGGATTCGGAAAAGTACCCATTACTGGGTCATTCCAGATGAATGGAATTTTACACGAAAAAAAAAAATAAATTCGGCAGCACTCTTTGAAATAGTTCCACTGCTGTGATTGTGGAGCGTGGATCACATGTAGTGACTGTTTACAATCAGGATTCTGGAGTGAATTAACTGTTCGGTGATATGGAACATATCCCTCATGCTGGCCTGGCTTAGATTGCTGCAAGAAGGAAAAACAATTCTCATTTTCCCTCAGTGTCCTGCAATGTATTTTCTGCTTATCAAGTGAGTTAATTGATATGCCAGAGAGAAAATACATGTTTACTAAGCGAGATAACCCCATGTAGCATCATATTGTTATTGCCGGTTATGAGGCCTGGATGCATGTGGGTTCAACCGTGCCGCAGTGATATCACATTGATTTAATTTAATGTGGAGTGACAGTTTTTTTTTACGTGGTAACAGCGGGAGGTCACATTCTTAACCCTCCTCCTCTGCAATATATTAACATTTTGATTGAGAAAAATAATAAAAATGTCCTTCTTCTGTGGCACAAATGGGCCCCATAAATGAGAATAGTGCAGGTGAACAGGTGAGAGACATTAGAGACAACCCATCTCTTGGGTTGTCCAGGCAATGCTTAATCTGCCAATCAGTGGTGTCACGCATTAGTCACTCATTGGCAAAGCGGGCCTATGACATCACACCTACAGAAAGGGGCGGACTGACCGGCTGGTCTGATCAGACTTCGTTAAGGGCCCGCCGCCGCCGTTACTGAGGATCTGGGACACTCGTCCCAGATCCCCAGCAGACAGCGCTGCCTTCTCCTGTATGTGCGTGTATCATTCCAGATTAATGCGTCCCCTTTGTCTGAGCGACATCTGCAGCTTACACAGAGGAGATGTGACCTCCGCCCCCACGCAGCACAGGCACCGATGATGTCACTCATTGGTGCCTTCACCGTGTAGGGGAGCAGACGCGGGCCCCTGCTGCTAAGGAGATCGCTGCGTGGGATATCAGGTAAGCATCCCTTTTTTTTTAACCCTGCAAATATCTATGGGAAAGAGGGGGAGGACTCTGCCTATACTTATGGGGAAAGGGGGGGGGGGGGTAACTCTGCCTATACCTATGGGGAAGGGGGGGTAACTCTGTCTATACCTATGGGGAAATGGGGGGGGGGGGGGACTCTGCCTCTACCTATGTGGAAGGGGGGGGGGTAACTCTGCCTATACCTGTGAGGAAAGGGGGGGGTAACTCTGCCTATACCTCTGAGGAAAGGGGGGAAACTCTGCCTATACCTATGGGGAAGGGGGGTAACTGCCTATACTTATGGGGAAAGGGGGGGTAACTCTTCCTTTACCTTTGGGGAAAGGGGGGGGGACTCTGCCTATACCTATGGGGAAAGGGGGGGGGCTCTGCCTATACCTATGAGGGAGGGGGGTAACTCTGTCTGTACTTAGGGGGAAAGGGGGTAACTCTGCTTATACCTATGGGGAAAAGGGGGCTTAACTCTGCCTATACCTATGGGGAATGGGGGGTTTAACTCTGCTAATACCTACAGGGAAAGGGGGGGGGGCTCTGCTGCCTAT
Source organism: Hyla sarda (assembly GCF_029499605.1). Taxonomy (NCBI): domain Eukaryota; kingdom Metazoa; phylum Chordata; class Amphibia; order Anura; family Hylidae; genus Hyla; species Hyla sarda. The sequence continues at coordinate 168,479,563 of NC_079191.1, forward strand.
ACCTAAGGAGAAAGGGGGGTTGACTGTTCCTATAACTGTGGGGAAGGGGTTTAAGTCTGCTGCCTATTCCTTTGGGGAAGGGGGGTTAACTCTTCTGCCTATACCTACAGGGAAGGTGAGGGGTAAACTCTGCTGTCTATAACTACAGGGAAGGGGGAGTTAACTCTGCTGCCTATACCTACGGGGAAGGGGGGGTACCTAACTTTATACCCGGATGCCTAACTACTTACCTACATACCAGGCTAACTACCTACATACCCAGCTACCTAATTACGTACATACCTGGCCTTCATACATGGCTGCCTAGCTAGCCCCCTACCTACCTGGCTTGTCACCTACCTACATATCTGGCTTCCTGATCTACCTACCTTGTTACATGTTTACCTGGCTACCTACCTACCTGCCCTTTTACTGTGCAGGACACTAAGGGAGGCATTATTACAGTTTGTGGGCCTATAGATGGAAAGACTATGTAGAGGAGGGGAGGGCACTGGAAAAATGCAGAGTTTGACATGTTTGTCCTGCAGATGTTAAGAGATCCACATGGTGGTCTTATCCGGACAGAGAAGAAAAGGAAAGAGGACGCCGCTGATCAGAAAATACGTAATTGTGAGTCCCAAAATGTAACTGTAATCACTTCTATGGTATACACATCCTGTGTACAGCTGATATCTACCGCCATATGGTCCTGTATATAATCACTTATATTGTACACAAATCCTGTATAGTATACTGGTCTGTGTATAGTGGTTTTATTCAGTTATTGTGTGGTGGTATATACTCCTTGTATACCAGTATTATTGGTCATGGAAATTTACCTACGTTAAAGTGTTTCTTATATATATACATTTTAGTTTATTGTGTGTGTGATTTGGGGATAGGGGTGTGGCAGAAGATTGACGAGCTGCAGAGCCTAGCAGGGGCCTTTGCCTATTTTTGGTTCGGGGGCCCCGAGTGTTGTCAGTCCGCCCCTGCCTACAGACTCAGAAGTACTAGGCTGCAGAGACAGCAATTCTGGGGGGTGGCGTGCGAGCGAGGAAAGTAAGTATGTTAGTTTTTTATTCCAGACCTCCCTGAGCATATTTAAAAAAAAACATAAGTGCTGCCTTGACAACCCTTTTAACATATAGTGATAAAGGGGGAGATTTATCAAAACCTGTGCAGAGAAAAAGTGGAGCAGTTGCCCATAGCAACCAATCAGCGCCCTTATTTTCATGTTCAGAGGCCTTTAAAAAAATTTAGGAAGCGATCTAATTAGCTATTACGGGTAACTGCTCCATTTTTCCTCTGTGCAGGTTTTGATAAATTTCCCCCACAGTACTTTTCTTAGAATTATAAACTGTTTATAGGTATAAGCAATACCTCCATTTTTAACAGCACACAGAAATATATACACATAATAAAGTGAAGTGCCCAATTGTGGCCGAATGGAAAGTCTATGAGTGGCCAGGACAAGAGGGAAACTTTACTGGGCAGCAGAAACTGACCTGACAAGAATCGTCATGGGAATTGTAACTTCAAATAGTGTTCGGGTTGCCACCCTTTAAAAAAAAAAAAAATACCAGACATGCTAATTTGCATAATTAATTATATATGCGTGACATCACAGGATAAACATATGTGGGGAAAACTTTGTCCTATTACGACCCCTATAACTTTTTTATTTCTCCTTATATAGGTCTGTATGAGGGCTCGTTTCTTTGCGCCCCGATATGTAGTTTTTAACAGTACACTTATTGTTTTTATGTGACTTTTTGATTGCTTTTTTTATTAAATTCAGGAGTTGCATTTAGTTACAAACTGCAACTCCCAGCATTCCCTGATACAGCCTGTGGCTCAGCCGCTGCCCCAAATGAAAACTACAACTCCCAGCATGTTGGACTATATAGTAGTATATACAGGGCTCAAGTCCTGCAGGAACGCAGAGGAACTGAGTTCCTGCACTTTTTTAACAGCAGGAACACCGTTCCCATTAGCAGGAGTTCTGCAGGACCAGCCCTTGAGTCGAAATCTTGGGTGAGTTCCTGCAATTTTTTTTTTCCAGGACTTGACCCCTGAGTATATAGTATAGGGCAGTGTTTCCCAACCTGGGGTGCCTCCAGCTGTTGCAAAACTACAACTCCCAGCATGCCCGGACAGGCAACGACTGTCCAGGCATGATGGGAGTTGTAGTTTTGTAACAGCTGGAGACACTCTGGTTTGAAAACACTGATATGGGTTATGGTGCAAAATTCCGGGAGTTGGAGGAATGGTTGGATAAATGCCAACCATTGCATTGCCGGTATTTTTAGTATAAAAATACCAGCAGGGTGGTCAAAATACCGGCCAGGTGGCAACCCTAAATGGTATACATGATTAGTTATGGGTTAAGTAGGCTATGGGGGAGATTTATCAAAACCTGTGTAAAGTAAAAGTTGACCAGTTGCTCATAGCAACCAATCAGATCGCTTCTTTCATTTTTCAGAGGCCTTTCTTAAACTCATAGCAACCAATCAGATTGCTTCTTTCATTTTTCAGAGGCCTTTCTTAAAATGAATGAAGCAATCTGATTGGTTGCTATTGGCAACTGGTCAAGATTTCCTCATCACAGGTTTGGTTCAATCTCCCCCAATAAGACACTTAAGTACCTTTGAAGGTTGTTATGGAGAATGAGAGTCAGATTTGAATGGGAAGAGTATGTTAGAAGTACTAATAATAGTGCAGGGGGCTATGAACCAGAAAATTAGAATATTTCTCATAGATCACAGATGTTACCATAGATATCCAGTATTAGGGTACATTCACACCACGTTTTTGCAATACAGTTCCCGTATCAGGTTTTTGATGAAAAACCGATTCCTCAAAACCTGACTAAACTGTATCAAAATGTGTGTACACATTTTAACCCGTATACAGTTAAAAACCGTATACGGTTTTAAAAATGATGTCCGGTTGCATCAGTTTTTTAAGAAAAAAACTTGTACGTTTTTAACTTTTCACTCCATTATGAATACATTTTCACTTGTTTGATTGAAATTCCACAAAAAAAAAAACTGTGCAAAGTCAAAAACCGTATGGTGAAAACCGGATGGAACTGTATGCACATACAGTTCTGTAAGGTTCCCATTGACTCCCATGTTTAAAAAAAACGTATACGGTTTAAGACAGTTTTTCACCCGGACCAAAAACCGTGGTAGACTACAGTTTTGGGTACGGGAAATAAACTGACAAAACCTTACAGGATGCAAAACGGACACAATCTGATGCATCTTTTGGCGTACAGTTTTCAATGGAGAGTCAATGCATACGGTTTTCTATACGGTTCCATACGGTTTTCACATAGAAAACGCATACGGGAACTGTACTGCAAAAAGGTGGTGTGAATGCAGCCTTAGAGAGCTACATACTGTCGTATCCCATACTATACATTTTTTGACAATAGAAGAGCAGGAGGATGACGAAAAGGGTCAGTGTTTCTTGATTTCCAATGTCCTATCCATTCTCAGAACCAACAATAATATTGAGACATTACTGTGGATGTCCCAGTAATAATTTGCATCACATTTAGTCCTAGAACTGTCACAGGAAATTAGAGGCAGGTCCCCACTAAAATGCTTCAGTGGTCCTGAATAGCTTCTGTCATGAAAGCATGCGAAATGAGTTACTTCTCTGTATACACTGGAGCTTTGCATGACATTGAACTAGGTGTTGTTCTTTGCCAATCCTGCCTGAGGTAAGTTGGATATAACCCACGTAGCTTCTAAAGGTTTCAGATTCTCATTTGGTGGAAGTGCTGGGGCGCATGAAACAGAAGCATTAAAAAGAGTAAAAGTAATTTTATCCTAATTGAGCGGTGATGCATACTGTACTGTATGACAATCCAATCACTACTATACAGGAGCAGGGAGTCAGGGATTAATAGGAGTCCCTGCTTGTGTATACAATGTGGAGTTGCAGCAAAATCCACAACACCTGCTGACTTCCTTATTGAAGTAAAGTGTCAATTTCCACTGCAGATTTTTCCTATAGTTCATGGATAAGATTTTTAAAATCTCACGCACTTTGCTGGCAGATATTCGGCAGGGGGATTCCGCAGCATTTATGCTATGTCTGGTTATATCTTTTGTCACGTAGACAAAAGAACCATGTAGCCTAATGCAATTTATGCTACCTCTACAATAGCTGCTGTGTGACAGTAAAAAGGCCAATAGCTGCTGTATTCCTGAGAGCACTCCTTTCACTCATTCATCTGTTATTGTTCATTAAAACAAAGGACCAAAGTAAGGAATAAGTTAGGTTTTCCCACAGTCGAATTTAACAGTACACCGAGAAATAGAGGAAGGCAAAACATTGTCATAAATCTATTGGAGGGAAGGATAATTCAGGAAAAAGAAGAAATATAAAAAGGAAAGCATAAAAAATAAAAATAAACAAAGAGATATAATACCATACAGTACTGAACTCTCCTCTTCTACATGTGAAATCTAAAGGGGAATATACACTGCTCAAAGAAATAAAGGGAACACTAAGAGAACACGTCCTAGAATAAATGAACAAATCGTAAGAAATTCTTTCGTCTTTACATAGTTGAATGTGCTGACAACAAAATCACACAAAAATTATCAATGGAAATCAAATTTATCAACCCATGGAGGTCTGGATATGGAGTCACAATCAAAATCAATGTGGAAAACCATACTACAGGCTGATCCAACTTTCATGTAATGTCCTTAAAAAAGTAAAAATGAGGCTCAGTAGTGTGTGTGGCCTCCACATGCCCATATGATCTCCCTACAATGCCTGGGCATGCTCCTGATGAGGTGGCGGATGGTCTCCTGAGGGATGTCCTCCCAGACCTGGACAGTCTGTGGTGCAACGTGGCGTTGGCGGATGGAGCAGGACATGATGACCCAGATGTGCTCAATCAGATTCACGTCTGGGTAATGGGCAGTCTATAGCATCAATGCCTTCCTCTTGCAGGAACTGCTGACACACTCCAGCCACATGAAGTCTAGCATTGTCTTGCATTAGGAGGAACCCAGGGCCAACCGCACCAGCATATGGTCTCACAAGGGGTCTGAGGATCACATCTCGGTAGCTAATGGCAGTCAGGCTACCTCTGGCAGGCACATGGAGGGCTGTGCGGCCCCCCAAAGAAATGCCACTCCATACCATTACTGACCCACCGCCAAACCGGTCATGCTGGAGGATGTTGCAGGCAGCAGAACGTTCTACACGGTGTCTCCAGACTCTGTCATGTCTGTCACATGTGCTCAGTGTGATCCTGCTTTCATCTGTGAAGAGCACAGGGCGCCAGTGGCAAATTTGCCAATCTTGGTGTTCTCTGGCAAATGCCAAACGTCCTGCACAGTGTTGGGCTGTAAGCACAACCCCCACCTGTTGACGTTGGGCCCTCATACCACCCTCATGGAGTCTGTTTCTGACCGTTTGACTGGACATATGCACATTTGTGGCCTGCTGGAGGTCATTTTGCAGGGCTCTGGCAGTACTCCTCCTGCTCCTCCTTACACAAAGGTGAAAGTAGTGGTCCTACTGCTGAGTTTTTGCCCTCCTACAGCCCCCTCAATGTCTCCTCATGTACTGATTTGTCTCCTGGTAGTACCTCCATGCTCTGGACACTAGATGTTGATGTGCCATCCTGGATGAACTGCACTACCTGAGCCACTTGTGTGGGTTGTAGACTCTGTCTCATGCTGCCACTAGAGTGAAAGCACCACCAGCATTCAAAAGTGACCAAAACATCAGCCAGGAAGCATAGGAACTGAGAAGTGCTCTGTGGTCACCACCTGCAGAACCACTCCTTTATTGGGGGCGTCTTGCTAATTGCCTATAATTTCCATCTGTTGTCTGTTCCATTTGCACAACAGCATGTGAAATTGATTGTCAATCAGTGCTGCTTCCTGAGTGGACAGTGTGATTTCACAGAAGTGTGACTGACTTGGAGTTATATTGTGTTGTTTAAGTGTTCACTTTATTTTTTTGAGCAGTGTATATCAGAAGTTTCTGCCTTTATTCCAGGAATAAAACAGCCAGATTCAATTGTATCATGTTTAGTTAAAGCATATAAATAATTTAGATTGTCACTGGCAAATATGGAATATTTATAAATACTTTATGTTTCCCCACATTAGGTAGTATAGTTTCTCCACATTAGGTAGCATAGATTCCTCACATTAGGTAGCATTGTGTCGCGACCCCCCCCCCCCCCCCTCCGACACACACACACACAGACACACATAGACACATTTATCTGTTCTGTGCAATGCTTCTCCTTTCCGCCGGCGGCCTGACGAGTGACGTCCTCCTGTGTGGGTCTGTGGAAGGACATCACGTGCACAACGTCCCTCATCAGGCTCGGGCCAGCCGACTGGAGATGGGGGGGGGGGGGGGTCAGAGTAAGTGAAGGTAATGGGTTATATTGGATGGGGCGTTTTTTTTTATCACGGACACAGATGAAGACCGGGGGAGGGGTGTGTGTACTGGTGGCAGCACGAACGCAGATGAAGTTCGGCCAGACACACATACACACATAGGGGATGGAAATGCGCCCCCATCAAGTCTTGTGGGAGGTCTTCTGCCATTTAGCACTGCTTGCCTGAAGCAGGGCTAAATGCCGGAAGAAATCACCTGCCCGGCGCCCAGAACTGCATGTCTCGGGCGTTGGGCGATACAAATTACACATCCCTGGTGCGGGCCACAAAATTTTGTTCTGCTGGCAGGGAGTTTGAGACCCCTGGGTTAAAGTGACAGCCGGTCAATGCGGTGCTGCCTCGCTTTTTATTTTTATTTTATTTATTTTTTTAATTTTTTTTAAGTTTTTAAATTTTATTTCAAATTACAAAATTACAATAATGCATTTAAAAATTCGCTTTACACAATATAAATAATCCCACCCACACCCCTATCCCCCCACCCACTACCAGCTAGGATGCCTCATCCCATTTCTTCCACTCGTTTTCAACTTTTTGACCTATCTTTTTTCCCTGATAGTAAATAGCTTCAAATCTTCTCATTTGTTGGACTTCCCTCTGCCACTCAACCCAACATGGGCCCTGGGAAGCAAACCATCTCCTAAGAATAATTATTCTAGCTAATCCGAAAGCCTTTATCAGAACACTGTTCTTGCACTGCATCCTAAGTCCTATCCCTAGAATGGCCATTTTAATATCAAAGCTTATCTTAATACCCAATTTCGTTTCTACCATATTGAATACCCCTGTCCAAAAGGAGAGCAGTTTTGGGCAACTCCACACCATATGTGACAAATCCGCACCTTCCATATTACATTTCGGGCATTTAGAGTCAAGTCTTTTTCCTATCTTATACAAGAACCCCGGCGTATATGGAATCCTATGTATCAGCTTTATCATAGAGGTTTTATGGTTCATATTGAGAGATGATTGGGAAATATTTATGAATACTTCCCTCCATTCTTCCCCATCGATCTGACCTGCCACTTGCTTCCATTTATCCCTACTCTTTGGAGGAAATTTTTCAACGGAAAATCTAACTAGGCCCTTATATAAGTTACCTAATACCTTTGTCGAGTAGGACCTAAGCCCAAACATATAGTCAAATAACTCATGTCTATTTATTGCCCATCTAGGGTTGTTCTTCTCCTTCTCAAAAGCGCTTTTGATTTGTAAGTATGAAAAGTATTCGCTCTGACTAATACTAAATTCCCTATTAAATGTTTTCCACTCTTTTAACGTGCTTTCTATCACAAAATCTTTAACTCTAATAACCCCATTTCTTTCCCAGTTAACATATTCCTTTAATTTCATCATTTCTGGAAAATTTCCATTACCCCACATTAGTGTGTAGTGCATACTACCCTTAATCCCTAATAAACGTCTCGTGAATCTCCATACTTTATTAAACATATTACCAGTGGGGATTTTTCCCCTGTGCATACATCTTCCCCCTTCAATTAACTCCAAAGTGCTATCCCCCCTAATACCTAATTTAGAAAAAAAAATACTTTTAAAACATCATCTTCCTTTATCATGTTTTCAATTTGTGCCGCAATATTGCAGTTGCATATTTGGTATACCCAAACCACCACTACTCAAAGGAGGACTCAGAAATGTGTGTTTCATCCGTGTTTGTTTCCCATCCCATAAAAAATCATTAATCTCACTCTGTATTTTATTAAAATGGTGTTCCCCTAACCAAACCGGTGCTGCTCTAATCACATGCAAAACCATAGGGAAAATAATTGTCTTTATCAGAGTAATTCTTTCAGCCATATTCATACGCAACTTTTTCCATATTTGAATTTTATTTCTTACTTTCTGTCTCAATGGAGTAATATTCAACTATTCGAAATCTTAATTCCTAGGTATTCCAGGGCCTCATTTTCCTGCAAAACATGTATCACTCTTTGGCAATCCTGGCTATCACCTGACAACATTAATAATCCTGATTTATTCCAGTTTATCTGAAAGCCAGAATATTTACCAAAATCCTTTATCAAGTCAATAATGCTAACAAGCTTTCTTCCTGGATCTGTGACAAACAAAACAACATCGTCTGCATAAAGCAGTATTTTCTCCTCCTCTCCCTCGACACCAAACCCATCAAACAAGCTGGAAGATCTAATCAACTGCGCGAGTGGTTCAATGAAGAGGGAGAAGAGGAGCGGTGCCTCGTACTTTACTTGGCTGTAAATTGTGATTGCAGCTGGTCTCAGGAGTGAGACCCAGTGTGATCTAAACTTCTGACAAGAGGACTGTTTGTCTCATGTACTTCATTTATCATACTAAGGATAGGGGATAAGTGTCAGATCACTGTGGGGGGGCGGAGGACTTGAGCATCAGCTCTCTGCAGGAAAAGAGCTGTGCCCCCTCCATTCATCTCTACGGGAGAGCCAAAGCGCTCTACTCAGGTATCACCTGTACTCACTGTACTCAGCGGCGCCTTACAGGAGACCAAAGAGGGTCCCTGTGGTCGGACCACCCGCAATCTGACACTTATTCGCAAGCCTTAGGGTAGGCGATAAATTCCCCTAACCCAGAGTACTCCTTTACTGTGTATCTATGTAAGTATTCCGGCCATATTAACTTTTTTGCATTTTTACTATGTGCATTAAAAATAAAAAACATTGCAAATTCACCTGCCTTTCCAACAGTACTTAGACTTTTGTAACGCTTGTGCTTGGCCATGTTTAGAAACCCTAAATGGAATGACTAGAGCGCCGTTTCCACCTGTACGCTGCACATTATTCATTAAGGGGCAACATTTTCCTTCCGATCATTATTGTGAGCGGTGGCGTCCCAGCAGTTGGACCCCATCAATCATCTAGTTATCCCTTATCTAGAGGATAACTTCAGCAAAAGGCAAAATCCCCTTTAAAGTGTTACTGGGAGTTCATAACTGTATAAAGGTCATAGTCTGGGTGTTCAATCTTTTACCGATCACTAGATAGAGCCAGGAGAAGCACGGCTGACCGATTTACTCCACAGTTTGTAAGTCTATGAAGCCACAAGTCAGGGAAAGCAGCAAAGGGAGCAAATCGCTCATCCGAACACTTCTTCTTCTCACTTCTCCTATTTAGTGGTCAGTGGAGGTCTTTGTGGAGATTTTTTTATAGTGACAGTAACAGCCAATAACTATTGATATTATCTTGGAGATACAGTATGTTACATATATTGTTAACTATGACATTTGCTATGTAACCACTGATCTGATTACTCTAATGCACTGGTTATTAAATATGAATCTGTAAATCTGCTATACAGTATATGTGTGCCATATACAAAAACGTCATTCTTGTCAAATACTGGAGCAACTTGTTGTGTAAATATGTCCCTCATGTCTGGCAATGAGCAACTATGATCTATCTGCCAATAAAGACACAGTCTAGACTCCCAATTTGTCTTAATACCTATACCAAGATAACTGCATTACCTCATTTCATATTGTCAGCAAACAGTGGAATTCCAATTGTTATTACTGAACCAGCGCAAATGTTTCTTAGTTGGAAGGAAATATGTAGCCCAAATGGCATCTTATCTATTAGATTTAAAGTTTATCAATTTAATAGTTTTCTTCAGGTGTTACAAATAAAGTTACAAATATATGCGTTTACCTACAGGTTAAGTTTCCACTTGGGTGTATTTTTGGGTGTTTTGCCCCAAAAAATGCCAAAACAGCCCCCATGGCATTTTTTCAATGAAAAAAAGCTGCGGCCAGATGTTAGCTGTAAATCAGTGAGAACTCGCAAAATTATTTTTCTACTTTGCATTTTTCAGTTTGGCATTTAAAAAAAAATCTTTTTGGTGCTTTTGCACACTTTTTTGTCATTTTTCAGCTTTTGGGCGGTTTTGACTTGGACCTGGGGGGTAGTGGACTTTTTTGGACAATAAAAAAGATACAGTAGGGATGGATAAAATTGTATTTAATGATATTTATACTTTTTATAACAAAATTTTTATTAATTTTTAAACAGGGATCAACTTATGTGGGTGGGCAGGGAACTAAAAATGTAGCCGACAATAATAAAAAAATATAGAAAGGCGCCATGTAAAAATAATATATTTTTTTACAATTCATTTTTTTTTAAACTTTTTATTAGTAATGTGTGGTGAGGGTGTGATGCAGGGCAGATGGAATTACCCTTGGGGCAGATGGCATTAACCCCTTGTGTTCGTGGCGCCAGGGCATGGTTTAACTGCTTCACCACCCGAAGGTAGGCCGCTGGATCCTGGACTAGGCACGGGGGAAATAATGCCAAGTTATGGAACAACGGCAGCTAACAGTCTATACAGCTTGGCTAGGCCCACAGAGGTGACCAGTGACTTCAGAGACCACAGGGCTTGCTGGTATTTATAGTGGACTTGGACAATTTGATGCACGGCCACGCTGACTTGAGAACGATTGACTTGGACTGACTTGACTGAGACTGACTATACCCCATTTGTAGCTTACCAGGTTTTGACTTGGACCTGGGGGGTAGTGGACTTGTGGATCCGTGGCTGCGTGGTAAACTTTAGGCCTCATCTGGACTCCAGACACACTCTTACAGGACTTGAAGTTACTGCAACTCAGCAAAGCAGGAAGAGAGAGAGAGAGCAGAGGCTCCACCTAGGGCATATATGGGGGAGACTCTGAGGGGTCCCATAGGTCACATGTGACTGGTACCTTCCTGGGTTACAATCACATGACAACAGGCATAACACATTTTATATGCAATACACTATACAATACAGGCACTTAGGAACATACATAAGGTACAAGTGCAGGGAGGGGGGGCCCAGGGGTCACTGTATGGAGGCTGCCTGACAGGGCAGCAAGGGTACAGGGATGCAACGCCTGTACTGGGCCACCACAAACGTATTTTAATAAAGTGCGTTTAAATAAAGTGTGTGTGTGTGTTAAAATTCTCATTTTTTTTTGTTATTTTTTTAAATTTTTAGGTAGTACTACTACTCCCAGCATGGAACATACTGTTCCATTATGGGAGTAGTAGTACCTGTTCTAATAGACAGATAGCCCCAGGTGTCACTTCTGACACCCGTTGCGATCCTCCTAATGTATAGAAGCGGCGGCCGCTCTTCTATGGTCCCCTGTAGAGATGAGCGAACTTTTCAAAAATTCGATTCGGCCGATTCGCCGAATTTTCCGGAAAAGTTTGTTTTGATCCGAATTTTTTCGCGGCAAATCTATATTAAAAAAGGCTATTTCTAGCCTACATACAGCCTCTATAGGGGTATAGAACACTTTGCTGTGTTCTAAAACGCATATTGAGTGTGCTGGGGTAGTGAAATAATACTGTTAATCAGAATAACATGCAGATTACCGGCATCGCTTTTAGAATCACTGCCGCACAGCAGCACAATGACAGAGCCTGGTGGTGGCATCAGTGTCAGGAGACCATATAGTGAATGACAGCGTGGAGGTGGTGGCAGCATGAGGAGACCATTTAGTGGCTGAATGGCACAGCGTTGAGGTGTTGGCAGCATGAGGACACCATATAGTGGCTGAATGACACAGCTTGGATGAGGCTGAAGCATGAGGACACCATATAGTGGCTCAATGACGCAGAATGGAGGTGTTGGCAGCATGAGGACACCATATAGTGGCTGAATGGCACAGTGTGGAGGTGTTGGCAGCATGAGGAGACCATATAGTGACTGAATGACACAGCTTTGATGAGGCTGAAGCATGAGGACACCATATAGTGGCTGAATGACACAGAATGGAGGTGTTGGCAGCATGAGGACACCATATAGTGGCTGAATGTCACAGTGTGGAGGTGTTGGCAGCATGAGGACACCATATAGTGGCTGAATGACACAGCTTGGATGAAGCTGAAGCATGAGGACACCATATAGTGGCTGAATGACACAGCATGGAGGTGTTGTCAGCATGAGGAGACCATATAGTGGCTTAATGACACAGCATGGACATGTTGGCAGCATGAGGACACCATATAGTGGCTGAATGACACAGCTTAGATGAGGCTGAAGCATGAGGACACCATATAGTGGCTGAATGACACAGAATGGAGGTGTTGGCAGCATGAGGACACCATATAGTGGCTGAATGGCACAGTGTGGAGGTGTTGGCAGCATGACACATATAGTGGCTGAATGACACAGCTTGGATGAAGCTGAAGCATGAGGACACCATATAGTGGCTGAATGACACAGCATGGAGGTGTTGTCAGCATGAGGAGACCATATAGTGGCTTAATGACACAGCTTGGATGAGGCTGAAGCATGAGGACACCATAAAGCGGCTGAATTACACAGAATGGAGGTGTTGGCAGCATGAGGAGACCAAATAGTGGCTTAATGACACAGCATGGACATGTTGGCAGCATGAAGACACCATATAGTGGCTGAATGACACAGCTTGGATGAGGTTGAAGCATGAGGACACCATATAGTGGCTGAATGACACAGAATGGAGGTGTTGGCAGCATGAGGAGACCATATAGTGGCTGAATGACACAGCCTGGATCGAGTACACACCAGGGCTTCACAATCCCTCCAAAAAAACACCACAATTTTAGAATTTTTTTAAAAAGATTTTGGATAGCGGGTGCTACCTATGAGAAATTTTGAAATTACCAGACCCAGGCCCCACAGCGGCATCAGCAACCCATATATTGCCTGAATGACACAGCCTGGATTTGGCTGATGCACGAGTACACACCTGGGCTTCACAATCCCTCCCAAAATACACCACAATTTTAGAAATTTTTGAAAAAGATTTTGGATAGCGGGTGCTAACTATGAGAAAATTTGAAATTACCAGACCCAGGCCCCACAGCGGCATCAGCAACCCATATATTGCCTGAATGACACAGCCTGGAGTTGGCTGATGCACGAGTACACACCAGGGCTTCACAATCCCTCCAAAAAAACTCCACAATTCTAGAATTTTTTTAAAAAGATTTTGGATAGCGTGTGCTACCTATGAGAAATTTTGAAATTACCAGACCCAGGCCCCACAGCGGCATCAGCAACCCATATATTGCCTGAATGACACAGCCTGGATTTGGCTGATGCACGAGTACACACCTGGGCTTCACAATCCCTCCCAAAATACACCACAATTTTAGAATTTTTTTTAAAAGATATTGGATAGCGGGTGCTACCTATGAGAAAATGTGAAATTACCAGACCCAGGCCCCACAGCGGCATCAGTAACCCATATATTGCCTGAATGATACAGCCTAGAGTTGGCTGATGCACGAGTACACACCAGGGCTTCACAATCCCTCCCAAAAAAAACACAATTTTAGAAAAATTTTAAAAAGATTTTGGATAGCGGGTGCTATCCATGAGAAAATTTGAAATTAACAGACCCAGGCCCAGCAGCGCCATCATTTTTTTATTTGAAATTTAAAACAACCTTTGCGTGTCCCGGACCCCAGCGTGTGGGTACGTAGGACCAAATCCAACATGCCCCCACAGGGCTCATGTGGCCGTGAGATTTAGGTGAAAGGTCTCCATTGCCCTGACCGGCCATTGTTTCCAAGACTTCTCGCCAAGGCAAACCATGTGAAGAACAGCGTGACACCGCCGTGACCTGCACACATGGAAGGGCCACTGAGACTTGTCCGGGCAGTGGAGGCTTAAGACACAGAGGAGGATGTGGAGGCGGAGTAGCACACTGTCGCAGGACCAACGGGCTGACAGAGTGTAGCAGGAAGCAGTACACACCAGGGCTTCAGAATCCCAAAGAAAAAACAACCATTTTTAAAATAATTTTAAGAATATTTAGGACAGCGGGTGTTACCTATATGTTGCATGAATGACACACCCTGGAGTTGGCTGATGCATGAGTACACACTAGGGCTTCACAATCCCTCAAAAAAAACACAACAATTGTAGAAATTTATGAAGAAGACTTATGGATAGCGGGTGCTACCTATGAGAAAATTTGAAATTCCCAGGCCCAGCAGCGCCATCAGTAAACCATATATTGCCTGAATGACACAGGCTGGAGTTGGCTGATGCATGAGTACACACCAAAGCTTCACAATCCCTAATAAAAAAGACAAACATTTTTTGACGAAAAATGTTAACGAAAATTTAGAACACTGAGTGCTCTCTATATATTACCAGAATGACCCAGCCTGGAGTTGGCTGCAGCATGAGGAGACCATTGAAATGTGTGATTATTTTGTTTGAAATTTAAATCAAAATTTGTGTCCCGGACCCAGCCGTGTGGGTACAAAGGACCTAATCTCACAAGCACCCACAGGGCTCATGTGGCCATAAGATGTAGGCACAACGTCTCCATAGCCCTTACCAGCCATTTTTGGTTTTTGTACCTTTGTTTAAGAACAAGCGCATATCCAAGAGTCCAGAAGACTCTATAATGCAGGACGGTGGACCACCAAAAGACATTCTTCTATAAAATAATTTTTTATGAAATAAAGAAGCAGGGTTCATCCCTCTGCGTATTTTTTTTGAAAATTTTACTTAAAAAATCACACGCAACAATCGTTCAATGGTGCAATGGTTATTATTGTGGAAAATAAAAATAATAAAAGTTTATTACTGTGATAATTATCAGAAAATTTTAAAAAACTCTACCCAAGAGTGTTTAATAACCCCATACATTGAACCATAAATGTTGAAATTTTAATTAAGCATGTATGTATGTATTTCAAAAATCCTAAAATTAAAGGCCCAAGCCCAGAAGCATCAGGAAGTCAAGTACTTCCTGAAAGACACAGGAGCAGTCAGGAGCAGGCATCAGCAGTACCCAAGAGGCTTTAATAACCCCTTACATTCCACGATCACTCGCGAGATCGAGCAATAACAGGTGTGTTATGCCCTCAGATGTCCGGGGCTGCACGCGCGCTACACTGAACAAACCAGCGTGTGTCTATCTTTCACCGACAGGTGCGGGTAACCCGCTGAACCCCCTTCGTGATAGGGATCAGGGATTGCAATTATTTGCCAGGAAAGAAGAATCACAACTAAGCGCCGGTCATAAGCTCGGGTTCATTAAGTCCCTGCCCTTTGTACACACCGCATGTCTCTACTACTGATTGGATGGTTTAGTGAGGTCCTCGGATCGGCCCCGGCAGGGTAGGAGAAGGCCCTAGCAGAGCGCCGAGAATTTAAAGATCATTGTTGAAATTAGCATTAAGCATGTATTAGCTACTGCTAAACTTCCAAAAATTTAAGGCACAAGGCCTGAGGCATCAGGGAGGCAATTATTTCCTGAAAGACTCAGAATGAGTCAGGAGCAGTCATTCGCAGTACCCAAGAGGGTTTCATAACCAACCCCTTACATTTAAAGATCAATGTTGAAATTTGCATTAAGCATGTATTTAGCTACTGCAAAACATCCAAAAATTGAAGGCCCAAGGCCTGAGGCATCAGGGAGGCAAGTAGTTCCTGAAAGACACAGAATGAGTCAGGAGCAGTCATTCGCAGTACCCAAGAGGGTTTCATAACCAACCCCTTACATTTAAAGATCAATGTTGAAATTTGCATTAAGCATGTATTTAGCTACTGCAAAACATCCAAAAATTGAAGGCCCAAGGCCTGAGGCATCAGGGAGGCAAGTAGTTCCCGAAAGACACAGAATGAGTCAGGAGCAGTCAGGAGCAGTACCCAAGAGGGTTTCATAACCATCCCCTTACATTTGAAAGTCAATGTTGAAATTAGCATTAAGAATGTATTTAGCTACTGCTAAACATCCAAAAATTAAAGGCCCAAGGCCTGAGGCATCAGGGAGGCAAGTAGTTCCCAAAAGACATAGAATGAGTCAGGAGCAGTACCCAAGAGGGTTTCATAACCATCCCCTTACATTTAAAAGTCAATGTTGAAATTTGCATTAAGCATGTATTTAGCTACTGCTAAACATCCAAAAATTGAAGGCCCAAGGCCTGAGGCATCAGGGAGGCAAGTAGTTCCCGAAAGGCACAGAATGAGTCAGGAGCAGTCATTCGCAGTACCCAAGAGGGTTTCATAACCATCCCCTTACATTTAAAAGTCAATGTTGAAATTTACATTAAGCATGTATTTAGCTACTGCTAAACATCCAAAAATTAAAGGCCCAAGGCCAGAAGCATCAGTGAGGCAAGTAGTTCCTGAAAGACACAGGATGAGCCAGGAGCAGGCAATCGCAGTACCCAAGAGGGTTTCATAACCATCCCCTTACATTTAAAAGTCAATGTTGAAATTTACATTAAGCATGTATTTAGCTACTGCTAAACATCCAAAAATTGAAGGCCCAAGGCCAGAAGCATCAGTGAGGCAAGTAGTTCCTGAAAGACACAGGATGAGCCAGGAGCAGGCAATCGCAGTACCCAAGAGGGTTTCCTAACCAACCCCTTACATTTAAAGATGAATGTTGAAATTTGCATTAAGCATGTATTTAGCTACTGCTAAACATCCAAAAATTAAAGGCCCAAGGCCAGAAGCATCAGTGAGGCAAGTAGTTCCTGAAAGACACAGGATGAGCCAGGAGCAGGCAATCGCTGTACCAAAGAGGGTTCCATAACCCTAATTGATAACCCAAGAGGGTTTCATAACCAACCATAATTGGGAAATGTTGGTGTAGCAGCTTGGTCAATCTACTCTGAGGCATCTGGCATTGGTGGCTTGGAATCCTGGCTGATCCATCCCTGATTCATTTTGGCAAACGTCAGTCTCTCCACATTTTTAGTGGACAGACGAGTTCGCCTTGGGGTGACTATGGCCCCGGCCGCACTAAACACCCGCTCTGATGGCACACTACTGGCCAGGCAGGACAGCTTTTCCAGGGCAAACTCTGCTAGTTGTGGCCATAAATCAAGTTTGGCTGCCCAGAAGTCCAGCGGATCTTCAATGGTTGTTGGCATGGCCATGTCAAGGTATGCCACCATCTGCTGGTTCAGGTCCTGCTCCATGTCTACCTGCTGCTGATGAGTTGCTTCACTATGCGGGTGAAGAAAGCTACTCATCAGCGACTGTAGACTCAGGCTGCTGCTGATTGAGCTGGTACTGCTCCTCCCACCCCTCCCCTCCCCAGCAGCCATGGCAGTGGAAGGTGAGCGCAGAGGGCCCCCCGAGTCAGACCTGTGAGTGGATGGACCATGTGGCCCATCATCAGCCAACTGACTACGTAGAATGTCTCTGTAGTTTTGTCCTCCCTCTCAGTGGGTGTAAAAAAGGCCCCCATTTTGTGACGGTAGTGAGGGTCTAATAAGGTGGAGATCCAGAAGTCATCCCGCTGATGAATTTTGACAATTCGGGGGTCACTACGCAAGCAACTGAGCATGCATCGTGCAATTTGTGCCAGTGACTCGGAGGGACTACCTGCCTCCATCTCCACTGCATACTGCCACGGTGTGTCTGGGTCCTCTGTCTCAACTTCCTCATAACCCTCCAGCTCCTCTGGCTGCTCCTGCTCCTCCTCTCCTGTCCGAAGACTAGAAACACCGGCCATCTCATCCAACCTAAACTGTGCTCCGCTCTGCCCCCTCATCCTCCTCCTCCTCCAGTTCAGCCCCCACAGGGCTCATGTAGCCTTAAGATGTAGGCGCAACGTCTCCATTGCCGTGACCAGCCATGGTTTCAATCATTTGTTGTAGGAAATGTAGGAGTGGAATTACGTCGTATTATTATGGCGTAATCCAGGCGACTCACAAATAATGTGAAGTGCATGCACAGTTTCCTTGCCGTTTTCAGGATGTTTTGCAAATGGGGTGAAGACTTGAGGAAGTGCTTGACAACCAGATTCAACACGTGTGCCATGCAGGGCGCATGTTTCACACTTCCTTGTCGCAGCGCGGACAAGATGTTCTTCCCGTTGTCTGTCACCATGGTTCCCATTTCCAGATTTCGTGGAGTAAGCCATTCTCGGATTTCTTTACGAATGAACTTTAGCAGTTCCTCCCCTGTGTGACTCCGTTCGCCAAGGCAAACCATGTGAAGAAAAGCTTGACACCGCCGTGCCCTACACACATGGTACGATGAATGGTCACCGAGATTTGGACGTGCAGTGGAGGCAGAGGACACGGTTGAGCATGAGGAGGCGGCGTCGCACACTGTAACAGGACCAACTGCCTGGGAGCGAGAGCGTGGAGGAGGAAGTGGTGTGACCTGTCCAAGTTGCTCTTGTGGCTGTGCAGGAACCACATTTACCCAGTGAACCGTAAAAGACAGGTATTGTCCCTGCCCGTAGTTACAGCTCCACACGTCGGCGCTGCCGTGCACTTTTGAACACACCGACATGCTCAAGGACTGGCCCACCTTCTCTTGTACAAAGTTATGCAGGGCTGGTACTGCCTTCTTCGCAAATAAATCACGGCTTGGGACTCTCCACCTCGGCTCGGCAAAAGCCATCAATTCTCTGAAAGGTGCAGAGTCCACCACTTGAAAAGGGAGGTACTGCAACACCAGCAACTTGGACAGGAGCACATTCAACTTCTGCGCAGTTGGATGAGTGGGCGCATACTGTTGTCTCTTGGACATGGCTTCGCCGATGGATTGTTGGCGGAATGGCTGACTAAAAGCGAGAGAAGCAGGAGCGACAGAAGGAGGGTTTGACACACAGCTCCCTTCGGCTGAGGTGGTGGAACCTTGGCTGGATGAAGGAGGGAGCGGATGGCCACTGGGTGATGCAGCAGGCTGGACCACTACATCGGAGCCACGGTTCTCCCAGGCAGCTTTATGGTGGCGAAGCATATGTTGACGCAGGGCCGTGGTGCCGACATTGGGACCCTGGCCACGCTTCACCTTCTGCTGACAGATCTTGCATGTGGCTATGGGAATCTCCCCCAGATGCCTTATGAAAAACTCGCCAAATAGCTGATTTTCCCACCCGCAGTCCGCACTAATTGACTGCTACTGGCGCCATCTCCAGGAACCCCTGTTCCACTACCTCCCGGAAAGATAGGCCGCCGCGGAGCAGGTGGTCTCCCCCGGGCACGTTTGGCTCCTGAATTTCCACTACTGCCACCACGCTGACTGCCAAATGTGCTACCGCCTTGCTGCCTCAAGGGCAACCTGCAACTCTCTTCTCCTGATGATGATGAAGCCCCTCCTGCACCCGGCTCCCAATTGCGATCGGCTTCATCATCATCAACAGTTGTGTGCACGTCACTGATGTCTTCCTCAGGTTCCCCAACAGTGTCTTCTTCAGGACCCTGAACCCTTGCAACACTACCTCCCACGTCACTCTCCGCATCACTACTTGGCTGCCTAGCGGAGCATGTCTCCTCCCCTTCTTGGCTGTCCAGTAGCTGCTGACTGTCCTCTATTGGATCGTCCTCAGTAAATAGTGGAGCTGAACCCACAGCATAAGATATTTCTTTAGGAGAGGGAACAGCATAGGACAAAGGCAATGGGAGGACAAGGACTGCTCCCGAGCCATGCCAACTGAGGATTTTGTCTGAGGAACCCACCGACTGTTGACTGGCGGTGTCAGATGTCACTTGTGATGATATGGATGAGCGTGTTAACCAATCGACGACGGCAGATGGGTTGCTGGTGGAGACACGACCGCTGGCTGATAACAGGAGCTCAGGCCTCGCGCTGCGACTCCTGCTGCCACTCGCCCAAAGTCTGCTGCCAACTCTGCCTGAAGTATTTAGGCCTCTGCCACTCCTCTGTGCATGTCCTGGCACTTCTCTGCCTGACATACTTAGTGCGTTTATGAGGGTATTACAATACGCTACACTACTCTTTAAACAGTATTTGTCTTGAACGGCAGCAGGTGATTACTTACGGCTGTCCTTGAACAGTATGTAGGCCCTTGACAGATTAACAGGTACTAGATGGTACAATACTTGGATGTACCTATGCGGTATGCACTGATGAGGGCAGTAATATGCATATTAGCAGAAAAAACTCTGTATTTTTGTAAAACACCAGCTGGTGGATACTATTGTTTGGACTTTGACGGTATGGAGCACCTTGACAGCTTAACAGGTACTAAATGGTACAATACTTGGATGTACCTATGCGGTATGCACTGATGAGGGCAGTAATATGCCTAACTATTAGCAGAAAGAACTCTGTATTTTTATAAAACACCAGCCGGTGGATACTATTGTTTTGACTGACGGTACGGAGCACCTTGACAGCTTAACAGGTACTAAATGTTACATTACTTGCATGTACCTATGCGGTATGCACTGATGAGGGCAGTTATATATGCGTAACTATACACAGAAAAAACTGTTTAAAAAAAAAAAAAAAAAAACAGCCGGTGAATAGTATTTTTGGGACTTGCACAGTATGGAGCCAGCCCCTTGACAGATTAACAGGTACAAAATGGTGCAAATGCACTACAGTCCACTGAACAATCACGTATTTCTGAACAGCAGCAGGACCCAACAGTGCAGCACCACAAAAAAAATCCAGGGATTAAACCCTAAATTGCACTCTGTCACACAATTCTGAGCAGCAGAAGATTTGTGGAGCAAACAAAAATAAACTCAATTGGGCTGAACAATGAGGAGATAAGATGCTTCAGAAAGTTCAGGCAGCTTGGAGATCTGTATGAGGCAGCTGACAGCTATCTGCCCCTCTCTGCTGCAATGCTCAATAACGTGAATAGGAGGTTTAGCTATCAATGATCCTTCTTAGTGTAACAGCACAGCACTCTGCACTCTCGTCTTTCCCTAATGCTGATGTGACTAGCAGTTGCAGTGTAACGCTGTGGAGCTATTCACACACACGCAGTCCCGTCCTCTCCATCTGAGTGCATAGATGAAATGAATAGAGGCAAGATGGCCGCCGATTATATAGGGGCTGTGACATCACAGGGGTCAGTGAACACAGACAGGCTGCATCTCACATGTGATTCAGGGTCAGCCCGCCTACCTTCATTCCCGCCGCTGTTTCCCGCCCTCCCATAATCCCCTGCCCCATGTATTCACACGTGGATCCGCCATCTTAGGTTCCCAATAGCCTGGAACGCTGTAAAATGGAGTTTAATGAAGCGATTAGCGCAATAGAATCGCGGCGATATTCGTATTTTACCCTACTAACTTCGGGCCAGGCCAGCTCTCAAATAGGATGGTTCCTAGGCATGAGCAGGAGTCAATAAAAAAAATACTCAGGGGAAGTCGGAAAAAAAAAATTCCCCATCTGCACATTCCCAGTTTACTGCTGCCACCAGCCGCACCGGAGTCTGTGGCAGAAGTGTCCTTCTGGAACGCTTGCTGCTAATCACTGGTCTCGGGGTCAAATACAAAGGCAACTGGAGGCGTGAGTATGTTTTATTTCTCCTATTTTTCTTAACTTGGACATTTTTTTTTTTACATGGTAAACCTCTTGGAATGCATCACCTAGTTTTTTTTTTACTGATTTATGGCATGTATTGCCTTAGCTTCTGCATTTACAGATATGCTTTACAACAGCCACATGCACCATATGAATCACTAGTTTGGAGTTGACTCATTGACTTCTATAGGAGACCTTTCTAGACATGATCTGTGACCTGTGCAAAGGTCAGGGTGCCGAAAGAGGTAGGATGAGCTCTGTCCATCAACTATTATACATGGCCTGATCTTATCTTATCGATAATAGTGTCACTGTTATCCTACTTATGATGATAAGGAGGAAACTGCTGGAAAGTTTTCTCTGCATAACACAAGTAACTAGGGACTTGCATAACACTCACTTATGGCAGCACAACAGTAGCATCTAGAAACTAGTACAGTATAACATGTAGTTAGTCTTAGGGTAGTGGTATCTAGGGATTGGTGTAACACTGACTTGATAACCCAATAGAAGTAGCTGGTGACTTATATAACACTCAGTATCTACATGCTGCAAAGAACACTGAGATGGCACAACTGTTAGTGGCATAGCAGTAGTGTCTAGGGACTATCAATAACACTGAGCTAGTGGAACAGCAATAGTATCTAGGGGCAACCAATAACACTGAGTTGGTGGCACAACAGCAGTATCTAGGGACTGCCAATAACACCGAAGAAGTGACACAGCAGTAGTGTCTAGGGGCTGTGAACAACGACTTATCAGTAGTATCTAGAGACTGTTAATAACATTGAGTTGGTGACACAGCAGTAGTATTGAGCAACTCTTAAATAACACTGAATAAGTGGCACAGCACTGTTTGTCTGGAGTTAAGTTACAAGTGTTACTACCTCTCTTCCCTTTAAGGGGTACTCCAGTGGAAAACAATATCTTTTATATCAACTGGCTCCAGAAAGTAAAAAAAAAATAAAAATAAAGTTTGCCACAGGAGTACCCCTTTAAAGCTATGCACCCTGGAAATGAAGCTGTTGGATCTACCTGTCTGCAGTGTGGAATATTTGTTATTAGAAGTATGATCTCATCTTAATGATGTTTGACTCCATCCTTCCCAGACAGCACAATTTAGACGGACCTCTGGTTGCTACAATAATGGAACTAGGGTAACATTACTAAAAATAGTCCAGAAGAGCGAGATTATGTTTTTCTTCTCAGCCAAGTTGGGGCACGGGGGTGATAAGCAGTGGGAATCCATTACAGATATGTGGTTGCCAGTTTTTGTGGACTCTCATAGACTACAGATTCAATCCTGATGTTCATGGACTATACACACCTGTCATCAGGAAGAAATTAACATTATCCATTGGACCTCACAGCATTTAGGAGTATGAAGTAAATCCCAGCTACATGACAGATGGCTGCCTACTGGTTTACCAGGAAACATGCTTTTACTACATTAAAGGGGTACTCCCACCCTTGACATCTTATCCCCTATCCAAAGGATAGGGGATAAGATGTCTGATCGCGGGGGTCCCGCTGCTGGGGACCCCCGCATTATTGCATGCGGCACCCACTTGTTCTTTCACCAGCCGTCACGCCCCCTCCCATAGACTTGCATTGAGGGGACGGGTGTGACGTCACACGGGGGCGGAGTCCTGATGTCACGGACTTCCGTTCCCGTAGTCGCGACTCAGACCCTCCAGCGGTTCCGGTGAAAAAACAGGTGGGTGCCGCATGCAATAATGCGGGGGTCCCGCGATCAGACATCTTATCCCCTATCCTTTGGATAGGGGATAAGATGTCTAGGGTGGGAGTAGCCCTTTAAGGCTTGAAGTGGTTATGATAGTTCTTACTGTAAAATGATGCATCCTCTTCCCTGCTGCACATTATTGCACAGTAATATAGTGTCCCTTATTCATATCAAGCAAAAAAAAAAAAAAAAGAATGATTAAGCAAGTGATACTCTTAGTCATTCTAGTCGCCTATACAATTGTATCGGAATAAAGAATCAGTTATACCATAGGGGATGAGATGACCATGAAAATCCTACAGAATCTATATTGAGAATTGCGTAGGTGACAGCAGGAGGCACAGGTGAGAATGTAAAGTGGTGTCAGACCATAGCAGGAATGACACTTGGACACCATTCTATTCTTCCTTTTCTTTGGTTCATTTCAATTACATTCTTACTTTGGAAAAATCTAGGTTACAACCTATAATAAAACTCAGAGTGAAATACAGTGTCTCAGATACAAGTCACAAAGCTATGTAACGCTACACAGGATAAAAGGCTATCTATAGCCCAAATGTAACATTTACAGTAGAGCTGTGGCTGGTTCACTAAAATATAATGCAATGTGACTTTACAGCCGTGATTTCCAAACTTGGCAAACCTGTTTCACCGGGGGAACATTGTCAGTATAACCTTTTAATCATATTTTATCAGCTTTATATACACATACTAAAGACATTGACAAACATTATTGTCTATATAGAAGAGTGACCTGGGTTTATAGACCTGTGGCTTAAATATGGATGTCCACATAATTCTACAAGACGGGGATTACATCATTATAAAAGTAGGAAACAGCTTGTGGTCTACTCTCTCGGGACACTGGGAACGTTCAGCCCCTCATAGGCTAAATAAAATATCAATAAATGGGAACCACTACATATTCACCATTAACATTTTCCATACAAAATCTTTACACCTGTTCAGTAATGTAGATAATCCTGCACAATCACTACATACAAACCATCACAGGAATTTATTATACATTAATGCCAGGTTTCTAGTGTAAACTAAACGTTTTGGTAGATTGACACCGCACTCATTACTCAAAAAAATGTGGATAGAGCAAGGAGTGAAAGGAGTGCGACCACAGAAATCCATCAGATTGACTATGAATTAGTGATTTACTAGTGAATTATAGAGACAATCTATGCCAGCAAGGAGCTGGGGTACATTGGACTGTGTGGTGTACGGCCAGTACTGCACAGCAGCAAGAAGTCGGCTCCTCTTAACAAAGGTGCCAAAAATTATCTTGAAATCTTGTAGTTTTCATTCATGCCAATAGGCCTAATATAAAGGCGATACTGCCTTCTCTCTACAGATCACTTTACAGCAGTATCCTCCTGATTATAAACAGGATCACAAAGGAAAGGTGATACCAGTAGAGAGATAAGACATGATCACGACATTCACAATAAGTGATGGCTATAGTTCACCGCCTCCCACACCTTGCACACTGACACCTGTACAAGTCACAGAGCATGGCTGGAAAACTCCCATAGATGTTATTGGGTCCCCCTCCAATCTATTGTTTCTATATCCTTTGGGCATGCTGTAAAGTATATCTCTAAAGGATATTAAAAGGGTACTCCGGTGGAAAACTTTTTTTTTTAAATCAACTGGTGCCAGAAAGTTTAACAGATTTCTAAATTACTTCTATTAAAAAAAATCTTAACCCTTCCAGTACTTATTAGCTGCTGAATTCTACAGAGGAAATTCTTTTATTTTTGGAACACAGAGCTCTCTGCTGACACCTCTGTCCATTTTAAGAACGGTCCAGAGTAGGAGAAAATCCCCATAGAAAACATATGCTGCTCTGGACAGTTCCTAAAATGGACAGAGATGTCAGCAGAGAGCATTGGGGTCATGATGTTAACAGAAAGCACTGTGTTCCAAAAAGAAAATCATTATCTCTGTAGTATTCAGCAGCTAATAAGTACTGGAAGGATTAAGATGTTTTAATAGAAGTAATTTACAAATCTGTTTAACTTTCTGGCACCAGTTGATAAAAAAAAAAAAAGTTTTCTACTGGAGTACCCCTTTAACAACAACTCAGGCAAAATGGCTAACACAATAGAGGACAGTGCATTGTTACAAATTGATCTGGATAGCTGGAGGTTTGGGCTGAGAAGTGGCAGATGAGGTTTAATACTGATAAATGTAAGTTTATACACATGGGGAGTACAAATCCAGGGTCAGAATATGTACTAAATGGGAAAATACTTGGGACAACTGACATGGGAAAGGACTTAGGAGTTTAAGTCAACACTAAATCTAACTGTAGCAACTAGTGTCAGGCAACTGATGCCAAGACAAATAAAATCATGAGGGGTCATCAAAAGGGGCATAGATGCCCATGACAAGGAAATAATTCTACTACTGTACACATCACTAGTCAGACCACACATGAAATACTGTGTACAGTACTGGGCACCAGTGTACAAGACAGACATAGTAGAGCTGGAGTGGATCCAAAGATGGGAATTTTCCCTGCCGGTATGGGGAAATCTGCATGAGCCTCATTAGGTTTTTTTTTTTTTTTTTCCTCTGAATCTCAGTAGGGATAAGTTAAAACAGATGGATTCTGGTCTTTTTTAACCTTATAAACTGTGTACCTATGGCTTCCTTAATAATGATAATCAGAAAGAATAATATATTACAGAAATTGTATTTGTCAGTATCTGGCTTTAATTGTTTAAGGGGAACCTGTCATAACTTTCATGTTGCCTGAACCACAAGTCATTGGGGTGGTCACTGGCAGTCTCTCCCTGCCCCACCAGCCTTCATTGATAAATCTCTTTCTGTAAGGCTGTGTTCACACGCCAGAATTTCCGTGTGAAATTCTGTGTAGAGATTCTGCAGCAGCAGAGTCCCATTGAATTCAATGGGATTCTGCTGTGCACACAGTGGAATTTCCGCACAACATGTTCCTGGCACGGAAATTTTAGTTCCGTTGTCAGCAGAAAGAATGGAGATATCCATTCTTTCTGTAGACTCCGCATGGAAATGCATTGCCGTCAATGGAGACAGCGCATTTCCCAGTGGTTTCAGTGCTGGTGTGTTATGCTGGAGCTTGCAATTTGCAGATTCTGATATCTGATCATAGCCTGAGAGTATAGGAAGAAATCTATCAATCAAGGGAGAAGCCAGCAAGGATTGCCCTGAGAACTGGTTCAGGCTGCATGGAAATTATTAGGTTACCTTTAAAGGAATTCTTTCAATAGTGTCACCTGCAGTAACCTGTTGGTACCAACAAGTAGTGCAGGTGACACTGATGACAACGGTACTTACCTCGTCCCGTTCTGTGCAGGGGATCTCCAGTAATCTCCGATAGCTTCAGTTCTGGCCCGGCTTGGGGCACGGCAGAGCTTAGTGACGTCACCGCTGCTGTTCTCTAGCAGCCGGGACCAAGCAGAGGTGATGTCACTAAGCTCCACCCATGCCCCAAGCCACTGCTGCTCTCTGCTGGGTCCTGCTGCTTGAGAACAAAAGCAGTGATGTCACTAAGCTCCGCCCGGGCCGTGCCTCAAGCCATGCTGGAGCTGAAGCTAACTGAGGAGATTACCAGAGATGCCCAGAACAGGCCAAGGTAAGTATCGTTGTTATCAGTGTCACCTGCACTACTTGTCCTGTCCTGTTCTGGGCATCTCTGGTAATCTCCTCAGTTAGCTTCAGCTCCAGCCCGGCTTGGGGCACGGCCCGGGCGGAGCTTAGTGACATCACTGCTTCTGTTCTCTAGCAGCAGGACCCAGCAGAGAGCAGCAGCGGCTTGGGGCATGGGTGGAGCTTAGTGACATCACCTCAGCTTGGTTCCGGCTGCTAGAGAACAGCAGCGGTGACGTCACTAAGCTCTGCCCGTGCCCCAAGCCGGGCCGGAGCTGAAGCTAACGGAGATTACTGAAGATCCCCTCCACAGAACGGGACAAGGTAAGTACCGTTGTCATCAGTGTCACCTGCACTACCTGTCGGTACCGACAGGTTGGTGCAGGTGACGCTGGTGACAGATTTCCTTTAGGGTGCGTTCCCACCTGTCGTATACGTAGCATATTTCACGCTGTGCAAAATTTGGGGCAGCAGTGGGAAATACGCTGTGTATTCCTCGCTTACTATGCACAAAGGGCTTTCCGGCGGCAGCCCTGTGTGCAGTGAGTTTTGGAGGTGAAGCCGTGCATCACAGTCACGTCGGCACACGGCCCCGCCTCCAAAGCTCACTACACACACATGCCTGCTGCCGGGAAGCCCTGTGTGTATAGTGAGCGAGGAATACGCAGCGTATTTCCCACTGCTGCTGCAAATTCTGCGCAGCGTGAAATATGCTGCATATACACCCGGTGGGAACGCACCCTTTAGCTCTATGTTTGGATTAACCAGCGTTTGCAATTTGTGGATTGATGTAAAGATTATTTACTATGCTTATGGCCAAACACTGTGCAGGACATTTGGCATTTGCCAGAGAACACCAAGATTGGCAAATTCACCACTGACGCCCTGTGCTCTTCACAGATGAAAGCAGGTTCACATTGAGCACATGTGACAGACGTGACAGAGTCTGGAGACGCCGTGGAGAACGTTTTGCTGCCTGCAACATCCTCCAGCACGACCGGTGGGTCAGTAATGGTGTGCGGCATTTCTTTGGGGGGCCGCACAGCCCTCCATGTGCTTACCAGAAGTAGCCTGACTGCCATTAGGTACCGAGAGGAGATCCTCAGACCCCTTGTGAGACCATATGCTGCTGCGGTTGGCCCTGGGTTCCTCCTAATGCAAGACAATGCTAGACCTCATGTGGCTGGAGTGTGTCAGCAGTTCCTGCAAGAGGAAGGCATTGATGCTATGGACTGGCCCACCCGTTCCCCAGACCTGAATTCGATTGAGCACATCTGGGACATCATGTCTCGCTACATCCACCAATGCCACGTTGTACCACAGACTGTCCAGGAGTTGGTGGATGCTTTAGTCCAGGTCTGGGAGGGCATCCTCAGGAAACCTCATCAGGAGCATGCCCAGGCGTTGTAGGGAGGTCATACTGGCACGTGGAGGCCACACACACTACTGAGCCTCATTTTTAATTGTTTTAAGGACATTACATCAAAGTTAGATCAGCACTTTTTTTTTAGTGTGACTCCATATCCAGACCTGCATGGGTTGATAAATTTGATTTCCATTGATAATTTTTGTGTGATTTTGTTGTCAGCACATTCAACTATGTAAAGATGAAAGTGTTTCATACGATTAGTTCATTCATTCAGATCTCGGATGTGTTATCTTAGTGTTCCCTTTATTTTTTTGAGCAGTGTATGTTTTA
Organism: Hyla sarda; assembly: GCF_029499605.1. Taxonomy (NCBI): domain Eukaryota; kingdom Metazoa; phylum Chordata; class Amphibia; order Anura; family Hylidae; genus Hyla; species Hyla sarda. The sequence continues at coordinate 168,508,340 of NC_079191.1, forward strand.
TTACATGGTGAAGGCTGTAGTCCAGGAAAGGTTGTACTTTCCTTTGTTGTTGCTGATTTTCTCGTTTTCCCTGTAGGTTTATGTGGCAGGCAAATTTAAAAAACAAAACACAACAAAAAATCCAAGGCATCTGCTCTCTTTGGAAGTCGCCTTGTTGATTTTCTTTGGCATCAAATTCTCAGTAAATTCAAGTAAAACCCAGGAACAATGTGAAAACTTTCCTTTGGCAACTGCTTGAACTGGGTCAGATGTAGAAATGATTCATTTTAAAGCATGGAAAACAGCGCAAACCAGCCTTCATGGGAGCTGTCTAGCAGACTTGTTTTTTTCCATTTCTCATTTAGCCAAAATAACATTGTATAATATGAGCCCCACAAAACAGCATTCATGTTGTCAGGATCCTAGCTACGGCTGTGTGGGTGATACATATGTCTGCTCAGTCATGATATAGTATGTATTTTTAGTGTTTCCTAATCAGGGTGCCACCAGTTGTTGCAAAACTACAATTCCCAGCATGCCCGGACAGTCAACGACTGTTCGGGCATGCTGGGAGTTGTAGTCTTAAAACAGCTGGAGGCACTCTGGTTGGGAAACACTGCCCTAGATACCACTGCTGTGCCACCAACTCACTGTTTATATCTAGGATTTGTAAATCCAGTGGGAGAATTTCAAAACCACCTCCTGCCATACCTCATCGATTTTAATGAGCTGCTTGGGACTGTCCAGGCATGCTGGAAGCTGTAGTTTTGCAACAGCTGGAGGCACACTGGTTGGGAAATACTGTCCTAAAGTTAAAGGGAAACTATCCTGACATTTTACCCCCTTATCCTAATAGCAGTATGGCAAAGGTGTTTACAATAGTATTCCATAGAAGAAATATACGGCCCTCTCCTTCAAGGTGCCCAAGTAGGATTCCGCTCCAGTAAACAAAAACTTTGCACTCAATACTTTTAATTTCTTATATTTATTAGTGCAACCCAAACAACAGGAATTTGTCTGACGTTTCGGTCCTAATTTGGACCTTCTTCAGAGTTCAGGATTGCCATGGAGGCAGGATTAATGTGTACGGCCTGAAGCCGGGAGAAGTAGGAACAATGGTAACGGGACCTATGGTCGCTGCAGAATAATAGTAATTCAGCCATAGCTTTGGCTGCTTTATAGCACTTTTGCTTATGCCAAAAATCACTTTTATGTGCAGTCAGGAACAGTCTAATAGACGTGGCCAGGGAGTGCCACACATGTCTTATTTACATCAGCACTGGGACCAGTGGCATGGCCATGGGTTCGCAATGCCCTGGGTTACCACACCTATTTCACTTACATCAGTGCTGGGACCACTGTGTGATTGACACACGGGCCCTCACAGCACATGCGCCCTCACTCACTCTGTCCTACATGCCTGCCGCAAGTTCTCTGAGCCAATCACTTATGTGGGGGCAGGAACGGTCAGATAAGGATGGCCAGGGGTTCGCAATGCCCTGGGCCACCACACCTATTTCACTTACATCAGTGCTGGGACCACTGTGTGATTGACACACGGGCCCTCAGCACATGCGCCCTCACTCACTCTGTCCTACATGCCTGCCGCAAGTTCTCTGAGCCAATCACTTATGTGGGGGCAGGAACGGTCAGATAAGGATGGCCAGGGGTTCGCAATGCCCTGGGCCACCACACTTATCTCCTTTACATCAGCTGATGTAAATAAGATAGGTGGGCGGCCCCCGGGCATTGTGAACCCCTGGCCACTCCTAGCAGACTGTCCCTGACTCAGATTTTTAGCATTATCAAAAGTGCTATAAAGCAGCCAAAGGTATGGCTGAATTACTATTGTAAAAACAACTCTGACATACTGGGGCAGATTCACCAAGACCTGTGCTGAGGAAAAGTTGCCCAGTTGCCCATAGCAACCAATCGGATTTTGTAGAGGCCTTTTCAAAAATGAAAGAAGCGATGGGCAACTGGTCGACTTTTCCCCTGAACAGGATTTGATGAATCTCCCCCTCTGGGTACACACTTTAATGTGCATTTATCATCTTAGAAGTTGTAGCTCCAAACTGCCTACCAATGGAGTAAGCAAGTGATGCTGTCTAAATAAGACATGTAACGTGACGTGTGCTACGTTGCGCCCGTGGGTAAGCAGCTCCTTTACGTTGATTGCTATAATCAGTTCTGCCTGTTGGGAAATTCTTCACTGGCTGCAGTGTAAAGTGTGTGTTTTCACATCGCCTAAAGCAAAGGAATGCTTTCAATGGAATGCATCCACAGTTAGAAAAATAAGGTCCTCGTGACAAACTGCATGTGATCTTATGTGCAACCTGTTGAGACTTTGCAGCTTTGACTTGTGTAGTCCGCCCTAAAGCAGAAAGTGACACTTCAGCTATTTACTGTAACTACAACTCCCAACACACTTACCCAGCAGATGGCAGAGCAAACTTGGATTAAGAATGTAACTTCAGCTAAAAAGGTATTCCTACTTATTTATTCTGTTGCTCCTGTGTTGTATTCTATGCTGGTTGGTTCTATGCTGAATCTTCGGAAAAGTAGATTCATATTTCACAACAATTTCAAAAAGGCCATGCTAGTTCGTGATGTATATACCTTAGCAATGTAATGTCTTTCTTTTGTGCCTTGACATGATTATGTTTTAAGGTGTCCTCCAAGGTTGTATATCAATGGCGTATCTATTCTGTATGCCATACCTACACTGTTACTAGCTGTAGCAGAATTCAAGTTATTTTACTAGAACTATGACACATAGAATGACAGATAAGAGGGCACTTACAGTAAATGATGGGGTGCCTGGCCTTATACCACAACCATGATAGGACATTTAGCTGTATATCCCTAAAGTGATTTGTCTACCACATAATATTGTGTCATTTTAGGCATCACAACATAAATACATACAAACACATTTTTGGTAGAATGCACAAAAGACTAGGGCTGAACCAGAATTAAAATAAAGTACTACACTAACCTGTTCCACCTCTTCCTACACCTACCACCAGCCAATCCGTCAGCTGATGTTTTATATTTGCCATTTGGGCGACTTGTCTAATTCTCTGCACTATAGGACATTGTAGAACTGAATGACCACAGATCTTCAGTAGACACACCACACTTAAAAGTCAAACTATTCACCTAAATAGTGGCTCATCATACATATTGTTATGTCATAAAGCACTGGTCACAACGGTATAAACAGTTTGAGAGGCATGGACAATACAGTTCATAACATTCTTCATTTAATAGAAAGCAGAAGAAAAAGATCCATCTCCCGGTGGGGAAAAAACAATAAAACTTAGCATTAATTCATGCATGTTTAAAATGGGTGGCAAGTGACATGTCACTCATAAAAACAAGAGTGAAATGCCGACGGGTTTCGAGCAAGTGCTCTTAGTCGTGGCACTGGTATCATGTTATGCGGGGGTTTAAATAGCTACTATGCAATATCAGGAACCCACCACAAGCAGCCTTCCCCGCCTCCAAAGACAGGAAGTGATGTTCTCTGGGCTGGGAACGGCCAACTGGAGGCCAAACAGGTGAGGAATAATCAAAAGTCCTGAGTAGGTTAATTAACCCATTCCCAGCCATGTTAACCTGGATTTGTGCATATAATTATATACAGCGGTAACAATGACCCAAAAATACAGATGAAAGAACTATAACAGTTATTTGTACTTCATCTTTCGATCTGTATACATCATGTGCAAAAATACTTGGATAAGATGATTACATACAAATGTACAGCATTTTGAGATCAGCCCAATGCATCATGTGTATATCAACCCATATGCAGTATGTGAATACCGGCCAGCATACAGCCGCATACAACATATGGAAATGCACATAAACCTATTTTTTGTATAAGATGTTCAGTGTTCAATTTATTCTGGTGCACGCTGCATGTGAATACCGGCTAATAAGAATGTAATGATACGTACAAGATATAATAGTACGCATATGAGTATCAAACATGTGCATGATAGACATTAGATGAAAAAGGGGCTAAATGAAGACATATGGCTGCAAGTCTTCTGGCCAACATGTGGATGCCGGTTTATGTGCAACGTGTGTATGCCGGCTAATGGTTATATGTAGCATATAAATGCCGGTTCATGTGCAGCATGTGAATACCGGCTTATATTCAGCCGCACATATCACGTGAGGAACAACACAGAACAGTTTTTTGTAAAAGGTATTTAGTATTGATTTCCCAGATTGAAAGCCGCAAGTAAATGTCGGCTGAGAAAAGCCATAATTCATGTTCTGTTATAAAAGGTAGCGCATCAATCTGTGTGAACCAAACCTAATAGGAAGGCTCCATGTGAATTGTGACCTAAATAGCAACGTGCAATATTCCTGCAAGTTTTCAGGCCAGTACCTCCAAAATGTACTCCCTCAAACAAGCACTATACTCAGTATATTTTTCCAGATGATATTTGATTGCCACTTGTGCCCTATCATGTAGTATGCAGCTATAAAGAGAAACCATGTCACATGATGTCACATATGATCTGGAGCGTTTGGGAAACTTGTTGGATCATATGTGACATGGTTTCTATTTATAGCTGCATACCACATGATAGGGCACAAGTGGCAATCAAATATCATCTGGAAAGATATACCGAGTATAGTGCTTGTTTCAGGGAATACATTTTGGAGGTACTGGTTTTTGTATTGCAATATAATTTTTTCACTTTTAATGGTTTATTTTTCTTTCAAATTACTGGTTGTACCATGGGGGCCAAGTTCTCCCCTTCCCTGGCAAACCTCTATATGGCATATTGGGAGGAGGGTCGTCTATACTCAGATTGTAATCCATACCATAGTAACATCATTTGGTATGGTAGATATATAGACGACCTCCTCCTAATATGCCAGGGTCTGGGGGAGGACAAAGATAAATTTTATTTTATTTTATCCCCCAGTGATTTTTCAATAGAAAGATCAGCCAATACATGGCTCCACACTACTGTAAGCCACAAATGCGGGAGATCCTGATGTAACATATGTACATTAATGCCATTTTCCCAAAAAGTTACATCCATGGCTACTGGGATCACCTACACAATCAATAATTTCATTACTTGTGATAGCGAATACGTTGTGTACTGTGTAACATGTAAATTACAATACATAGGATGCACGAGACGTAGGCTAAAGAGACGTATCTATGAGCACCTCTTTGCCCACGTCAGTTTCTCATCCTGCCCTATATCTGGACTTACCAGACATCTGGTGGAGAAACATGGAGGTGGGAGTCAAACCATATACATCCAAGGCATCGAAAAAGTTTCTCCGCCTAAGCGAGGAGGTGATTGGATGCATGCTCTCTATACTAGGGAGGCCTTCTGGATTCTCAGGTTGGAAACCAGAGCCCCCTCGGGTCTAAATTAGAGAAATGAACTCATGTATTTCTATTAATCTTATGATTTGGCCCTACACGACACACTTTTTTGTCTTCTTGAATTACTGGAACTGTTTCACATTATTTCGTTGGTTATTCTGTTCTAATACAGGGGAAAAGGGTTTTATGGATGTATATGTGAAGTTTTACTGATTTATACTCACCCATTCCCTTTACTTTATGAAAAAATTTAGATTTTTTGACATTTTAGACTCCTTATATAAGGATTTTGTTCATATTGTGCGTTTTTTCACATACAGGCTTCTTTGTACTTATTATTGAGCTGGCCTGAAAACTTGCAGGAATATTGCACCTTTTCCGTGTTGCTATTTAGGCCACAGTTCACATGGAGCCTTCCTATTAGGTTTGGTTCACACAGATTGATGCGCTACCTTTTTATAACAGAACTTTAATTATGGGAAATCAATACTAAATACCTTTTACAAAAAACTGTTCTGTGTTGTTCCTCACGTGATATGTGCGGCTGAATATAAGCACAACTTATAACCATTAGCCGGAATACACAAGTTGCACATAAACCGGCATCCACATGTTGGCCAGAAGACTTGCAGCCATATGTCTTCATTTAGCCCCTTTTTCATCTAATGTCTATCATGCACATGTTTGATACTCATATGCGTACTATTATATCTTGTACGTATCATTACATTCTTATTAGCCGGTATTCACATGCAGCGTGCACCAGAATAAATTGAACACTGAACATCTTATACAAAAAAATAGGTTTATGTGCATTTCCATATGTTGTATGCGGCTGTATGCTGGCCGGTATTCACATACTGCATATGGGTTGATAAACAAATGTACAGCATTTTGAGATTAGCCCAATGCATCATGTGTATGTTATCATCTTCTCCAAGTATATTTGCACATGATGTATACAGATTGAAAGATGAAGTACAAATAACTGTTATAGTTCTTTCATCTGTATTTTTGGGTCATTGTTACTGGTGTATATAATTATATGCACAAATCCAGGTTAACACGGCTGGGATTGGGTTAATTAACCTACTCAGGACTTTTGATTATTCCTCACCTGTTTGGCCTCCAGTTGGCCGTTCCCAGCCCAGAGAACATCACTTCCTGTCTTTGGAGGCGGGGAAGGCTGCTTGTGGTGGGCTCCTGATATTGCATAGTAGCTATTTAAACCCCCGCATAACATGATACCAGTGCCATGACTAAGAGCACTTGCTTGAAATGCGTCGGAGTTTCACTCTTGTTTTTTATGAGTGACATATCACTTGACACGGTGGTGGCAACCCATTTTTAACATGCATGAATAATTGCTAAGTTTTATTGGATTTTTTTTCCCACCGGGAGCTGGATCTTTTTCTTCTGCTTTCTATTGTGATCAGGGAGAAGCGGCTCCCTGCTTCCGGACCCCCTATCAACGTGCCTGCTGAATACAAAGAGTTGGTGAGCTGATCATTTTTTTCTCCTTTGTACCCATTCTTTCTTTAACCCTAAAATAGATAGATCACTACACATTTTTGCAAAGGCAACAAGTAAAGTTTTATAGAAGAAACATTTATCTTACTAAATGTGATTTAGGTTTGTATTTGGCCAGCGCGGTGGTTTAATAGCTTTTGCCTAGCAGCAATTGGTTGGTTCATTCATTAGTCCACATATATTAGCTGGAGATACACTGGCTGCTGCCATAGGTGGTCAGTCACTTTACAGTGAATGTGTCATTAGAAAATGACCAATTATTTTAAAATCCTATTGTGGCATTTATGGATTAATCTACCCTTCTACATATTTACCTGCTGATGTCTGTTTATGGATCAATTCCTTAAACTATATTTGCGGGGTTCCAACACTTACTACAACAGCACCAATTGAATTCCCAGTCTGCAGTACAATTATTATGTTAAATTATTATGTTCCTTTCCTGTACAGAACACGTCACAGCTGTCTCTTCCTCATCATCACAGACAGTACAGTGAAAAGTGACACCATTAGAAAGATAACAGAATCTACCACCAATCACAATAACTGATGTGTACGGCTCATCCCCTGACCCTCGCTGTGAAATCACCTCTGCAAAGGTTACAGAGCATGCCTAGAAACCACTCCCATTCAAATTAATAAGGTAAGCTTAAGTCTACTATCTATATTCTAAGGGTTTGCTGTTGAGCATCTCTATAAATGCTGTTTAAACAGCTTAGGCAAGATGGCTACCCCTATAACAACATACAAAAAAAAATGTTAAAGATTAGAATAAAAGAACATGTTTCAGTATCAGGCTGTCTGCTTTCCATCTCCCTGATTTATTAAAAGGCACAAGTCTCCTAATAAATCAGGCAGTAAAGTGGGCCATGCTCCAAGCTTCTGAAATCTATGCTAGCTTCAAGATAGCATAGACTTCAGCTACAATTTATGCTACATCTGTAGTGTAAGTTGTTATAAATTCGGCATAGTAGAGGGCCACGCCTCATGCCAAGTCTACTTTAAACCAAGCACTGCCCACCTGGCAAGCGAGAATTAAGGTTTTAGAATTTATATTTAGTGACTTTTCACAGGCTTCAGTGATAAGTTCCTCCCAAAGAACCTGCAGTGCCTGAGCTCAACCTAACAGTGATCTGTGTGTCTACTGTATGTGTCAAATACAAGACTAAAAGAGACACAGACAGCGACAGACACTAAATAAAGGCATGATCACATCCTTCATATTTGCTGCTAGGTTAGGTTGTTTCTTTCCCCAGAAACAGTGCCACGCGTGTTTCGATGTGATCAATGTGTGTTTCGGCTTCCTTTAAGTGAAGGGATCTATAAGACTACACACAGCATGTGAACAGGTGTGGCCATTTTAGTTAGAAGAATAGCCATAATTTTCCTAAACTTTTAACTAGGGATGTCCTGATACCGATATCGGGATCGATACTAGCCATTTGCATCGTATCGGGACTCGTTTAATGTCCCCGATACCATGCCCGATACCTGGTGCCGCTCTGCTGCCCCGTTCTTCCATCCTCCCGTCCGCATCATAGTGTTCCATGGAGGAGCATGTGACATATACATCACTCCGCCTCCTCCCCTGCGCCCAGCATAATGCTACGCAGGAAGCAGAGTGACGTGTATGTCACATGCTCCTCCATAGGACGACACGATGCGGACCGGAGGAGAATGGGGCAGCAGAGCAGCACCACCAGCACCCGAAAGAGGAAGTGAGCTGCCTGCAAGGAGGGGGCTGCTGCTAATGTCTACAGGGGGGCCCTGCTGCTGCTGTCTAAACGGGGGGGGGGGGGGGGGGGGGGGTACTCTAGAGTTTTTTGAATTCTGTTCTTCAAAACTATACATCATATTAAAGGGGTACACTGTGCTCTCTGCTGACCCCTCTGTCCATGTCAGGAACTGTCCAGAGCAGGAGACAATCCCCATAGAAAACCTCTCCTACTCCAGACAGTTCCTGACATGGACAGAGGTGTCAGCAGAGAGCACCGTAGACAGAGAGAAAAGAAATTCAAAAAGAAATGAACTTCCTCTGTATTATACAGCAGCTGATAAGTACTAGAAGGATTAAGATTTTTTTTATGAATGTAATTTACAAATATCTGTTTAACTTTCTGGCACCAGTTGATTTAAAAAACATTTTTTTCCACCAGAGTACCCCTTTAATGTTTTTTTCAACAAAAAGGAAGCTTTTTTTTTTAATGACTAGAAAGTGTGTGGATGAAGCTGAGTGTTAGACGTGAGCATGAGATGAAATGCAGGCCACACACATTAGAATCCGTTCTTGTGGTCTCTGGGAGTCATCCAGCTCTGCACTCCTGGTTAGCTGTGTGATCGTTGCTTAATCACTTCCCCATGATCTGACTTTACTGGAATATTTATTTTCCCTATGGGCGCTAATGTTTTCCTTTCTTTGTAAACCTAACACTTTAAGAGTACTTCCCTGCTACAGATCTGTAGTGTATGAGTGCTTAGATACAAATAATTGCTCCACTTTTCATGCTGGAATTATGGATTCTGCAGATTATCCTGTGATACAAACAATTGGGCTCATTTAGCATGAGTCTTCACAGTCTGTTTTTTGTCTCGTAATTTCCTTTTTTGTGATAAATTGTTTTTAAATGTTGCACATGGGTTGTTACATTTGGCAGCACATGCTGTCTGAGAATCAAAGTGTATAATGTCAGATTTATCAATATATTTGTCTATGCCCCCTTCCTGGAATTCTGTAGATGATTTTTTTTTTTAATTTTTAAAAACTTGCAATGAATAAAATCAGGCAACAACAGGCGCACCAAACACCACACACACCACCCAAAATGAAAAATAAAGATCTAGATACAAAACGGGATAAAGGAAGAACAAGATGAGTTATTATCTACAGTCATGAGTTTTAGGGAACACACAATACTGAAATATGAATTAACTTTAAATATGTGAAGGTGCATGTGTGGAAATATCCAAATTTTATATAAGATAAAGTTTTTGTATTTCCAAAGCACACAGAAACCAGATGTGAGGAAGCCTTAAAGAAGCTATTATTCTGAAGTTGTGTAATATTATGTGTAACCATTAGTAAATAAGTTTCTGTTTGCACAACTAATCTTATCTTCTCTACATCAGTACTGCACCTCCACCTGGAGAAAATTTCCTTAGGCTAAAAACAGAAAAATGCCAGCCTGTGTGTATGCAAGTGGCATCCTGTAAAGATTGGTAATAGGCAGTTTACAGGGAAGATCAGGTCATTAATATGTTATGGGAAAAATATGTCACCAAACCTTATTGTGGGGTAAGCAATATATCTTATTAACTAATGCAAATATACACAACATTTAAAAATTCTAATGGAGATTAACAAAATAATGATCCAGGGATATCAATCTAAGACAAAAACTGATCTGCACGTAACAACTGTTCACAGCTCAGCTTTGACTTTACCAGTGCAATCTGGGAACTGAAAAACTGAGCTGTGATTGGTTGATAAATCTGGTCCAATTTGTTCAACTTTCAAAATCATTTCTAATACACACTGCTCAAAAAAATAAAAGTGAACACAGAAGATAACACATCCTAGATTTGAATTAATGAACTAATCGTATGAAATACTTTCGTCTTTACATAGTTGAATTTGCTGACAACAAAATCACACAAAAATTATCAATGGAAATCAAATTTATCAACCCATGGAGGTCTGGATATGGAGTCACACTCAAAATCTAAATGGAAAACCACACTACAGGCTGATCCAACTTTGATGTAATGTCCTTAAAACAAGTCAAAATGAGACTCAGTAGTGTGTGTGGCCTCTACATGCCTGTATGACCTCCCTACAATGTCTGGGCATGCTCCTGATGAGGTGGCTCCTGGACAGTCTGTGGTGCAACATGTCGTTGGTGAATGGAGCGAGACATGATGTCCCAGATGTGCTCAATCATATTCAGGTCTGGGGATCGGGCAGGCCTGTTCAATGCCCTCCTCTTTCAGAAACTGCTGACACACTCCAGCCACATGAGGTCTAGCATTGTCTTGCATTAGTAGGAATCCAGGGCCAACCGCACCAGGAAATGGTCTCATAAGGTGTCTGAGGATCTCATCTCAGTACCTAATGGCAGTCAGGGTACCTCTGGCAAGCACACAGAGGGCTGTACGGCCCCCCAATGAAATGCCACCCCACACCATTACTGACCCACTGCAAAACCAGTCATGCTGGAGAATGTTGCAGGCAGCAGAATGTTTTCCACGGCGTCTCCAGACTCTGTCACATGTGCCCAGTGTTTTCATCTGTGAAGAGCTCAGGGCGCCAGTGGAAAATTTGCCAATCTTGGTGTTCTTTGGCAAATGCCAAATGTCCTGCATGGTGTTGGGCTGAAAGCACAACCCCCACCTGTGGATGTCTGGCGCTCTTGGAGTCCGTTTCTGACCATTTGAGTGGACACATGAACATTTGTGGCCTGCTGGAGGTCATTTTGCAGGGCTCTGGCAGTGCTCCTCCTTGCACAAAGGCGGAGGTAGCGGTCCTGCTGCTGGGTTGTTGCCCTCCTTCACGGCTCCTGATGTACTGGCCTATCTCTTGGTAGTGCCTCCATGCTCTGGACACGACGCTGACAGACACAGCAAACCTTCTTGCCATCTCGCATTGATGTGCCATCCTAGATGAACTGCACTATCTGAGCCGCTTGTGTGGGTTGTAGACTCCATTTCGCCAGCATTCAAAAGTGACCAAAACATCAGCCAGGAAGCATAGGAACTGAGAAGTGGATCTATGGTCAGCACCTGCAGAACCACTCCTTTATTGGGGGGTGTCTTGCTAATTGCCTATAATTTCCACCTGTTGTCTGTTCCATTTGCACAACAGCATGTGAAATTGATTGTAAATTAGTGTTGCTTCCTGAGTGGACAGTGTGATTTCACAGAAGTGTGATTGACTTGGAGTTACATTGTGTTTAAGTGTTCCCTTTATTTTTTTTGAGTAGTGTATTATAGTAATACACATACTGTACCACATACTGAACATTGGATGTAATGTGATGTAGAAGATGCAGAGACAATATGCCATCCAATCATCTGTACATCATTTAGCCAAGCAATGGGCAATGCGCAGCGTAGTAATGGCCATGCATTGTACAGAATTTCTCTGGCATTCCGCTGCACATTGCACACTACAAAATGTAAGCACCGCTAAAATTCATACACCGAAAGAATAAACATATACATTCTTTTGGAGCAATCCTAAGCAGAATGCCTTACCGGCTAAAGGGACCCACAATGTCAACTCTGTGCCGATTGCCCTCAGAATTTCTGTAGTCTGTATAGACAAAATGATGACAAAACAGGGCAGGGAATTTAGACCTCTAAATAGAAGTTATAGGTTTTAGATCACAATAGGAATGGCTGTCTATTGTGGGCACAATGCCCGTGGAACAGTAGGCCACTTTGGGGGCAGAATATGACGTAACTTTTACATAGTCTGCCATCTCTACTTCATTCAGTATAACATTATTTGTTTTGCCTGTTGGAAAAAGAAACATCCGACATTCAGAGTAAAGGAAAACAGTGTTTCACCCTCTAAAAGGATTCCAATACATGTGGCATTTATTAATAGTGTTCAACCATTCAGAATAAAGAAATAGAAAATATGTCTGCATAAAATTACCTTGAAGTCAACGTCGTCTATGCACTGTATGCTCTGTGTCCTCTGAATGCATTTTCTTTTTCATTATTGCACTGTACTTTTCCGGTGTAGAAACATACATTTGTTTTGAATAAACATTTTGCTTAGTTTCTTATACACTACAGGTTGCACTGTCCTGTCCATTGGGAAATCTGTCAGGAGCTTCCAAACGGCTTGGTCTTCAGCTCCATTCTCTCCTCTCCTGATCATCTCCCCGTCTCTGATCACAGATGACCTTTGATATGGTCATCAGCTTAGAAGATTATTCAATAGAAGAGAAAGAGGAGCTGGAGATTGGTGAGGATAAGGAGTTTCTTGTGCCCTCAGTTGTGTTTTCCCTAGGTGGCTAAAGTTTTTATGTTGTTCCTTATTTAAAATATCCATATCTATCCCACATATATCTAACACATACAAACCTTGCTTGCACCTATGGCTTATCTATATTTTTTTACCCCTAAATGACCACCGACCTATATTTACGTGTGTGGCCAGCTCCCAATATGTGAAGCGCACTAATACCGGACATCGCCGATCGGGCCGATGTCCAGTATTAACCCTGTAGATGGCGTGATAAAAGTTGATTGCGGCGTCTAAACTGGGAGAAAATACTGCCGGTTAGCTCAGTGGAGCTGTTCGGGACCTCTGCATCCCAAACAGCTGAGAGGACAGCGGGAGGTGCCTTACCTTGCTCCTCGCTGACCGATCATCGCTCCATTGCTCCAAACCTGAGATCCAGGCTGGAGCAATAGAGCACAGATTACACCGATCAATGCTATGCTATGGCGTAGCATTGTTCAGTGTATGCAATCAAAGGACTGCATGTAATAGTCCCCTATGGAGGCAAAAAAAAAATATAATAAATGTAAAAAAAAAAAAAAAAAATGAATAAATGGGATTTAACCCTTTCCTGAATAAAAGTTTGAATCACCCCCTTTTCCCATAAAAAAAAAAATATGTAAACAAAAATTAAAAACATATGTGGTATCACCGCATGCATAAATGTCCAAACTATAAAAATATGTTAAACAGCAGAGTCAATGGCGCACACGTAAAAAAAAAATTCCAAATTCCAAAATGGCATATTTTTGGTCACTTTGTTTACCCTAAAATTTTTTATAAAAAGCTATCCAAAAGTCCCATCAAAGCACATGGTACCGATAAAAACTTCAGATCACGCCGCAAAAATTTGCCCTCATACCGACCTGTATAATAAAAAAAATAAAAAAGTTATAGGGGACCGAAGATGACAATTTTAAACAAGTTTTGGTGCATGTAGTTATTTTTTTTTTTAAGTACAGGGTGGGCCATTTATATGGATACACCTTAATAAAATGGGAATGGTTGGTGATATTAACTTCCTGTTGGTGGCACATTAGTATATGTGAGGGGGGAAACTTTTCAAGATGGGTGGTGACCATGGTGGCCATTTTTAAATCGGCCATTTTGAATCCAACTTTTGTTTTTTCAATAGGAAGAGGGTCATGTGACACATCAAACTTATTGGGAATTTCACAAGAAAAAAATTATGTGCTTGGTTTTAACGTAACTTTATTCTTTCATGAGTTATTTATAAGTATCTGACCACTTATAAAATGTGTTCAATGTGCTGCCCATTGTGTTGGATTGTCAATGCAACCCTCTTCTCCCACTCTTCACACACTGATAGCAACATCGCAGGAGAAATGCTAGCACAGGCTTCCAGTATCCGTAGTTTCAGGTGCTGCACATCTCGTATCTTCACAGCATAGAAAATTGCCTTCAGATGACCCCAAAGATAAAAGTCTAAGGGGGTCAGATCGGGAGACCTTGGGGGCCATTCAACTGGCCCACGACAACCAATCCCCTTTCCAGGAAACTGTTCATCTAGGAATGCTCGGACCTCACACCCATAATGTGGTGATGCACCATCTTGCTGGAAAAAACTCAGGGAAAGTGCCAGCTTCAGTGCATAAAGAGGGAAACACATCATCATGTAGCAATTTCGCATATCAAGTGGCCTTGAGGTTTCCATTGATGAAGAATGGCCCCACTATCTTTGTACCCCGTATACCACACCATACCATCAATTTTTGTGTTACAACAGTCTTGGAGGGATCTATCCAATGTGAGTTAGTGTCAGACCAATAGCGGTGGTTTTGTTTGTTAACTTCACCATTCACATAAAAGTTTGCCTCATCACTGAACAAAATCTTCTGCGTAAACTGAGGGTCCTGTTCCAATTTTTGTTTTGCCCATTCTGCAGCACCTGAAACCACGGATACTGGAAGCCTGTGCTAGCATTTCTCCTGCAGTGTTGCTATCAGTGTGTGAAGAGTGGGAGAAGAGGGTTGCATTGACAATCCAACACAATGGACAACACATTGAACACATTTTATAAGTGGTCAGAAACTTGTAAATAACTCATGAAAGAATAAAGTTACGTTAAAACCAATCATTATCATTGTTTTTCTTGTGAAATTTCCAATAAGTTTGATGTGTCACATGACCCTCTTCCTATTAAAAAAGAAAAGTTGGATTCAAAATGGCCGACTTCAAAATGGCCGCCATGGTCACCACCCATCTTGAAAAGTTTCTCCCCTCACATACACTAATGTGCCACAAATAGGAAGTTAATATCACAATCCATTTCCATTTTATTAAGGTGTATCCTTATAAATGGCCCACCCTGTAGTAAAATAAAATTAAAAAAAAAGATATAAAATCGGGTATCATTGTAACAATATGGACCTACAGAATAAATATATGGCATAATTTTTACAAAAAATGCACTCGGTAGAATCGGAGGCCCCCAAAAGTTACAAAATAGCGTTTTTTTCCAGTTTTGCCCCACAAATTTTTTTCTAGTTTCCCCATAAATATTTGGGTGCAATGATTGATATAATTACAAAGTAGAATCGGTGGCACAAAAAATAAGCCATCATTTGAGTCTGTGGGTGCAAAATTGAAAGTGTTCTGATCTTTAGAACGTGAGGTGGAAAATCCGAAAGTGAGAAAACAAAAAAAACTTGTGGTCCTTAACCCCTTAAGGACATGCGCCGTAAATCTACGGCGCTTTATAGCATCACTCGGCGCACAGCACCGTACATTTATGGCGCGGCTGTGACACGAGTGCAGGAGCTGCGCTCACTTCATTCCCGGGGGGTCCCGGCAGCTGTCAGCAGCCGCGGACCCGTCGGTAATGGCGGACATCACCGAATGCGCTGTTGTCTGCCATTAAAGCCTAAGGTACCGTGATCAATACAGATCATGGCATATGCGGCAGTGCAGCACTTATAATATCTGATCACCCGCGGCACCAAGATAGTAAAGTCTAAGGACAACAAGGAGAAGAGAGACCTCTCTTTTTTAGAATCTATGTTTTGGGGAGGAGACAGTAGATTCGGAAACATTTTTTAATATCTTAGCCCATATCCTGAAAGAGACTCAGCTTTGCAATGCATGATTGAAAGACTTAAAAATGAAAGTTGGAGGTCTGCCTACGGACATTATGCTAATTAGGGAAGATATTAAATATCTTACGTGCTAGAGTGGTGGAAGCAGAGAAAGTCATCCCTTAGTGGTCAGTGGTGCTTCAAGTCAAGGCAAAACAGGGCAGTACAATGGCATACATAAACTTCTGTAAACTTCAGTACAAGAGAGCAGCTACTAAGAGCATTTCTCACTCTTGAGGACCCATGTCTGTGGATGTGGAGGTTTTTCTTTCTTAATTTTTTTCCTTCAAATTATATATGTTGACCAAACTTAAACAGGAGGTGGCGGAGGTAAAACGGGAAAATGGGAGGGCGAATATTTGGATTCTAGGTCTCCCTGAAGGTGCAGAGGGGCCAGATCCATTGGGATTCATAAATGGCTGTTGGATAAGTACCATCATCTTGGACGATCATCCTTTTTTGCCATTGAGAGGGCGCACCGCATTCCAGGAAAGCCCCTCCTTCCGGGGGGTCCTCCTTGAACATTTATAATTAAGTGCTCCTATCAGCGGACAGAGACAAAATTTTGAGAGAAGCGAGATTCATGCCTCATCTTACTTTTATTGACTCTACAATTTCATTGTTCCCTGATTTTGAGAACAATGCAGGCGGGGTTCAAAATGGTTAAGAAACTACTGAATTATGCGAATATTACGTTTTCACTTTTGTTCCCTTCTAGACTGTATTGGGTGGTATTCAAGGATAAGATAGAGTTTTTTTTTAATGAGTTATTTTTATGGAGGAGGCCTGGGGAGGGTGGATTGGAGGAATGGTTAAAAGTTTTGGAGATAGGGGGGTTTTGTCTGAGACAGGTTGGGGGGACATCTGGCACTCGGGGGGGGGGGGGGTTCTCTCTTTTTTGTATTTAAATGATCACATTTATATCTTGGAACATGAGGGGTCTGGGAGATAGGGTTAAGAGATTTGCAGTATTTTAAAAGATATCTAGACATTTACCAGCCATAGTGGGACTGACTGAGATGCATTTTTCTAAAAACTCCAGCGGACCTCAGATGTTAAAATGGGCCAGCTTACAACTGCACGCACCATACTCCTCATACTCAAGGGGGGTTTCATTGTTTATTCACAAACAAATTCCGTTTGTATTAAATAGGAAGTGTATAGATCAATTTGGTAGGTATATTTTTATACAAGGAGTATTGGAACTAGTTGAAGTTATCATTGCATATGCTTACATCCTTGGATTTATTGGCGCAAGACACAAGCTGCCGCTATTCCTTATGGGAGATTTTAACTCAGTAATGAATATAGAGCTGGATAGAACGGACGGGGTATCTTATAGGTCCCCAGGCAACACACAGGTCTCAAAATTTATCGCAGAGGTGCAGTGGTTGGACATCTGGAGAGAGAGGTATGGCTTATTAGAAGGATTTATGTGCTTTAACAGGGCGAATAAGTCGGCCTGGAGAATCAACATGTGCATGAGCAATGTGCCAGTTAGTAGGCTGGTTACAAAGATGAAAAATTAACCTCAGTCAATATCTGATCATGTAATGCAAATACTGGAGGTGAAATTAGGCGGTAGTAAACCCCCCCTGTAACAGAAGTTTTAGACTGAATCCTCACTGGCTAATCATAATAGATAGAGATGAGGGACTGGTGGTAGAAATTTCCCAGTTCTGGAGGACGAACGTAGGATTTCAGGTGGAAAATGCACAGAACCGGTTGTTTTTCGTAGGTCAGAGACAATTTGCTGAGAACGGGAAGCAGTCTGTGCTTCTTGCTACAGTAATAAAAGCCCAAGGAGAGAGACCAGTATTAAGTAGTATTATGAATCAAATGGGACATGTAATAAACAACCCTCAACAGGTAGAACAAGTTGTTTCCTTTTTTCCAAATTGTATACCTCTGAGTTGCAGGCTTCAGATAAACAAATTGAGGAATATCTGGATCAAATTAGACTCCTTAATTTTACAGACTCTGAAAGAGACTATATGGACCTTCCCATAGCATTAGAAGAAATTGTAGAAGTTATAAGATCTTCCCTCTCTGTCCGGCACAGGGGATCTCCGCTCCATTCAGTCCCTAGACGCCACAAAGGCAGGGTGGAGTGGAGGTTTCTCTGGGTCTTGCTGACAAAGATTGGGTTCGGTCCAGGGTATATTGATATAATTAAGTTGTTGTATTCTCATCCCCCAGCTAAAGTGTTGCTGGGGAAGGATTTGACAATGCCGTTTGACTTGTCTAGAGGTACGCGGCAAGGATGTCCTCTCTCCCCCCATTTTCACCCTCTATATTGAACCACTTGCTGTGAAACTAAGGGATATGGTGGAACTTAAGGGGTTTGGGAGCGGGGGGCGGTGGTGGAGGACAAGATTTCGTTATACACTGACAATCTGCTTTTATATGTACAGGATCCAGTGAGAGCGGTTCCAAGGTTGAAACAAATATTTCAAGAGTTTGGTAGGAGGTGAAGCTTGGAAATAAATTGGATGAAATCATATGCACTTCCCATAGATCATAAGTTAGACCAATTAGAGTTAGCAATGCAGGTGGTGGGAGAAAAGGGCTCCCTTGAATATTTGGGAATCAAAGTAACGGTTAATCCTTCAGACTACTTTAAGGAGAACTTTAAAACCTTTGCTGAATAAACTGGAAACATTTTTTAAAATGGAACAGAATACCAATGAATATGGCCGATAGGATGGCAGTACTGAAGATGGTGGTTTTGCCCCAAGTTCTTTTTTTCTTAAATGCATCCCCTACTTGGAAAGTGGATAAATGGTTCAGTAGGATTGAAAGATTGATGAATACATTTTGTGGGGAAGGAAAAGAGCAAGATTAAAATACTTGGAATTAGTAGCCCCTAATGATGAAGGGGGATGTGCATTGCCATCCTTTCGGCTATATTTCATAGCCCGAATATTGTCTGCTGTAAAACAGAGAAATTGGGAATGGGTGGGAAAACTTAACGTAATAAACAGAGATATAGGACGCCCTTTCACCCTCATTTTCCTATGCTAACATGATGATAAGGGGGTGGTAATATCTGAAAAAAAATGTGTAAAATAAAAGGGGAATGGAATTTACTCCGATTTGGCACAATCCAAGGCTGAGTGAATTTTTGACGGTTCCTGATCCGGCATTTTGGGAAGTTAGAGGAATAAGGGAATTGGAGCACATTATTGGGGAGAAGGGTTTGAAATCTTTTAGAGAATTTCAGGATGAATTTGGATTACGAGAAGTAGATAGATTTATATTTTTTCAGATACAAAATGTAGATAGATCCACTAAAATGTTGCTTTTTTTTCTTTTCACAATTTATCACCATACTATATTTGATGAGCTAACAACACTTGAAGGCTCAGATAAGAAAAGTATGGTTGGATTATATATAAAAATGATGGTTTGAAGTCACTAAAAACTTAAAAGATAGGTTTAAAAAGAAATGGGAATATTCACCTGGGTTAATCATGGACACACAATGGAAGGCAGCATTCACATTTTGCATGGTATATATTTCACTCTGGTAAGCTTAAAGGACAACTGCAGCGGTATGACACTTATCCCCTATCCACAGGATAGGGGATAAGTGTTTGATTGCGCTCATGGTAAGTGCTAAGGCGCGTAGCGTCGACCTAGAGGTCGACTGTAACGCCCCGTCTCCTCCCCGTCCCCATACAGTTCTATGGGGGAGACGGGGAGGCACGAACGCTGCCTCCCAGCCTCTCCCATAGAGATGTATGGAGGAGGCGTCCCGGCTGCAACGTCATGCTGCGGCCGGCACGCCCCCTGCACGGGACAGCCGCGGCCCCGTACAGGAGATCCCAGGGGGTCCCAGCGGTCGGACTCCCCGCGATCAAACACTTATCCCTTATCCTGTGGATAGGGGATAAGTGTTAATCATCACACTGCAGATGTCCTTTAACCCCTTAACGACCACAGATGTAAATGTACGTCCTTGTTTGGCGGGACTTCCCACACCAGGACGTACATTTACGTCCTGTGTATGACCGCAAGCATCGGAAGGGTGCTCGCGTCATACACGGCAGGTTCCGGCTGCTAGCAGCAGCCGGGGACCCGCCGGTAATGGCCGACATCCGTGATCGCGCGGATGTCCGCCATTAACCCCTCCGATGCCGTGATCAATACAGATCACGGCATCTGCGGCATTGCGGCACTTTGATTGGATGATCGGATCGCCCACAGCGCTGCCGCGGGGATCCGATCATTCAGCATGACAGCCGGAGGTCCCCTTACCTAGCTCCGGCTGTCTCTCGGGGTCTTCTGCTCTGGTCTGCGATCGAGCAGACCAGAGCAGGAGATCACCGATAATAACGAGCAGTGCTGTGTCCTATGCATAGCACTGCACAGTATTAGGAATCAAACGATTGCTATAGATAGTCCCCTACGGGGACATAAAAAGTAAAAAAAAAGTTGAAAAATTTAAAAGTAAAAAAAAAAAGTGAAAAATCCCCTCCCGCAATAAAAATGAAAATTGTCAGTTTTTCCCATTTTACCCCCAAAAACGTAATTTTTTTAAAATAAACATATTTGGTATCGCCGCGTGTGTAAATGTCCAAACTATCAAAATATAATGTTAATGATCCCGTACGGTGAATGGCGTAAACGTAAAAAATTTTAAAAAGTCCACAAATCCTGCTTTTTTGTCACATTTTATTCAAAAAAAATTAATAAAAAATTATCTAAAAGTTTTATATATGCAAATGCGGTATCTAAAAAAAGTACAGATGACGGCGCAAAAAATTAGCCCTCATACCGCCCTATATACGGAAAAATGAAAAAGTTATAGGTGGTCAAAATAGGGCGATTTTAGATTACTGATTTTGTACAAAAAGTTTTAGATTTTTTTTAAGCGGTACAAAAATATAAAAGTATCTAGCCATGGGTATCCTTTTAATCGTATTGACCCACAGAATAAAGAACACATGTCATTTTTACCATAAAGTGTACAGTGTGAAAACAAAACCCTCTAAAATGTGCAAAATAAAAAAAAAAAATTTTTGGGTTCGCCGTACATTTTATGGTAAAATGAGAGGTTTCATTACAAAGTACAATTGGTCTCGCAAAAAACAAGCCCTTATATGGGTCTGTACATGGAAATATAAAGGAGTTATGGATTTTAGAAGGCGAGGAGGAAAAAACAAAAACGCAAAAATAAAATTGGCCTGGTCCTTGAGGTGAAAATGGGCTTGGTCATTAAGGGGTTAAAGAAAATAGGTCACTGGAGAGAGGATAAGTGTCCCAGATGTAAGGTAGAGGGAACAGATTTTGTTCATATTATGTGGTCATGTTTGGAGATTAAAGGGGTACTCCGGAGGAAAACTTTTTTTATTTAATCAACTGGTGCCAGAAAGTTAAACAGATTTGTAAATTACTTCTATTAAAAAATTATTAGCTGCTGAATACTACAAAGGAAATTATTTTCTTTTTGGAACACTGTGCTCTCTGCTGACATCACAAGCACAGTGCTCTCTGCTCTCTGTCCATTTTAAGAACTGTCCAGAGTAGGAGAAAATCCCCATAGCAAACATATGCTACTCTGGACAGTTCCTAAAATGGACAGAGATGTCAGCAGAGAGTACTGTGTTCTAGAAAGAAAATAATTTCCTCTGCAGTATTCAGCAGCTAAGTAGTACTGGAAGCATTAAGATTTTTTAATAGAAGTAATTTACAAATCTGTTTAACTTTCTGGCACAGGTTAACTTCTTTAATAAATTCTGGGAGCAAATATGGTGGAAATTAAAATAAGATTGCAGGTTGAGGAGTTTTCCCTTCTTCAGGTGTTATTGGGTATTCACAGGGAGGTAGTAGGGAACAAGGAGCCTTTTTAAGAACTTTTTTTCTGTGCTAAATTACTTATTATGAGGGTCTGGATGTCCTCGAACGTCCCAAGTCTTGGGCACTGGTATAATTTGGTAGAGAAAATTATGAAATTTGAAATATTATAGTTCAAGGGGGAAAAAAAAACCAAGAATTAAGGTTAAATAAGGGCAATTTTAACCCCTTAAGGACCAAGTCCATTTTAACCTTAAGGACCAGGCCAATTTTATTTTGACGTTTTCGTTTTTTCCTCCTCGCCTTATAAAATCCATAACTCTTTTATATTTCCATCTACAGACCCATATAAGGGCTTGTTTTTTGCGTGACCAATTGTACTTTGTAATGAAACCTCTCATTTTACCATAACATGTACGGCGAACCCAACATTTTTTTTTTAGGGAGGAACTTTAAATGAAAACTACAATTTTGCACATTTTGGAGTGTTTTGTTTTCACACTGTACACTTTAAGGTAAAAATGACATGTGTTCTTTATTCTGTGGGTCAATACGATTAAAATGATACCCATGGCTAGATACTTTTATATTTTTGTACCGCTTAAAAAAAAAATCAAACTTTTTGTACAAAATCAGTAATCTAAAATCGCCCTATTTTGACCACCTATAAATTTTTCATTTTTCCATATATAGGGTGGTATGAGGGCTAATTTTTTGCGCCGTCATCTGTACTTTTTATTGATACCACATTTGCATATTTAAAACTTTTAGATCATTTTGTATGAATTTTTTTTTATAAAATGTGACAAAAAAAAGCAGCATTTTTGGACTTTTTTTTTTACTTTTTACGTTTACGCCATTCACTGTTCGAGATCATTAACATTATATTTTGATAGTTCGGACATTTACGCACGCGGTGATACCAAATAGGTTTCTAAAAAAAATTTACGCTTTTTGGGGGTAAAATGGGAAAAACTGACAATTTTGATTTTTATTGGGGGAGGGGATTTTTCACTTTTTATTTTTACATTTTTCAACTTTTATTTTATACTTTTTATGTCCCCATAGGGGACTATCTATAGCAATCCTTTGGTTGCTAATACTGTTCAGTGCTATGCATAAGACATAGCACTGATCAGTGTTATCGTTGATCTTCTGCTCTGGTCTGCTCGATCTCAGACCAGAGCAGAAGACCCCGGGAGACCGTTGGAGCCAGGTGAGGGGACCTCTGGTCGCCATGCTGGATGATCGGATCGCCACGGCAGCGCTGTGGGCGATCCGATCATCCATTCAAAGTACCGAACTGCCGCAGATGCCATGATCTGTTTTGATCACGGCATCTGAGGGGTTAAAAGGGTTATCCAGGGAAAAACTTTTTTTATATATCAACTGGCTCCAGAAAGTGAAACAGATTTGTAAATGACTTCTATTAAAACATCTTAATCCTTCCTTACTTATGAGCTGCTGAAGTTGAGTTGTTCTTTTCTGTCAAAGTGCTCTCTGATGACACGTCTCTGGAACCGTCCAGTTTGGAAGCAAATCCCCATAGCAAACCTCTTCTACTCTGTGCAGTTCCCGAGACAAGCAGAGATGTCAGCAGAGAGCACTATTGCCAGACAGAAAACAACTCAACTTCAGCAGCTGATAATTATTGGAAGGATTAAGATTTTTTTAATGGAAGTAATTTACAAATCTGTTTAATTTTCGTGAGCCAGTTGATATAAAAAAATTTTTTTTCCTGGAATACTCCTTTAATGGCGGACATCCGCGCGATCGCAGATGTCAGCCATTACTGGCGGGTCCCCAGCTGCTGCTAGCAGCCGGAACCTGCCGTGTATCATTTTAATTGTATTGACCTAGAGAATACAGAAAACATGTTATTTTTTTTACAGTAAAGTGTACAGCCCGAAAACGAAACCCCCCCAAATTAGCAAAATTATGATTTTCGTTTAAATTTCCATACACCCAAAAAAAAATTTGGGGTTTACCTTACATTTTAGGGTAAAATGAGAGGTGTCATTACAAAGTACAACTGGTCACACAAAACGAGCCCTCATATGTGTCTAAGAATGGAAATATAAAAGAGTTATGAATTTTAGAAGGCGAGGAGAAGAAAACAAAAAACGCAAAAATAAAATTGGCTGTGTCCTTAAGGTGAAAATGAGTTCTTAAGGGCTTTTCTGTTTCTAAAAGTGTCACAAGTTGTCCATGGACAGAGCTACAATTTCAGACTGTTCATGGAAAGTAAACCTATTTTGTAATATATATATATATATATATATATATATATATATATATATATATTTTTTTTTTTTTTTTATATTGTCTATGAGAAATCCATTCTTCAGCAGATAGGTTACCCAAGCATGTTCATGATAGTTTAGCAATTCTGTATGTGTACCAAAATTTGCCAAAATAATCTTATAACTGAGTAATGAGAATGGATGTTTTGGGCTTAAATATACAGTCAGATCCAAAAACTTTTTACATGTTGATACTGATGAAAATTAAAGACCTTTTGTAATATGGTTGTTTACATTTTTTCGAATATTTAATAAAGAAAACGGCCCCTGAAAATCCCACCACTAGAGGTCCCAATACGTAGTGGGACACTAACCAGTCCTGCAGCAGCATCAGGTTTGTCCATGAGTCATGGACAAGGTTGCATGATCAGACACACCAATCACCTCCCACCACCACAAGGGACATGCCCCCTTCCCCTAGAGAGGATGTCTAACACTGTGAGCCAGTGAAGAGGTTATTATAATAACTATAGGTGATAGAGGCATGAAAATTACATGTACATGGTCAGAATTAGGTCCTGAGTAAAAAAAAAATTTGTCGGATCTGACAGGTATGCTTTAATCACTGCCTTTGCATTTTATGTTACTCTGTCATGCTCATATAAACACAAAAACATTCATGGACACAAACCTATTAAATGCAAATAGAAATTTTAATGTGAAGCGTGGATATTATCAGGAAAAACATTCTACTTAAAAAAAACAATCTTATAAAATCAGATTAGAACAGGGTACAATAGATTATAATCACAATTGTCATTGATTGCTTTACCATGTTTTAATCACAGCTCACATTTGCTGCCATCTTTAATATCCGCATAGTGTTCATTAACAGTTACATACTTTAAACTTCCTATATTAATGCCAGATACCCCCATCTGTCACAAAACGTGCAATAGAAAACATTTATGGCATCTGCTTACGCAAAAACAATATGTTCCTTTATCTTTGGTGTTTGACATCTTCTTTGGAATAATCACTTTGCAACGAAGCCTGTGATGTGCAAATATTCATGCAATCCGCCTTATAGTAAATTAAAAATGGGCCCCCTGGCTTGCCCAAGATTGCTGAAACCTTTTAGAGAACGTGTATTCACGTGAAATTAGGGACCCAGTAAGGAAACCCAATGTAAACACATACAGTAACAACAGGTTCATTGGAAAAGACAAGGGTATTGAGAGTTATTCTTGGTACCAAAGCAATGGAATTGGGATTATACAGAATATTACAAAATCGAACAATTCTGGTACAAGTACTGAACACTTAACGACTGGAATGCCTTATGTCACTTTACTGGCTGTTTTTAAAGGGGAACTCTGCCCCTAGACATCTTATCCCCTATCCAAAGGATAGGGATAAGATGTCAGATTGCCGGGGTCCCGCTGCTGGGGACCCCCGGGATCTACCATGCGGCACCCACCTTTAGCGGCTTCCGCAACCGCTGGAGGTCCTCAGGCTGAGTCCCTCTTGACCATGGGTACGGAAGATCGTGATGTCACGACTCCACCCCCGTGTGACGTCACAATCCACCCCTCAATGCAAGTCTATAGGAGGGGGCGTGACATGTCACACGGGGCGGAGTCGTACCTATGGTCGAGATGGACTCAGCCTGAGGACCTCCAGCGGTTCCGGAAGCCGCTAAAGGTGGGTGCCACATGGTAGATCCCAGGAGTCCCCAGCAGCGGGACTCCGGCGATCTGACATCATATCCTCTATCCTTTGGATAGGGGATAAGATGTCTAGGGGCAGAGTACCTTTAAGAGTCCTCGCCAGAAGATTGTTGGTGGCAAGAGACACAACAGCAGTATACTAAATACTATTCAAAGTGTATGGGTAAGATTAAGATACTGGGTGTCCATTATTCTAATAATAAGCTCAGCCTGACGTAATTCTTGCTTTATCATTTAGAAGACTGGAAAGTCTTGGCAGATGCAACCACATAGTCAGATGGCACGTACGGGTCACTACTGGTCAACTGAACATGAGTAGAGGTGGTGTAATGCTGCACTGGTGTCCACTTGCAAAGTGTAATCTCAGCAATATAAGATGTCCCTCCAAGTGACATAATTCAAGACTGTTGACAATAAATACATGTACAAACAGACGTTTTTCTTTCATAGCTCATTACAGGGCACTTTAGCACAAGTTCTGCTGTAGTGAAAATAGCAGCAGACATGAATCTTCCAGACAGAACAACTTCTTTCTTACTGATTTATGGTACAGCCAGCAGTAAACAAGAAAGCCTTGTGTGACACAATAGGACAGTATTCTCACACACATTAGAACGCTTAGTGCTGCTGTTCTAGGTAAACAGTAAGTGTTAGATAAACTGGTTTTCAGTATGACACACACAGTATATAAAGAAAGGTGTCATATTTGTCTAGTCAACAATGGAAAGATACACTCACATACTTAGCAGGGATTAGAGAGCCAAGACCTGCAGCAATGATGCGCTTCAATGTCAACATATGGCAACAGGTATCGTCCTAAAGCTACCACATAGTGGCACTTGGCTCAAACATTTGTGTAAACTTTTTTTTTTCCAGAAGTAATAGGAGCTACAGTACAGGTTGAGCAGCTAGATTGTGAATATATGTTATTCCTGAAACAAATTATCAGTTCATCTGGACTAAACAGTCTAATAGGGAGAGAGAAATGGGGTATTCAAATTTCAGCAGATAAAGTGTATTTATTGTATAATGAAAAGTTATATTATTTTCTAATACACTTTCTGGATCAATTCATCTTTCATTAGGAACCTTCATTCCTTACTTGCAGGGGATATAAATCAGTCCTAGTCACATGCGGGACACACAAGTGCATCCAAGTATTGTAACAAACTAGGTTTCCATCACATGATCAGGACTGGTTTATAGAACCATGGAAGAAAACCACAGGCAGAGATCTGCAACTGTAAGACAAGAATGCCGAAGTACATTGCAAATCTAGATGACTTTCATTATATAAGAAATATCATTTACTTGCTGAAGCCTTAAAGCACAACTGTCATGATATTAGGGCCATATAAAGTAACAACAGTATTTTAAATGTGCTTAGAATATCAATCCAGCATTACCTTTATCTACTTTATTGCAGGTTTTATGATCTCATAAAACACTTATGTATACAGCGAGTAACAGCCGGATAGGTGTGGCAAGGGGTTCGCTATGCCCAGAGCTGCGACGCCTATCGCCTTTTCTGCAGCGATGGGACCGCTGTCGCTTTTACGTGCTGCCAGTGAGTTCACTGAGCTCCCTCTCCCCTGGTTTTTGTGTCCATTAGAGGCAAAGATTGAATACACTCTCTGCCTCCAGCATTACACACCGCAGTGAGCGGACAGGCATCAGCAGCGAGCACTCGCTCAGTGAACTCGCCGGTGTTACCAGCACAACATAGAAGCAATTCTGGGCTATTGCATTGGTACTTGTGTCAATCACACAGCAGTCCCAGTGCTGCAGGAAAGGAGATAGGCATGGCAGCTCTGGGCATAGCGAATCCCTGGCCATGCCTATCCGACTGTTGCTAGCTGTATACAAAAGTATATGCCCCTTCCCATAGACTTGCATTAAGGGGGATAAGATGTCTAGGGGCGGAGTACCCCTTTAACGCTGATTCAGGATGTATTCACACGTACAGCATCCTGCACATATTTGATGCACAGGATTTAAAGCTGCAGATTTCAATGTAAACTAAATGATTAAGCACAGCTTCAAATCCTGTGTTCCTGTGAATACACCCTTAACATCAACAGAATTCGGAGTTCAACAGAATCAAATGGAATTAACCTTTTTACAGGCTTCACTTAAACCTTACGCCTGCTGGATCTTTAATAAATATCTAGATGACCTTCCATATAAGAGAGTACTGTTAAAAGTGCACAAAAGGTTTTCTTTTTTAACAGTCAGCTTATACCTATCATAAGCCATGCACATAAGATAGCGGTCGGCTAAACACTTGTTTTGCCGACAGCTAGCTTTTCCAATATCCTCACACACATGCACTGCTGGCTCAGCCAGGTGTGCATGTGTTCTGAATGGGGAGATGGGGAGAAAGCTGCTGTCCAACTCCACTGGCAGCATAGTTTCAAGAGAACAGAAGGACCAGGCAGCTAAAATCCAACATTACTAATCTTTCTTTCCTCTGATATCTGCTGCTGGGGGAAAGTCAGAAGGCTGCACTAAGTATTACATGGTTGGTTGCTCCTACTGAAATCAGAAGGTTTGGCTAGCATTTATCTGATGAAAGGAAACTGTCAGCTCTAGACCATGCTTAGAGCTCAAGTGTCAAAGAGGCTGTACTGAGCCTCAGAATGCATGCCTTTTCACTCCCCCACCCCTCCCAGCCCTGACTGATGGACATTGAGAACTCAGAGCGGAAACACAAGCCTTGTATATCAATCCTGCAGGGCAGGGAGGAAAGATGTGTACGTACTGCAGCTTCTTTGACACTTGATCTCAGAGCATGATCTAGAGCTGACAGATTCCCTTTACTTATATATTGGTTAATCTAACACGTCAGCCCCTAACTTTTTGTAGGTAACATAATATAGATAACCACACCATAATGCAATTGGTACACTGCTTTAAGAATAACTATGTTTAAAATAAAATACTAAAAATAAAAAAATTTGATTAGCCATGTTCTATATGATAAAAGGTTCAGGCTGTAGCATGAAAT
The DNA here is from genome assembly GCF_029499605.1 of Hyla sarda. NCBI lineage: Eukaryota > Metazoa > Chordata > Amphibia > Anura > Hylidae > Hyla > Hyla sarda. The sequence continues at coordinate 168,537,104 of NC_079191.1, forward strand.
GTGACAACATTTTCAGTGTGCATCTATACACACACACAATAGGACAAATATGACATTCATATAGGTGTGAAGGTAATATGGCAATCACAGATTAATACTTCTCTAGTTAATACTTCCAATGTGTACTCTTAGCACACTGAAATGGTTTATATAATGCACTGCTCTGAAGCCCTGATCTAGCCAAAACCTGGGAAGAATGACATCTTAACATGGCACATTCAAATAAATTAGGATCTTTTCTGGATGGGGGAAGCATAAGGACAGTTTCCTCTATTTAACCTACACAAATACGTTAACATTTATGCAAAAAATACCTATTCATGGACCGGTCTATAAAGTGACATTTCTGCACATAGAGGTTATACCTCGGAAAACTAGATTGCAGCTCTCCTCTACAAAAGGCACAATAAGTAAATTGGCAAACCCTTCTTTTTTGTCTATATAAAACCTAAGATACAGAATACAAAATATATATATATATTATAATTTTATTTGAAAACATAATGTATGTGCTCCTCATTTCCATAGCTCATACTTGCATGAGCTTACAGTATATGCTTAAAAATACTAAAGGATAAGGCAAAGTGACTTTAGGCACATGTTTACCTTGTTATTATACTAATATGTCAGACATAAATTGATAAAATTATTTACTATATCTTTTCTAGCTTATGGGCCATTGCCGATTCCAAAGTGGTCCTGTATTAGAAATGAATGCTAAAGGGGAGGATTGTGTAAAGCCCATGGCATTCATGCCATATCTTTTACCTATTGTATGGTAGACACAAGAGACCAATTGCAGGACTGGCCCCAGTAATCGCTCAACATTCAGATTCTTCTATTCTAAATCTACAAGCTGTGCTTTACAGAGTTACAACGTACCTGCCTGGGACAAAGCCTGAGAATTGTGACCTGGAAATAAATGTAAGGCACCTTGTTAGCATTGCTTATCCCTGGATAACAGTCACCACTGATAGTTTGCAGCATATAGTTTTATATTGGGTGACATCATATTTTACCTGGCAAAAGGCTTGTGTGTATGCACTTTTAAAAGCACGTACCACTGATAAAGTACATTTAGAATACCCATTGAGAGAAAATACCATCACCAGCAGAAGCCAAACAGTGTGCTAAATAGAAAAAGCAAAGCTGTAAAAAAAGGTGAAATGATTGATGGAGAAATGTCCTCCTTCCCTAGAACAACCTGGCATAGTTCAAGTAAAAACCACAGCTCAATGGCTTCCATCACTAACAACTAGTAAAAATGATCAAGTCCCTGCGCATCCAAATACCTCCTGGTTTATTTAGGTATATAACTAGGTTACTAGTACATCAACTGCAAAAATGAGGAGTTTACCATACACAAAATACATGACTCCGCATTGCGGCTGACAACATTAAATACTTAGTGTAATGTAATGAATAAAGTGTGAAAGCAGTAACTAGAAATGTTAGACCTCCTTCCAATGTGTCTGTGAAAGGAGAACTTGTACATTGTGTCTAAATGAACCTGGCCATAGAGGCAGCTGTTGACATAGTTGAGAAGAGCATTGAAAAGCATTAAGGACGTTTCTAGCATTCAAGTAGAGGTGCTATTCATTCACAGGTCGGTACTGGACTTGGCAGTAAGAGCCTGGATGCGTGTAGAGTTGCAGGACTTGCAAAGGATGTGTCCATCTAATGGATAGCAGCCTTGATTTTCCCCTTCAGAGAGAAGGCTTCCACAATCCTGTAGTGAACACAACCCATATTAAAGATATTAAATCTGGAGGCAAGGACTGTACACATGGAAAGAATGGTCAGAATCTTCTGGAAGAACATACCTCACAGCGGTAACACTGAACATGGAAGTCACGATCCAGTGCTACAATACGAACAGTTTCCTCCTGGCCAGGAGCAGGCATGATTGGTTCCTTACACACAGAACACCTTGGGGCAAATTTCCTAAAAGGCAGAGGAACAATGAAAAAAAAATGTAAAACTTTGACCCTGTAAAAAGGGATCTCATGTATTTAAAGCATTACTGTCACTTTAAGAAAATGTTGTACAGATGTGTTAAAAGTTTTGATCATTCAGGGTTTCAGAGTAAATTTGAGCTGGAAGAAGTGCACGGATGAGCCCTTCACTCCCTGGCACATTGCTTGACCGGACTTGTAGCAGGAGATGGGCTCCACAGACTTACAATGGAGTCTGTTTAATGCTACAAGTTGGATTGAACATCAAGTTGGGGATTGAAGCGCACAGCTTCATATATGTTGTGATCAGTGGGGGTCCCATATAGCAAATATAACATTTTAAAATACTTATAAACTTCCTGGGCATTAGGGCCTTATAAAAGACTTTAACCACTTAAGGATTTAGAGCGTACCTGTACGCCCTGAGTCTGCTCCCTTTCTATAACGCTAGGCCACGGTGTCATAGCGGGTAAGGCCCGGCCGGGAACTGTGGCTAATAGCGTGCGGCACAGATCACGGTGCAGCGCGCTATTAACCCTTTAGATGGGGCGTTCAAAGTTGATCGCCACATCTAAAGTGAAAGTAAACTACTCCCGGCTAGCTCAGTGGGCTGTTATGATTTTTTAAAGGTAAGGAGGAAAGAACAAAAGTGCAAAAACGGAAAAACCCTGAGTCCTTAAGGTGTTAACCATGGTTTACGCCGAAAGTAAGCAGCTCCATGTTTTTATTGATGTGTATTCTGAATGAAAGGAATTGTTCACTGAGCTGGATAAACCTATGTGAAGAGCCTGGTGCAGCCTCTAAAGGACTGGAGTTCAATGTCCCACAGGCCGTTTCACTTATACAGCAAGCGCAATTTAGCGAACCATTACAAACTATATGTACATTCAATTGGCTCCAGCATAGAAAAATAACACACACAAGATGCATCCCCTGAGATTTTAAAGCTTTAGGACATTTAAATAAAAGAAAGATCAAAGAAAGTCAGTCAGTCTTAGGAAATTCTTATCGTGCTACCCAGGATTTAAACATACCACCCAGGGATTAAATGGATTAGGGGAGAAAAAGTTTTCATTTCCCTGGTCACAAATAAAGATGTATTTCACACTTATTCAAGAAACTCAACACAAGCCTACATAAATGAAGTATAGAAGAAGGGAGCAGCTGGTATTCTATTTGTTAAATGGAAAGGTATCTATAATATCCTAGGAAGAGAGTCTCATAAGAAAGTCTGGAGTCTTAAGAATTTCAATACCTTAAACTAAACTAAAAGTTGATGTAATAATAACTTAAAGGGAATATGTCAGCTGTATTTGCTGGTAAGCGCTGCAGACACTCCTGGATAGCTATTAAAGGAGATATCCAGTGCTGAAATATGTATCCCCTATCCTAAGGATAGGGGATAAGTTTCAGATCGAGGGGGTCCAACCCGCGATCTCCTGTACAGGGCCCCGGCAGCCTGTGGGAAGGGGGCGTGTTTACCACCGCACGAAGTGGAGGCTGACAGCTCCCTCAATACAACTCTATGGCAGAGCCAGAGCACTGCCATAGTGCAGTACTGAGGGTGTGTGTCGGCCGTCACTTCGTGCGTTGGTAGACACCCGCTATCTGGCCAGCGACCCGGGGCCCCATATAGGAGATCGCGGGGGACCCCAGCGGTCGGATCCCCCGCAATCTGAAACTTATCACCTATACATAGGATAGGGGATAAGTCCTTCAGCACTGGATATCTCCTTTAAAGTATAAAAGCAAATTGTACCGATCCTGGAACCGAAGGTGGTAACATAAAATTGCACTCAGCCAAGTGCCAGAGCCTTGCACAGTAGGGGAAAAAAGTATTTGGTCAGCCAACAATTGTGCAAGTTCTCCCACTTTCTCCCAAGATTACAGGCCTGTAATTCTCATCATAGGTAAACCTCAACTATGAGAGACAGAATGAGAAACAAAAATCCATAAAATCACATTGTCTGATTTTTAAAGAATTTATTTGCAAATTATGATGGAAAATAACTGTTTGGTCAATAACAAAAGTTCATCTCAATACTTTGTTATACACCCTTTGTTGGCAATGACAGAGGTCAAACATTTTATGTAAGTCTTCACAATTCTTTCACACACTGTTGCTGGTATTTTGTCCATTCCTTTATGCAGATCTCCTCTAGAGCAGTGATGTTTTGGGGCTGTCGCTGGGCAACACGGACTTTCAACTCCCTCCAAAGGTTTTTATGGGGTTGAGATCTGGAGACTGGCTAGGCCACTCCAGGACCTTGAAATGCTTCTTACGAATCCACTAATTCGTTGCCTGGGCAGTGTGTTTGGGATCATTGTCATGCTGAAAGACTCAGCCACGTTTCATCTTCAATGTCCTTGCTGATGGATGGAGGTTTTCACTCAAAATCTCACGATATGTGGCCCCATTCATTCTTTCCTTTACTCGGATCAGTCATCCTGGTCCCTCTGCTGAAAAAACAGCCCCAAAGCATGATGTTTCCACCCCATGCTTCACAGTAGGTATGGTGTTCTTTGGATGCAACTCAGCATTCTTTCTCTTACAAACACGACATGTTCAGTTTTTACAAAAACTTCTACTTTGGTTTCATCTGACCATATGACATTCTCCCAATCCTCTTCTGGATCATCCAAATGCTCTCTAGAAAACTTCAGATAGGCCTGAACATGTACTGGCTTAAGAAGGGGGGACATGTCTGGTACTGCATGATTTGAGTCCCTGGCGGCGTAGTGTGTTACTGATGGTAGCCTTTGTTACTTTGGTCCCAGCTCTCTGCATTCACTAAGTGCCCCCGTGTGATTCTGGGATATCTGCTGACTGTTCTTGTGATCATTTTGATACTACGGGGTCAGATCTTGCGTGGAGCCCGAGATCGAGGGAGATTATCAGTGGTCTTGTATGTCTTGCATTTTCTAATAATTGCTCTCACAGTTGACTTCTTGCCTATTGCAGAATCAGTCTTCCCAGCCTGGTGCGGGTCTACAATTTTGTTTCTGGTGTCCTTTGTCCTTTGACAGCTCTTTGGTCTTGGCCATAGTGGAGTTTGGAGTGTGACTGAGTATGCGAACAGGTGTCTTTTATACTGATAAGTTCATATAGGTGCCATTAATACAGGTAACGAGTGGAGGATATTCTCCCCCCCCCCCCCACTCTGTCGCTCATGGTTGAGGTATACCTATGATGAAAGTTACAGGCCTCTCATCTTCTTAAGTGGGAGAACATGCACAATTGGTGGCTGACTAAATACTTTTTTCCCCACTACTTCATTTGACTTCACCTCCCAGCCTCTTCATGATTTATGTACAGGGCTCAAGGAAGAGAGAATATCAGAACAGATCAGATAAATCTCTGTAGCAGCTGGCACTGGAGGTGCATATGAATCTGCTCTAAAATGTCCTCTCAATTTGGGTGGCAAAGCTATGTGGTATTCTGTCTTTCTCATGCACAGGATGTCTTATGTATCAATGATCAATGATTTTATAAGCAAGGCTAAGAAAAGTCTATTTCTTGGTTGGTCTGAATGGAAACTGAGTAACTGCAATATAGAACACAATATAGATGTTTACTCTTCAAATGGGGGAGCATCTTGATGCAGGTTCCTGTTCACACATCCCTCTATAAGTGGTCTAGGGTCTCATCCTGAGGTGTGTGTACTCCATAAGGAACACATGTTGCCTCATGTGAGTACTCACAATGTCCCAATGTGGATCAAAATGTATGCGACAAACATTGGAGTACAAGTCTCGACAAAAACCCAACAATAGAAAGGGTTAAAACACTGCCATATTTTACATACACTTCATTAGGGAAGTTGAGTAAACAGTATCTGCTGTGTCTGCTTTATTTCTAATCTAGATATAAATTACTACATTGAGAGACTAGATATATACAGTAAGCATTGCACTCTTGTTTTATTATGTTTTCAAAATGTATTGAGCCATTTGATATATAACCACTCATGTAGAGCCTCACATTAAAGAGAACCTGTTGCATTGAAAATTTAGTTTCATTAGCAAGCATCATGTTAAATAACAGGAGATACTGAGCAGACTTATAGTATTGAGGGAAAAGTTGCACCATGGCATGTCATTTAATCATGTAAATCTCTGTCCATTCTGGGCTAAGTAGTTATGCGAGTGGTCCTACTCAGTGACTACAGCCATCTTTATAACAGTACATATATAAAGAGCTGTTAGCCATTGTGTAGGACCGTCTACATGACTACTTAGCCCAGAATGAGCAGATATTTACATGACTTAATGACAAATTATCCTGGAAATTTTTCCACAAAACTATACATAATATATGTAATAAAAATATTCCTAAGCCCCATAGAGGTTAAATAGAGCACTGACTCCGTACACATGGTACTGTATATTCTTTCAGGGGATAATTTTCTTCTGCTTTTGGGATAGGTGGCGGTCCCAGCAGTCAGACCCCACAATCCGCTTGTTATCCCCTATTCTGTGGTTAGGGAATAACTTTTGTAGTTGGGAGTACCTCTTAACTAGGAAAATAATTCTTTGCCCCTCCCCCCCATGTTCTCTGTTTTTGGCCACAACCATTTAGTCCCTCTATTTTCATGCAATATCTTACTTTTGGGTTAAAATAGAACTGCATGTATTTCCTGATGACAAGAAAAAGATGTGTCAACACGGAGTAATATTTTGAAATTTGTCAAGCTTACAGTCTGACAAGCTGCAGCAGTTATGCTTCCAACGTGATGTGCGAGGAACATGTACTTGTTCGGCACAAAAAGCAACCTCACAGACGTTCTATAGAGAAGCCATACTGTGCTGGCCTGCTCATTAGGATTCATCCTTGTCATTTCGCCACAATTATGAGGGATATGTCTGGTTTGTGTAAAAAAGCTTTGTTCCTCTCTGTGATGTCAGTTTGGGGAGATAGTTTGGAGCAGCAGTCTGAAGCCATTTCTGTCAGAGTCCTCTAATTACAGTTTCTCTTGAATTTGAAGACGAAGTTATGAGATATAAACTTACAGATGTCAGTTTGGATTTCCCGCAGCTATTGGGGGGGGGGGGGGGGGGGGGTAATGTGCACTAACAGCCACAAGAATCTTCGGCCACACTAATTATGCCTATTCCTTTATAATTGTCTATACGTTGTAACACGCTGATCATCTACAATTATATTAGAAATAATCATTCTTATACAAGTAACCACATAAGTGAATGTCATGTATTACCTTAATAACTGCCCAAAAAACTTTCTAGTCTTGACCAGCTACTAGACTTTTTTAGGGAACACCTAAAAACTTTAGTGAAACTTTATTTTGCTATAAAGTGTAGTTGCAGCCTTCCTGCCTTGAAAAGCTATTAGGAATATACCAGGCCTTTGCATTGTGATGACAACCCCTTTCATGTGCTTCTACTGCTAGAAACTCCAACTATAAATTTAGGGGGGTAGGAATCTAGAAGTTTGGGTGGATTCTTCCTTTTAAGATTTTGATATCTGGTTTCTACTGATGATGCTAGAACTTTTAGCATCCTAAAGACAGTAACATATGGCAATGTGCAGTTAAAATTCTAATCTAATTTTAACAAACATCCTCTAAACAGAAATTAGCAATAAATAATCAGTTTTATTTTACAATGTTTTTCTATTTAGAATACAAAGCCATTTTGAAACCTAATAAAAAAAAAAAAAAACCTACTTGTGGAAATCCTCGATGCAGTGAATGTGGCCGGATGCATCCACGGTGAAAGGAATGCCATCCAGACTACGAAAGCACACTACACAGATGAAGCATTGGGGGTGATAGGCTTTCCCGGTGGCTCTCAGGATCCTTTCCATGATTGGCTTGGAACAGACGCTGCACTGCTCCAGCGTGCGCTGCAAAAGAAAGATAACACAATGCTTATTAACACTGAAATATGTTCCATGTCTCTAAAAGGAACAATGCAGCATCAATATTTGGCTGTAATAATTTTTTTTTTAACCAGCTATCAGTATTCTTATTTACTGCAATGCAAAGATCAGCATGATAGTCCATCCTGCTGACATACAGTTCTCCAAGTCGCAAGTGGCTTCTAAACACTGGAGGGTACGAATAAGACACTGCCACGTCCATTGGTAAACATATTGGTTAACTATAGATGTTCATTACAAATGGCTTTGAAATACATGACCTCTTTACTTGAGCTGTTCATAAATGTTTACTCAGTGATAGGTGACAAACCCAACAATTTGCTGTCTTTCAGCAACTATCCTGAACCATGCCAGCAATTTGTTTTAACACACGGTTAGCAGGGAGTGGGGTGGGGTCTGGCTTATCCATTTATCCCATAGATGGCAATTTTCTCTTTTTAACTTCCCAAACTAACATTTTATTTGCAAGTATAAAGCAGCAGAAGTCCATGGCAGATCCCCACATTGGGCATAGGCACTATTGACCAACAGCATGAAAACATTAGTTGCCATACTTCGCACTTCTTCCATGAAACCAACTCCTCATTCCGTCATCTATAATTTACCGCAGCAGATAATTTCAAATGAAAACTTTAGTTGTTTTGGGATTCAAGGGATGTAATTAGCCTGAACTTGGACGGAAACCAACCTAAACATTTCAGAAAGTCCCGTTCGCTACAAAAATAGCCATCGTATTTAAATAGAATTTTTTCCTTTAATAAATACCTTCCACAGTGATGACTTTTTGGAATCCTAGTTTCCTAACCAAAAGTTATTTTTTCAAGTTGAAAACTAGGACATCATGGGCCACACACACAAACAATATTATATATGTGTGTGTGTATGTGTATATATATATATATATATATATATATATATATATGTATACACACACGTCTGTGTAAATGATGTGGTTTCTTAAAATGGGACTAATATTTTTGGTATTTTTGATGTACCGTATTTATCGGCGTATAACACGCACTTTTAAAACTTAAATTTAAGGCAAAAAGCCTGCCTGCGTGTTATACGCCGATAAATCTTCTGGTCACTGATCTAAAGCGGCCGCTTGTTAAGTATTAGCAGCAAGGCCACGGACACTTTAAATCAGTGACCAGCGGCATCTCCTCCCCGCTCTGGAAAACTGTCACTTGTTTTCTCCCGCACTACTGGTACTGGTGGATAGTGCGGGAGACGCTGATTAAAATGAGCCCTACACCTTGTCCGGATCTGCCCTACCTTTTAATCAGCGTCTCCCGCACTATCCACCAGTACCTGTGGATAGTGCGGGAGAAAACAAGTGACAGTTTTACTTTTAATTTTCCCTACCTCCCCCCTCCCTCATCATTCCCCCTTTTCCCCCGCTTTTCATAGTTTTGTTTATTTTCCTTACCTGGCTGCGCTTCGGCAGGTCAGGTCAGGCAGGGGGTCTTGCGGGCTGCGGTCAGTGAAGCAGATGAGTGACATCCTCTGCCGGCTTCTCTGTGCGGCATCAGTGACGTCACTTTTCATTTCCTGTAGTCGCCGCCAAAAAGTGACATCCCTGATGCCGCGCAGAGGAGGTCACTCATCTGCTTCACTGACCGCAGCCCGCAAGACAGCCGAAGCAAAGCCAGGTAAGGAAAGGGGAAGAGTGGTTTTCAACCTGCGGACCTCCAGATGTTGCAAAACTACAACTCCCAGCATGCCCGGACAGCAGTTGGCAACATCTGGAGGTCCGCAGGTTGAAGACCACTGCCTGGGGGGATGATGAGGCAGGGGGAAATGATGAGGGGGGGGGATGATGGGGACATGATCAGACAGGGTGGGGGGATAATGAGGGGGGAATGATGGGGGGACATGATGAGACAGGGTGGGGGGATGAGACAGGGTGGGGGGATGATGAGGGGGGGATGATGGGGGGCATGATGAGACAGGGTGGGGGGATGATGAGGGGGTAATGATGGGGGACTTGATGAGACAGGGTGGGGGGATGATGAGACAGGGGGAAATGATGAGGGCGGGAATGATGAGGGGACATGATGAGACGGTGGGGGGATGATGAGGGGGGAATGATGGGGGGCATGATGAGACCGGGTGAGGGGATGATGAGGGGGTAATGATGGGGGGAATGATGAGACATGGTGGGGGGATGATGAGACAGGGGGAAATGATGAGGGGGGGAATGATGGGGGGACATGATGAGACAGGGTGGGGGATGATGAGACAGGGGGAAATGATGGTGGAGGGAGGCACTAAAGGCTTAACGTCTATATGGCTAGTGGTGGTCTATGACAGGGGGCAATGATGAGACTGTGGGGGGATGATGAGACATGGGGGGTGGCGATGAGAGGGGTAAATGTGGCACAGGGATTGATAAAAGGGAAGGAATGATGTGGCACTGGAGGGGACAGGGCCAAGCTGAGGTGCTGAGGAAAACAAAGTGGGGGGGATGATGTGGCATTTAGTCCAAGTTATTTATTGTAAAAATGTAAAATTTATTTAACATTTTATTTTTTTTACTTAAATTTCCCTGTTAAAATGGGGGGGGGGGGGGGGTGTTATACGCCAGTGCGTGTTATATCCCAATAAATACGGTATATTGATTGAAAAAAAAAAAAAAGCTGATCTTTTATTGGTTCCCCAACATGCAACGTTTTGGCTGCAATTGCATATTGAACTTTGTGTAAAAAGAGCTTTACACAGACCGCTATAATTTTTATAAATTGAAAAACCAAGGAATAAGGGTCTATAGCTCTGATCTTTTTATGAACATATTAGCATTTCCTGTGAACTGTAATATGATGGGAATTACTAATTACAAAAACCTGCAGTAACTCCTTCGATTTCCAAAAATTGAGCAAACTCCTATTTTACAAAAAGGACATAGATTGAAATTCTTCTTTTCTGCATCGTCATCACTCAGCAGGTTAACCTGCAGTCCTATACAAAACAAAGGAACTGAATAACAGAGTGAGCTTAACTACGGTACATCTTTTAATATACAGGATATTATTTGGATCCTTCATGATGAGCAAATCCTAAGAAATGCCCATCCTAATAGGCAGAACGAGGTTTACATAAGGTTATAAAAAAAAAAAAAAAAAAAAAAAAAAAAAAACATACTGCGCTATTCTGTTAGCAGTACCTATGTCAGACATGAAATTGAACTCCTAGACCTTTTCCTCTATCATGGGAAGATGCCAAGCAGAATGTGAGCTGCCTCCCAGCTGTGAGGATCACATATGTAGTCAGACATCAGACTGACAGATCACCCCAGTGGCACTCCTTTTGTGCAATGAGGACACCTCTGTCTTGCGCTGAAGTACACAACACCCTTTAGTTCCATTTCAGCCCAGAACGTATTTAAAACAAAGTTTAAAATCTAGACATAAAAAAACAACAGTGGCCTAAAGACAACCTCCACATACCAAATCTACACTGACACTTTCAATGCAGATTTCCTATTGGCAATGACATCTTTCCCTTCTTCATGACAGATGCTACAAGTGCACAAAAATGAAATGGATTGACAATCTATACATAGCTAAATAAGCATCAAGAAGTTACTAGAGTGTCTAATGGTTCCTATGTCAAACGATGTTTTAGACTGTTAACCCCTTAATGACCCAGCTAGTTTTGGCCTGTATGACCCAGTCTGTTTTTTCAAATCTGACATGTGTCCCTAAGTGGTAATAACATTGGACTGCTTTTACCTGGCAAAGTGATTCTGAGATTGTTTTTTTGAGACATATTGTACTAAATTTTTTTGATACATGAAGCGATTTTTGGGTAAAACTCAAAAATATTGTGAAAAATTGGAAAAAAATTGCATTTTTCTATATTTGAAATTCTCTACTTGTAAGAGAAATAGTCATGCCAAATACATTTTGTTATTAACCCTTTGTCAGTTTTTGAATTTTTTTCCCCTCCTTACCTTTTAAAAATCATAACCCTTTAAATTTTCCACCTAAAATTCCATATGATGGCTTATTTTTTTGTGCCACCAATTCTAATTTGTAATGACATCAGTTTTTTTTACTCAAAAATCTACAGCGAAACAAAAAAATCATTGTGTGACAAAATTGAAATAAAAATACATTTTTGGTAAAAATTACACTCTCTTTATTCTGTAGGTCCATACAATTAAAATGCTACCCTACTTATATATAGGTTTGATTTTGTTGTACTTTATGCACGAAAATGAATACGTTTAAAAATGTCCTCTTCTGACCGCTATAAACTTTTATTTTTCCGCATATGGTGATTTATAAGGGCTCATTTTTTGCGCTGTGATCTGAAGTTTTTATCGGTACCATATTTGTTTTGATCAGACTTTTTGATCGCTTTAAATTAACCTCTTAAGGACGCAGGGTGTACCTGTACGCCCTGCTCCCGGTATTTAAAACAGGTCACGCCGTGAGCCCGCATCATACCGGGTCAGCCCCTTATGATAGCCGGGACCCTGGGCTAATAGCGTGCGTCACCGAGATAGAGAGAGAGAGAGAGACACATTTATTTATTTTATTTTTATTTATTTTATTTTTTTACTTCTGTAGAACAGCTCCCCCCATTGTCTGCCCTGCCAAGCACAAAAGATGCAGTAGCAGGACAACTAAACAGCTCATTTACTTACTTAAAAATATTACTCCACTGTGCTTCACCCGGAAGTGAAGCATGCAGGAGGGCACAGATGCGGGATCTCGGGACGGGTAAGGGACATCGGGGAAGGGGGACAGGAGACTGGGGACACTTAGCAGAGCAGTGTGTGTGTCCCGATCCCCGTGATCAGGACACACACCGCTCTGCTCAGTATTTTTATATGCGAAAAGCTGCCATCAGCTAGTCAGATTTGACTAGCTGATAGTAGCGATCGCGGTGAGGGGGGTCAACGAAACCCCCCTAGGTCTCGAGGCAAGATGGCTGGCTCTTCGTGATAGCCACCATCTTACCTGGCATGGCGGGATGCCGCGAGTAGCGGCCAGTATCTGCATGACGTACATGTACGTCATAGGTCGGGAAAACCATCCCGGTCATGACAAACATGTATGTCATGGATCGGGAAGGGGTTAAAATTGCATCTAAATACAATCTATATAAATAAAAATTCTATAGTAATAGTTGAATACCTGAGACCATCCGTTAATAGGATTATTTACAATATAATTTCATAGTACTGGGTGACACTTTCAAGATGGACCCTGCAAAACTGATTTAAAGTTGTTCTGTCTAAAAGCATCACACCCTTTCTTGTGATTTAAGTGTAATATTAGAGAAGATCTATTACAACGACATGCATTTAAAAAAAAAAAAAAAGTATCTACTGTATAAAGTAAAGATCGTCTACAGAAAAGCTAGTAAATGGTGATCCTCCCCCCCCTTATGGCCTGTACTCACTTGAAATAGTAACTTTTCCCACACCTTTTTGCTTAAAGGGGTACTCCGGTGCTTAGACATCTTATCCCCTATCCAAAGGATAGGGGATAAATAAGATGCCTGATCGCGGGAGTCCCACCGATGGGGACCCCCGTGATCTTGCACGCGGCACCCCGTTTGTAATCAGTCCCCGGAGCGTGTTCGCTCCGGGTCTGATTAGCGGCGACCACAGGGCCGACGGCGTGTGACGTCACGCTCTGCCCCTCAATGCAAGCCTATGGGAGGGGGGGTGATAGCGGTCACGCCCCCTCCCGTAGGCTTACATTGAGGGGCGGAGCATGACGTCACACGGGGGCGGAGGCGTGACGTCACACGCCGCCCGCCCTGTGGTCGCCGGTAATCAGTACCGGAGAGAACACGCTCTGGGGACTGATTACAAACGGAGTGCCGCGTGCAAGATCACGGGGGTCCCCAGTGGCTGGACTCCCGCGATCAGGCATCTTATCCCCTATCCTTTGGATAGGGGATAAGATGTCTAAGCATCGGAGTACCCCTTTAAAGTGAATCAGTCACAAAGACGGACCATACTACAAGAGTGATTTTTCTTTACTAAACAGAGCAGGCTTGCCTGTGGAAGTTCACTTTAGATTTTGGGGGACACTTTTTTGGTGCAGCAGCTATAAAATTAAAGACGACTCTCACTTTGATGTAACTGTGCTTAAGTAATCCAACAACACCAAAACGTGTCACAAACGGAATGAACTACTGAATGCTAGGCAATTCTTGGGTGTAAACAAATAGAATTATTATGATGTTCAAATCTTGAAAGGATTGTGAATAAACTATGACACTTTTACCTGTTTGTTTATATCGTTCTGATGTGCAGAAAGAATTGAATCCGTATCGCATGGTTGAAGTGCTGTTAACAATTCTTGCAATGATTTACCCTTGTGAATATAAAAGCACAGCACTTACATGGATATCAGGTGCTGGAACGCTAGATGATGATGAAAGGTTTTACAGTAGACTGTATAGTACATTATGTTCATGTACTTAATATGCACATATCACAGCATGCTAGGATTTCAGACCACACTTTTTTTTTATGGTACATGTAAAGCGGCTGGTGTCAGTTATCTCGCCAATTAATAACACCTTCTAAAAAACATCAGCATGTTCACATTGGCATGCAATGAAATATTGAGATTAACACTCTCTTGTAAGGTTACACTGTGAAGTGGAGGGAGGAATGGCGTTCTGCTCAGAATAGAACTTTTGCAACAGAGAACTAGACAAGCTTCTGACCAGAAATCATCTCAGCATGGCACAAAGTGAAGTGACAGACACTTGGTAAACATTAACTGTTCCATTTGCCATCTTATGTTTAAAAATGGGTGCCACAAGTGACCCCAAAGCATTCTTTCCTCATTACAGAGTTAGGACAAATACTGTGCTTTCAGTGTACAATTAAATTTTAAAAGACTATATTTAGTTCAAACAGATTCCTAATGGACATTAAAACTGAATGCAACCTTATATATATATATATATATATATATATATATATATATATGTATACCCTTCACAAGTTGAGGCTGTCCATTTTCTACTGCCCTATTTGCCCTAGTGATAGAACCATTAGCAATAGCATACTAATGTCATCTAAAAGCCCCTAACTCTACTACGCAACCTCACCATTTCATTAAATCTCCTCCCTCTTCCATATATGGAATGAATTTTCCTTGCTTAAACAAGTTTCCTTGCTTAATCAAAGACAGAGCTTTGGGAGTTCACTCTTCTCACTCGGATCGGTGGACAGAGCTAAGGGAGTTCTCTCTTCTCACTTGGGTCGGTGGACAGAGCTATGAAAGTTCTCTCCTCACTTGGATCGGTGGACAGAGCTAAGGGAGTTCTCTCTTCTCACTTGGATCGGTGGACAGAGCTATGAAAGTTCTCTTCTCACTTGGGTTGGTGGACAGAGCTATGAAAGTTCTCTCTTCTCACTTGGGTCGGTGGACAGAGATATGAAAGTTCTCTTCTCACTTGGGTCGGTGGACAGAGCTATGAAAGTTCTCTTCTCACTTGGGTCGGTGGACAGAGCTATGAAAGTTCTCTCCTCATTTGGGTTGGTGGACAGAGCTATGAAAGTTCTCTTCTCACTTGGGTCGGTGGACAGAGCTATAGGACTTTCTCATTGGAAATAGCTGATCTAATATATGAAGATGTGTTTCCTTAATATTTTTTATTAGATGTGTGGTGAGCTTTATGTGCCAGATGTTTTCAAAATGATTTATCATACACCACTTTTGCTCTAAAATAAGTTATTATAAAAAGGGATCAGGTGAGCAGAGGACAAAGTAGCTGTTCTTTTTATATTTAATAATGCAGTGAATCTGTTTTGCTCCACTTTTTAGCACAAAAGTCACCACATATTAGGGGCAGCAATTTTCACTTACCCCCTCCCCCACGGTGTTTAAAAAAAAAAAAAAAAAGTGTGTTTCCTAAGAATTTTTCACTTATTTAGAACTTTACCTATTCTTGTTCCTAAATCATACAGCATGACCCTACAAAGGGCCATCTTAAAATAATTATGGAGACATTGTTGACTATTGACAACCGTTATGTAGATTTGTAAGTTATCAGGAGGTTTCCCTTCCCCCAAAATATGTAACAAAAATAAATACAAATTAATCCTGCCACCTCCATTAATCAATTGATTGTAGGGGATGTTGTACCCCTGCCTCTTCATTTCTTACCAGGTACAGCTTCATACATTTGGTAGTGGCAATGACTAGTAATGCAGCTCAGTACCAATGACCAAACACAGGCATACAGTGCTACAGAACGTTTACTCAGCTGAGCAGTGTTGATGTTGGCAGTCAGACCCCAAAGGACACATCTTCAATATTAAAGGGGTTATCCACCATGAGGTGATTTTAGTACATACCTGGCAGACAGTAATGGACATGCTTAGGAAGGATCTGTGCTTGTCTTGGGGCTAAATGGCTATGTTGTGAGATTACCATAACACTGTAGCTAGCTTTTTGTGAACTGGTATTTCCTGTTTGACTTTTCTTTTTTTGACTACAAATCCCACAATTCCATTTTCCTCCCTCCCACACATCAGCCCCTCCCCCCCCCCATTGAAACATAAATGAGCTGCATCCATCCAAAGACCTGTGGTTTCCAATCAGGGTTCCTGCAGCTATTGCATTAGTTGCAGATTGATCTCTCCCCACCAAGCGATCCCTCCACCCATTGAAGCAGACAGGCTCCCTGTCATCAGCTGACTAGTGAGTCAGGTCTCGGCCGCACTGCAAGCTGGGAAAAATCCGAGACAACAATCATTTTATATGCTGTTAAAAATAAATATTGGGGTGAAAATCAAAGAGGAATTGTGAGAAAACAGTCACACACAGGTACAGACACTATAATATTAACTACACTAACTTTACAGCCCCCATAGCACAGTCAAATAAAAATAAATTCCTGGAATACCCCTTTAAAGTTCTGGAAAGTGTAGCCAAACATTCTTGCCCCTTCTCTCTTTATAAAAGCTATAGTGACCCCTCTACCAACGTACATAAAACACTGTAGTTGTTAGTCAGTGTATTCCTAGGAACCAAATGAGTCCTCTTCATGTTGGCCTGGCACTATGCTGACAGGGTGAAAATAAGCTTCTTACTGTGTGCCATATACAAACCCACATTGGTTTATATTAGTATTCATTATTGACCCTTAACATAGTCAGTAGTGCAACACGCTTGACATTTTCTATTTATCATATAATAATGATCTGTAATGAAACTTTTTTGTATACAAAATTGCTACAAAAAAAGCTAAATGTGACATATAGAAAGGTGACATCCAGTAATACATCTGATTAGAGAATCATGAGGAAATCAGCTTACAGAGTGTGGCGTTGCCTTGACGATGTAGGTGCTCACATGAAGTATCCAAGCAATTCAGAAAAATAACTGATGCAGCGGCTGACACTTGTGTTAGCAAAATGTATTTGCGTTTAAGGTGTCAACTCTATGCACACTGCTTTATTCCACAGTTTTGTTAATTATTGTGGTTTATTGTGCAAGACATTTTTACTATTAGAACATAACACCTTAGCCAAGTATAAGCCATGTGTCAGATTAGATCATAAAGGGGTAGTCCTATGTGGGTGTCCCTGGCAGGCAATGCATCTGAATGAGCACCACGTAATACCGCAGTTCCTGCAGCACCACCTGTGTGCAGCCTCTAGGCTAAAGGCCAGGGATTTCTAGAAGCTGGGCCCCATGATGATCAGCTAAATACCAGGAGGCCCTTATCTGGGATTACAGCAACAATATCTTTGTCAAACAACATAGTACAAGATAGAGTAACATTTGTAAAGTCAACCACCAGAGAGAAGATTGTGTACCCTGTGCTTTAGCTTTACAATACTAAGGAATAACATACTGGCTTGGGATGGGAGGAGACTGTGGTGAATTCTGCACAGATCTGAATGTTCTTGTAATTTTCGTACTACCAGCTTTCCAGTAAAAATATACATTTACAGCTGTTGTGACATGAGAGCTTAAAATAGAATGTGAACATGAATACTTTATTCTAATTCTCCTCCATAATCATATTACACGACATCTGTGAAAAGGACTGAAGGTAGCGATGGAGTTTTCAGATTTATAGCTATTTAGAGAAGTGCAATCAATTCTCTGTGTTCAGGGTTAGCACTCCTCGGTTAAAAGCTTTAAATAAAACATAGCATGAGACATAGCAGACAGGAGCAGGATCCTGCTAATGATTCTGAAGAAGAAGCCTTACTAGAATGACCGAAACCTTCATATGCTGCTGGGAGAAGGCAACTACTGCACCTATCAAGACTACCTTTAAGGTGAAAATAGTAAAAAATCCAAAACCTTATATTATTTGGTTACTGGTAACTTCAACTGTGCGTAAGCAAAACTTGAGTAATACAAAATCCTTCTGGAAAAATGTCTTGTGGAAAGATGAGACCAAGATAGAGCTTTTTGGTAAAGCACATCATTCTACTGTTTACCGAAAACTGAATGAGACCTACAAAGAAAATAATGCAGTGCCTACAGTGTAATATGGTGGAGGTTCAATGATGTTTTGGGGTTGTTTTGCTGCCTCTGGTACTGGGTGCCTTGAATGTGTGCAAGGCATCATAAAATCTGAGGATTACCAATGGATTTTGGGTTGCACTGTACAGCCCAGTGACAGAAAGCTGGGTTTGCATCCGAGATCTTGGGTCTTCCAGCAGGACAATGACCCCAAACATATGTCAAAAAGCACCCAGAAATGGATGGCGAGTTCGGAAGTGGCCAGAGTTCGGAAGTGGCCAGCAATGAGTCCAGATCTAAATCTCATCTCTGTGGAGAGATCTTAAAATTGCTGTTGGGAAAAGGCGCCCAATAAGAGAGACCTGGAGCAGTTTGCAAAGGAAGAGTGGTCCAACATTCCGGCTGAGAGGTGTAATAAGCTTATTGATGGTTATAGGAAGCAACTGTTTTCAGTTATTTGTTTCAAAAGGTGTGCAACCAAATATTAAGTTAAGGGTGCCAATCATTTTGTCCAGCCCATTTTTGGAGTTTGGGGTGACAATATGTCCAATTTGCTTTTTTTCCTCCCTTTTTCGGTTTAATTACAATACACACACAGGGAATAAACGTGTATAGCAAAACGTGTTACTGCAATCCTTTTCTGTGAAAAATACTTCATTTTCTTGAAAAATTTCAGGGGTGCCAACATTTACGGCAATGACTGTATATACACTCAGTTCATGCATTTTGAATGAAGAGAGAGAGGAGGGTAAGCAGCTGGCAGAGTATAATAAGAAGCTTCAATTGACCATGCTTAATTCTACTTTGACTGTCTGTTGGGGGTGCTGAAAGGACTCCACACAAGGTGGTGAGCCTACTGTATCTAAAACAGTGGGATGGGCTGACACATATCTAATGCTTAAGAAAGAGGGGGGCTTTAACCAATTTAGATGGTGATCCACATTGGGGAAATTGACTGATGTAACTGGAGACAATCCTTGTACAGTGCTGTTGAATATCTTGGTACTAAGCAACACAAATAAATAATGAGGAAATGGCAGCAATGAAAGCCAAAGTTTTGTATATAAACACTTTTAGGAACACCTTCCTACAACTGCAGTTTTTATGTGGCATAACAGCTGCAAAAATTTCACGTCTGAAGTGCATGCTGTATATACAGCACAGCTTTCTCTTCTACTACTACTACATGTGAACAAATCGGGAGAGATTTACTTTTGCAAATTTACTAGAATTCTTGGATGCTTTGATCAAACAATAAAAAAAAAAAAAAAAAACAAACAAACACCTTCATAATGAAGAGGGTATGGTTGTGTTGGGAACCAGTGAGTCTTCATTGGAAAGGA
Organism: Hyla sarda; assembly: GCF_029499605.1. NCBI lineage: Eukaryota > Metazoa > Chordata > Amphibia > Anura > Hylidae > Hyla > Hyla sarda. The sequence goes on from NC_079191.1 coordinate 168,556,767, forward strand.
GCATAGCTTAAATGCACAGAATCCTAGAGTGAATTAAAGGAGTTATCCACCATAAGGTGATTTTAGTATGTACCTGGCAGACAGTAATGGACATGCTTACGAAGGATCTGCGCTTGTCTTGGGGCTAAATAGCTATGTTGTGAGATTACCATAACACTGTGGCTAGCTTTTTGTGAACTGGTATTTCCTGTTTCAGTTTTCTTTTTTTGACTACAAATCCCATAATTCCATTTTCCTCCCTCTCACACATCAGCCACCCCACCCATTGAAACACAAATGAGCTGCATCCATTAACCCCTTAAGGACTGGGGTTTTTTCCGTTTTTGCATTTTCGTTTTTTGCTCCTTGCCTTTAAAAAATCATAACTCTGTCAATTTTGCACCTAAAAATCCATATGATGGCTTATTTTTTACACCACCAATTCTACTTTGTAATGAAGTCAGTCATTTTGCCCAAAAATCTACGGTGAAACGGAAAAAAAAATCATTGTGCGACAAAATTGAAAAAAACCCCGCTGTTTTGTAACTTTTGGGGGCTTCCGTTTCTACGTAATAAATTTGTCGGTAAAAATGACACCTTATCTTTATTCTGTAGGTCCATACGATTAAAATGATACCCTACTTATATAGGTTTGATTTTGTCGGACTTCTGGAAAAAATCATAACTACATGCAGGAAAATTAATACGTTTAAAATTGTCCTCTTCTGACCCCTATAACTTTTTTATTTTTCCGTGTATGGGGCGGTATGAGGGCTCATTTTGATCTGAAGTTTGTAACGGTACCATTTTTGCATTGATTGGACTTATTGATCGCTTTTTATTCATTTTTAAATTATATAAAAAGTGAAAAACAATGCACTATTTTGGACTTTGGAATTTTTTTGCGCGCACGCCATTGACAGAGCGGTTTAATTAATGATATGTTTTTATAATTCCGACATTTCCGCACGCGGTGATACCATATATGTTTATTTTTATTTACACTGTTTTTTTTTTTATTGGAAAAGGGGGGTGATTCAAACTTTTAATAGGGGAGGAGTTAAATGATCTTTATTCACTTTTTTTTTCACTTTTTTTTTTGCAGTGTTATAGGTCCCATAGGGACCTATAACACTGCACACACTGATCTCCTATGCTGATCACTGGTTTCTCATAAGAAACCAGTGATCAACGATTCTGCCGCATGACTGCTCATGCCTGGATCTCAGGCACCGAGCAGTCATTCGGCGATCGGACAGCGAGGAGGCAGGTAGGGGCCCTCCCGCTGTCCTGTCAGCTGTTCGGGATGCCGCGATTAGCCGCGGCTATCCCGAACAGCCCGACTGAGCTAGCCGGCAACTTTCACTTTCACTTTTAGCCGCGCGGCTCAGCTCTGAGCGCTCGGCTAAAGGGTTAATAGAGTGTGGCGCTGCGCGCTATTAGAGGCGGGTCCCGGCTTCACTATGACGCCGGGCTCCCCGTGATATGACGCGGGGTTACTGTGTAACCCCGCGTTATATCAGGAGAGCAGGACCAAGGACGTACCGGTACGTTCTTGGTCCTTAAGGGGTTAAAAGACCTGTGTTTTCAATCAGGGTGCCTACAGCTGTTGCATAGTTGCAGATTGATCTCTCTCCCACCAAGAAATCCCTCCACCCATTGAAGAGGACACGCTCCCTGTCATCAGCTGACTTGGCCGCGTTGAAACCTGGGAATAATCTGAGACAACAGTCATTTTGAATGCTGTTAAAAATTTATATTGGAGTGAAAATCACAGAAGAATTGTGAGAAAACCGTCACACACAGGTACAGACACTATATTATGAACTAAACTAACTTTACAGCCCCTGTAGCATAGTCAAATAAAAAAACATTCCTGGAATACCCCTTTAAGCCAACCAATAGGAGGTGTCTAAGCAAAAGTGTCTCCAGATGGGCCATAGTTATCATACCATTCTGAGACATTATTATAAATCTGGTTTATTCTTAGACTGTCTAGTTTATATTTACACTGTAAATATTAGACCGTTTTAGGAGATAATTTGGCCTATATGGAAAAACAGTGACTGGACTTTTCTAGTGAAGAGTGCACAAATGCTTACGTCAGCTATGTCACTGTTTCCCAGTACAATTTCTACCCACAGAAATGCTGTTAGCTGTTGACTATAGTGACTCCTTAATAGGAGTCTATGATAAAGTTTGCCAATTGAGATTCTTTTTTCCTCATTACCATATGTTTACATAAAATAAGTATTTTTCTTAGCATCAACTTTAATGTCATTGTTTCTCTTTTTCCTGGCTTGAATGTCTGTGCACTCACTTCTTCAAATAGCAGCATAAACTCCCACACAAAAATTAAATAACATCCAGCACTGCTCTGTGCCTGTTGACAGTGGAGGAAGTTGCTTCCATCTGCCAAGTGTGAATTATCCTTGGGTTTTGGCAAATCCGAGTAGTAGCACTGTATCCAGTAAACAGCTGTGTGACTATGCCGAAAGAAACGTGTGTTCTCTCCATCTCCTCAGTATGAAAACAATGTATACGTTCTGCGAGCCATTTCACAGCAACATGTGTCACAAAAACACCCACCAGCTCTAAAAAGGAAATTATTATTGGAAACCAGGGGAGGTTGCTTGAGAGAGGAAGGATATAGGCCATCCAAATGAGCTCTGTGTTACCTCTGATATTTAGCAGGGCATATATTTTCCCACAGCCAATAAGAAAAAACCCATGCATAGTCACATGATCAAAACAGCAGTGAACCTCCACTTTGACTACAGCAAGTACAAAGCCAAAGAAAATACATTCGTCCCCTACTCCCCCCCACCCCTTCTCATCACTATTGGTGATATTTTATATGTTAAAGGAGAACTCCGGAATATAAAAATTGTCGCCCATACTGCCGGCAGTAAAAAAATACAGATGTACATACCTTCCTCCGCTCCCCCGGGGCCTCCGGTAACCGGCTCCGGTCTTCGCCGCGATCCACTTCCTGGTTGCCGGTGGTCGGATGAACCATACTGCACTCAGCCAATCACAAGCCGCACCGCAGTCCAACTCGGCCGGCGATAGGCTGAGCGGCAGTGTGAAAATGCTTCAGGACACAAAATTCCTCACTACACCGGCACCTGCGGCCGGGCCCGAAAACGTCACACAGCCGCTCAGCCTATCGCCGGCCGAGTTGGACTGCGGTGCGGCTGGTGATTGGCTGATTCATCCAACCACCGGCAACCAGGAAGTGGATTGCGGCGGAGACCGGAGCCGGTTACCGGAGGCCCTGGGGGAGCGGAGGAAGGTATGTACATCTTTATTTTTTCTTACTGCCGGCACTATGGGGGACAATTTTTATGTTCTGGAGTTCTCCTTTATTCTTCTCCTGATTATTGTATTGTGTGAGATCACATTCACATTCTTTTTGCCATCACTTTTAAAATATTACTATCTAAAGGGGTTGTCCAGGATTAAACATACCTGTTTTTTTCCCTTAGAAACTGTGCCACTCTTGTTTATGTGTGACACTACAACTCTGTTCCACTGAAGTGAATGGAGTTGTAATACCATACACAACCAGAGGACAGGTGTGGTGCTGTTTTTGGATAACACAAAGCAGCTCTGTTTTCCTAATCTTAATAAACCCTTTAAAAGTGGTATTTTAAAGATTTGTTGTTGTTAGTTTTTCAAATCAACCGGTGACAAAGTTATACAGATTTGCAAACTTGTGTAGTCTTTCCAGTCAGGCACGATATTCCCTTTATGCCCTCTATTCTTTCTATGCCAGGAATTATCCAGAGCATGAGTAAATCCCCACAGCAAACCATCTCCTGTTCTGGACAGATTCTGACATGGACAGAGGTGGCAGCAGAGAGCACTGTGGTCTGACTGGAAAGACTACATGACTTCCTCCAGGGCATACAGCTGATAAGTACTAGAAGGCTTAACATTTTTAAATAAAAATGATTTGAAAATCTGTATAACTTTCTGTTACCAGTTGCTTGAAAACATTTTATCCCCCAGAGTATCTCTTTAAAGAAGCACTCGCTGAATCTTGCAGCCTCTTGTCTTTGGACAGGAAGTGTGTTTCACTATTCATTCCTATGAAAGCCCTTATGGGCCTAATAGAGAAACAGACTTTCCATTCACACAAGATTCTGTAAAATTGGCCATACACACTGTATAAATGTCTTCTGAATCTGTCAATTTTAGTGTGACTAGCCAACCATCTAAAGTGCATGAGGACTCTCTCATGATGACAGATGCTGGGGGGAGATCCTTTTGTTCTAGGGAAGGAGGATTCTGGCAGAGGTTTTCTCCCCCCTCTCATACATACACTGTGTAAATAAGTATGGAACACATCATTTTTCTTACTAAAAAGTAATCCATACATACAAAGAAAACCAAATAAATAGGCTCAGAAATTAAGTTATGTGTAATAATGTAAAATGACATAGAAAAAAAGCCTTTGTTGGTAATGATGGCTTTAAGACGCGTCCTGTATGGAGAAACTAGTGGCATGCATTCAGGGCTCAAGTCCTGCAGAAATGTGTGGGAACTGAGTTCCTGCGCTTTTTCCATGGCAGGAACACCGTTTTCCATTAGCAGGAATCCTAAGTATCATGCTGATTCCATATCAGCATGGCTTTATGAGGGATCGGTCCTGTCAAACTAACCTGATAAGCTTTTATGAGGAGGTGAGCTCCAGACTGGACCAGGGGAAATCACTGGGTGTCGTATATATGGATTTTTCCAAAGCATTTGATACGGTGCCACATAAAAGGTTGGTGCATAAAATGAGAAGGATTGGGCTGGGGGAGAATGTGTGTGTGGTTATTAATGGTACTTATTCTGATTGGGTGACTGTTACTAGTGGGGTACCACAGGAGTCAGTCTTGGGTCCTGTCCTATTTAATATATTCATTAATGACCTTGTAGAGGGGTTGAATAGTAAAGTAGCAATCTTTGCAGATGATACTAAACTCTGTAAAGCGGTAAACACAATAGAGGACAGTACACTGTTACAAATTGATCTGGATAGGTTGGAAGTTTGGGCTGGGAAGTGGCAGATGAGGTTCAACACTGATAAATGTAAGGTTATGCACATGGGGAAGAAAAATCCAGGCTGGGATGTGTTAAATCGCTGGTTATGAATACTAGATTTATAGGGACAGAACGTTGATCCAGGGATTTATTCTGACTGCCATATTTGGAGTCGGGAAGGAATTTTTACCTCTAGTATGAGTTTTTTTTTCCTTCCTCTGGATCAACTCAACTCAGTAGGGACTCGTTAGGGTTATAGGTTGAACTTGATGGACTCTGGTCTTTTTTCAACCTTATGAACTATCAGCCACCCCACCCATTGAAACATAAATGAACTGCATCCATTCAAAAGACCTGTTGTTTTCAATCAGGGTGCCTACAGCTGTTGCATTAGTTGCAGATTGATCTTTCTTCCACCAAGCGATCACTCATTCCCACCCATTGAAGCAGACAGGCTCCTTGTCATCAGCTGACTAGTGAGTCAGGTCTTGGCCGAATTGCAACCTGGGAAAAATCTGAGACAACAGTAATTTTGTATGCTGGTAAAAATAAATATTGAATTGGAAATCACAGAAAAATTGTGAGAAAACAGTCACACACACTATATTATGAACTACACTAACTTTACAGCCCCTGTAGCATATTCAAATAAAAAAAAATCCTGGAATACCCCTTTAAATTGTGAAGGTACCATAGGCATCTTTTATGAATCATGATTTTCAGTTCTTTCCATGAATTTTCAATGGGATTTAAAGGGGTACTCCCGTGGAATTTTTTTATTTATTTATTTATTTTTAAATCAACTGGTGCTAGAAAGTTAAACAGATTTGTAAATTACTTCTATTAAAAAATCTTAATCTTTCCAGTACTTTTTAGGGTCTGTATACTACAGAGGTAATGGTTTTCTTTTTGGAACACAGAGCTCTCTGCTGACATCATGACCACAGTGCTCTCTGCTGATATCTCTGTCCATTTTAAAAACTGTCCAGAGTAGGAGAAAATCCCCATAGCAAAGATATGCTGCTCTTGACAGTTCCTAAAATGGACAGAGATGTCAGCAGAGAGCACTGTGGTCATGATGTCAGCAGAGAGCTCTGTGTTCCAAAAAGAAAACCATTTCCTCTGTAGTATACAGACCCTAAAAAGTACTGGAAATATAAAGATTTTTAATAGAAGTAATTTACAAATCTGTTTAACTTTCTGGCATCAGTTGATTTAAAAAAAAAAAAGTTTTCCAAGGGAGTACCCCTTTAAGTCAGGTGATTAGCCGGGCCATTCTAGCAGCTTTATTTTCTTTCTTTGAAACCATTTGATAGTTTCCTTGGCTGTGTGTTTGGGATTAATTTTCTTGCTAAAATGTCCACCTCATTTCATCTTCATCATCCAGGTAGATGGCAGCAGATTTTTGTCACATTTTGTAAATTTGCCTAATTATCCTTCCTTCAATTATATAAAGTTTGTCAGTACCATCTGCTATAAAGCCCCACACCATGATGTTTTCCCCTCCAAACTTTGTCGGTATGGTGTTTTTAGGGTGATGTGCAGGGCCATTTCTTCTCCAAACATAGTGTGTAATATAGCATCCAAACAGTTCAATTTTGCTCTCATCTGACCACACTATATTCTCCCAGTATTTAACTGGATTTTCCAAATGTTGGGCAGAAAACTTTAACCTGGCTTCAATATGCTTTGTATTCAGCAATGGAGTCTTGTGTGGTGAGTGTACTTACAGGGCAGCAAAGTGCATTACTTAGGCTGGGTTCACACCACGTTTTGTTAAATACGGTTCCCGTATACGGCTGGGAGGAGGGGGGGCGGGGCTTAATCGCGGCGCCCGCACTCAGCCGTATTCGGGAACCGTATTTAATGTATGTCTATGAGCCGACCGGAGTGAACCGCAGCCTCCGGTCGGCTTCGTTTTCGTCCGTATGCGGTTTCCCGACCGTAGGCAAAAACGCGGTCGACCACGTTTTTGCCTGGGGTAGGGAAACCACATACGGCCGAAAACTAAGCCAACCGGAGGCTGCGGTTCACTCCGGTCGGCTCAGACATACATTAAATACGGTTCCCGAGTGCGGGCACCGCGATTAAGCCCGGCCCCCCCTCCTCCCAGCCGTATACGGGAATCGTATTTAACAAAATGTGGTGTGAACCCAGCCTTAATGTTTTCTTTAAAACAACAGCACATGCTTATTCCAGGTCTTTCTGAAGCTCTCCACAAGTGTCCTTGGCTCTTGGACCATTCTTCTAAATATTTATTTCACTCCTCTTGTGAGGGGCAGCTGATCAAGGCCAATTTATGGTGAAATGATTGTCTTTCCACCTCTGTATTATGGCCTCAACAGTGCTCACTGCTTCTATTCAGAAGCTTAGAAATGTGCCTGGAACCAATGCCAATGTTATGTTTTGCAATAATTAGGTTGCAAAGGTCTTGAGAAAGCTCTTTGAAAGGAGACCTTTTTTTAACCATCAGTTGGGACTGAACCAGCTGATATTAACCCCTTAAGGACTCAGCATTTTTCAGTTTTGCATTTACATTTTTTCCTTCACCTTCTAAAAATCATAACGCTTTCAATTTTGCACAAAAAATTCCATATGATGGCTTATTTTTTGCGCCACCAATTCAACTTTGCAGTGACAGTCATTTTACCAAAAAATCCATGGCGGAATGGAAAAAAATTCATTGTGCGACAAAATTGAAGAAAAAATGCCATTTTGTATTGATCTGACTTTTTGATCGCTTTTTATTCATTTTTTCATGATATAAAAAGTGACCAAAAATACACTATTTTGGACTTTGGAATTTTTTTGCGCGTACGCCATTGATCGTGTGGTTTAATTAACAATATATTTTTATAATTCGGACATTTCCACACTTGGCGATACCACATATGTTTATTTTTATTTACACTTTTTTTATGGGAAAAGGGGGGCGATTCAAACTTTTATTAGGGAAGGGGTTAAATGACCTTTATTAACTTTTTTCACTTTTTTTTGCGCGTACGCCATTGATCGTGTGGTTTAATTAACAATATATTTTTATAATTCGGACATTTCCGCACGTGGCGATACCACATGTTTATTTTTATTTACACTTTTTTTATGGGAAAAGGGGGGCGATTCAAACTTTTATTAGGGAAGGGGTTAAATGACCTTTATTAACTTTTTTCACTTTTTTTTTGCAGTGTTATAGCTCCCATAGGGGGCTATAACACTGCACACACTGATCACTGCAAAGACATAGCTTTGCATTGATCAGTGTTATAGGCGGTCGATTGCTCAAGCCTGAATCTCAGGCTTGGAGCAATCAATCGCCGATTGGACGCGACGAAGATCAACTTTAGACGCGGCGATCAACTTTGATCAGCTTCTAAAGGGTTAATAGCGTGCGGCACAACGATCGATGCCACACGCTATTAGCCCAGGGTCCCGGCTAACAATAGCTGTCGGGACCGACCCAGTATGACGCAGGGGTCACGGCGTGACCCCGTGTTATATATCGGGACCGGGCGCAGGACGTACGCCCTGCGTCCTTAAGAGGTTTATTTGCAATGACAAGCGGCTGGATTGCTTTGAATTACTGATAGATTTCAGCTTTTTGGGGGATTTTCATGCCATTTTGCACCTTTTTATTTAACATTATTACACATGACATTTTGTTAGCTTAGTTTTTCTTTTTTGTATATATGGATTACTTGGGTTGTCACCAACATCTGGTAAAAAAAAATCCATGTCAATAGCACCTTTGGAGATATATTTAGTGAGAAAAATGCTGATGTATTCAATACTTAATTTTATCTGCTGTATGCACGCATGTATGTACGAGTGTGTGCATTTGGGTTAAAGGGGTACTCCGCTGCTCAGCATTTGGAACAGTTTGTTCCAAACGCGGAGCAGCGGAGTATCCCTTTAAGAAGGGGTACTCCAGTGGAAAAGTATTTTTTTTTTCAATCAACTGTTGCCAGAAAGTTTAACAGATTTGTAAATGACTTCTATTAAAAAATCTTTATCCTTCCAGTACTTATTAGCAGCTATATATTAAAGAGAAAGTTCTTTTGTTTTTGGATTTATTTTTTTGTCCACAGTGCTCTCTGCTGACACCTCTATCCATATCAGGAACTGTCCAGAGCAGGATAGGTTTGCTATAGGGATTTGCTTCTGTTCTGGACAGTTCCTGATACGGACAGAGGTGTCAGAAGAGAGCACCGTGGACAGAAAAAAAAAAGAAATCCAAAAAGAAAAGAACTTTCTCTGTAGTATATAGCAGCTAATAAGTACTGGAAGGATAAAGACTTTTTAGTAGAAGTAATTTACAAATATGTTTAACTTTCTGGTACCAGTTCATCGAAAATAAAAAAATTAATTAAATAAAAAAAAATTCCACCGGAGTACGCCTTTAACAACATGCATGGCTAGCTTAAGAGCCTGAGGGTTGGTCACTGGGATAGAGTTGATAACTTAAAAATAAAAAGTGCTGGTAAGAAAATTACCAACACTGCTATAGCAATTACAAATCTTACTAACAGGCATGAGTACACATTTTGTTATGATAGGGCTTCCTTAATATGGGGAAACGTGACTGTCTCACTACAAACTATTATCCAGGAAGGACGGTTAATCCAGTTAACAACTACACAAGGGTTTCCTTCTTATCAAATTAGTTCAATCATGACAACCATCTACATTTTTCCTTATTTTATTGAGCACACGGCCAAGAAGGTTGGTTCCCAAACTTTTCTTTAGTATTTGTTAATGTATGTCGATACCTACAGAATCCTGAGGGTGCCTACACTGACTGATGAGTATGCACCCGAACTGTACATATTGCAGTTTTTATCCCTGGGCAGTGTGAATGGTAACCAAGCAAAAAAAAATCTCATTTATTTGTCATAGGTTACCCAGCTTCCTTAGATTAAATCAATCTTTAGATAACTTTACCTCTTTGCATCCTGTTACAAATGAAAAAGTGTGTCGATCAGTTCCATTTAATCTATTAAACATCCCACTGTCCTTAATTTACTTCTGTCTAGGAGAGACGGAGCTCTTAATGTAATCATCCTTCAAGGGAAAAGAAAGAGGAAATAACATGTTTAATCTTGAGAGGGCTGAAACACTGCCCTCAAGTTAAAGGCAGCAGCTTCCTTTGCTTGGGGACTACATAGACATAGTCACTGTAAAAACTCAACCAACCATAAAATACTCTGCAGAGAAAGGAACACTTCTAAATGGAGATGATGGGTTCCGATTTACTAAAAGAGTCTCCTAGGAATAGTGGTACAAAATCCCCCCCTATATATACAAACTCTAAGACCAAAACCAAAGCCGATGCACATTACCAGCAGTAAATGATCACGGTAATAATCTAGAAGTTGCCCCAAATATCCTCAAGTTCTTGGTCTCCAAATTTTAACGTTGCTACATACAGTACGTGAATCCCTCCCAGTGTTAGAAGTATTCCTTTGTACTGTCAGTTTGCATAATTCTCATGCTGCACTACTTAAATATAAATCAGTGTACAGTGTTTCGATGGGGTTGTACATCTCTGGCTGATAACATTTAAATGTAGCAGAGAGTAGGTGTAATGCAGCTGTGTACTCTTACATCTTAGACACTATTACATTAACCCATTTATTGGTGGCTCACTGTCAGGTCTCTCTTCTACTCCATTAGTCTATTACTATGTCTTAGGCTGCATTCACACCACGTTTTTGCAATACAGTTCCCGTATAAGGTTTTTCAGGAAAAACAGATTCCTCAAAACCTGACTAAACTGTATCAAAACGTGTATACAAATTTTAACCAGTATAGGGTTTGAAAAATGACATCCAGTTGCATCCGTTTTTTAAGAAAAAAAAACGTATACGTTTTTAACTTTTCACTCCATTTTGAATAAAGTTTTACTTGTTTGATTGAAATTCCAAGAAAAAAAAAACTGTGCAAAGTCAAAAACCGTATGGTGAAAACCGGATGGAACCGTATGCACATACAGTTCTGTACAGTTCCCATTGACTCCCGTTTAATACAGTTTTTTAACCGGACCTAAAACCGTGGTAGGCTACAGTTTTGGGTACAGGAAAAAAAACCTGACAAAACCGTACAGGATGCAAAACGGACACAACCTGATGCATCTTTTGGCGTACGGTTTTCAATGGAGAGTCAATGCATACGGTTTTCAATACGGTTCCGTACGGTTTTCACATAGAAATCTCAAATTTGGTCAGGATTGCTGGAAGAGTAGTACAGTATGAGGGAAAGGAGGGAGAGCAAAAGGTAAACTAGCTATATATCCTTTCCTTACTTTTTTTTTTTTCTTCTTCTCCTGGCATCCGTAGGGGGGGGGGGGGGGGGGGGGGGGTTGGTTGGTATAGTGGGGATATATACTGACCACAATTGCGATTGTTGTATATTATGTATTTTTGCTGAATGAAAATAAATGATTTATTTCAAATAAAAAATAAATAAAAAGGAAACGTATACGGGAACTGTATTGCAAAAACGTGGTGTGAATGCAGCCTTACTAAGCAACATGTTTCTTTGGAAATGGAATAATTTGTTTACTGCAATGTCAATCCCCCTCCCATGACATCAACCTTCCTGAAGCTTTCTATAACTAAAAGTGATCTTTTTTCCCAATTTTTTTATTTTGTCATATTACACACATTATATATATATACATATATATATATACATATATATACATATATATACACATACATATACACACAGTGATCCCCCAACTTACAATGGCCTCAACATACAATAGTTTCATCATACAGTGGTCTTTTCTGGACTATTGTAACTTGAAACCAGACTCAACATACAATATACAGACAGTGCAGATCTGTGAAACGTGTCACAACTGGAGGAACTGACCAATCAGAATGGGCATTCACTGGTAAATCACCTGTATTACTGAAGTGCATGCACTGACTGGCTGTCTGGTAGTGCCCCCTACAGTACAGGGAAGAACTACAAGTTTTGTACTACTCCTTACCTGTGCCAGGGTTATTTGGCTCCTTTTGGACACCAAGTAAGGGCGGCTCCATTTGGGACACTGGGTGAACTGTATAGGACCCTGAAGAAGCTCCTGTCCTCTACATAAACCATTGTTTCCCAACCAGGATGCCTCCAGCTGTTGCAAAACTACAACTCCCAGCATGCCCGGACAGCCAACGGCTGTCCGGGCATGCTGGGAGTTGTAGTTTTGAAACAGCTGGAGGCACCCTTGTTGGGAAACACTTACATAGACAGTGATTACAGCTCCCAGCAGATCTTTCTTACTTTTATATATAAGGATTTGCTTTATCTATATTAGTTATCTACTTATTTTTCCTTGATCCTCACTTTTTCCTATTTAGGATGACATTTTGGTGGCTTCAGAACCAATTACCAGGTTTCCATAGAGTTATGGTCTCAACATACAATGGTCGTCCTGGAACCAATTAATATTGTAACTTGAGGGATATATACATGTATATACACACACACTTAAATACACATCTAATAATCACTAGTTTAGTCAAAAATAAAAGCTGTATTGAGAATAGTCTTCGACAGACAGTAAACTACAGTCTCTTAAATACAACATCGGACTGCACGTTTACCCATTTAAAGTGACGTCTGACATAGGCTTGGTGAACTGTGGCTGCATATAACTTAACTATGGACAGCATACAAGCTCCAAGGGGTCTAGTAAAGAAAGGAGGGGGTTAATCACATTTTCCATTGGTTATTTCATTACTAAGGGTGTTGCATTACAGTACATCAGCCTCCGGCTTTTCTTGTACTTTTAAGAAATAAAACTATTTTCTGTGTACATATAAAGAAATGCATACAACTGCCATGTTCTCTGCTACTCTATCTTTAGAATATGTGGATTTAGCAACCTCTTTGGAGTACTGGGAACATATGGAAAGCCTTGATGGACACTGAGCAGACACTGGTGAGCTTGCATTATAATAAATTAGTTCTAATACATAGATCTGCAATAAGCAAGTGCATTGTATGTAAATCAAAATGACGAGGATACGTATGCCAGTGCAAATTTGCTAATTCAATATCGCATAACCTTTCCTAAAGGCAAATATTTCAAGAAAGATAACCAGTGAATCTTCAGCATCAAGTCAGATTAACATAAACCAAATTACTTTGAATGAACAATCTTATTAAAAATGATACATATCAAGGCTAATTAAAACAAAAAAAAAAAAAAAACACATACACAATTCTTTGCACTCAACATTTTTTTTTTTTAAAGGAAAAAGGCAAAATCACACTAAAGCCTAAACAGAATGTAAAGTTACATAGTATTGTTAAAGGCCATTTACACTATGTAAATGCATAACTGAAACATTAATAATTCCCTATTATATGCCTATTACCCAGATCACTACAGCTCCCCTGAAAAATCTGTTCAACAACATTACATTTCCAGTGGATCCCCATTCTAAGGCATTTCACAATGGCCTGGCCTCTCAACAGAAGAAATACAGACTACTGTAAACATCTAAGAGATATGAATAGAAACTCAGTATAATCCAGTATATGAGAGAAAGAGAAAGAGAGAGAAGAGAGAGAGAGAAAGAGAGAGAGAAAGAGAGAGAGAGAAAGAGAGAGAGAGAGAGAGAAAGAGAGAGAGAGAGAAAGAGAGAGAGAGAGAAAGAGAGAGAGAGAAAGAGAGAGAGAGAGAGAGAGAAAGAGAGAGAGAGAAAGAGAGAGAAAGAGAGAGAGAGAAAGAAGAGAAGAGAGAGAAGAGAAAGAGAGAGAGAGAGAGAAGAGAGAGAGAGAGAGAGAG